>NW_026855528.1:0-395699 GCF_026571515.1 Ruditapes philippinarum
TTTCGTCCGGCGTCCGGCCGTCGTTCGTCCGTCCGTCCCGTCCGTAAACTTTTACTTTAAATGACATCTCCTCATAAACCACTAAGCCAATTTCATCCAAACTTCACAGGAATGTTCCTTTGGTGGTCACCTTTAAAAAATTGTTCAAAGAATTTAATTCCATGCAGAACTCTGGTTGCCATGGCAACCGAAAGAAAAAACTTTAAATATCTTTTTTAAAAAAGTCCTAAGAGCTAGAGCTTAGATATTTGGCATGAAACATCTTCTAGTGAGTGTCTACCAAGTTTGTTCAAATTAAATCCCTGGGGTCAAAATTGGCCCCGCCCCGGGGGGTCATTGTTTTTTCCCTATGTGTATATAGTAAAAACTGAAAAAATCTTCTTTTAAAGAAACCCAAAGAGCTAGAGCTAAGATATTTAGCATGAAACATTTTCTAATGGGTGTCTACCAAGTTTGTTCAAATAAAAAGCCCTAGGGTCAAAATTGGCCCCGCTCCGGGGGGTCATTGATTTTCCCTATATTCATATAGTAAAAACTTAAAAAATCTTCTTTTAAAGAACCCAAAGAGCTAGACTAAGATATTCAGCATGAAACATGTTCTAATGAGTGTCTACCAAGTTTGTTCAAATAAAAGCCCTGGGGTCAAAATTGGCCCCCGCCCCAGGGGGTCATTGATTTTCCCTATATGCATATAGTAAAAACTTAAAAAATCTTCTTGTAAAGAACTCAAAGAGCCAGAGCTAAGATATTTAGCATGAAACATGTTCTAGTGGGTGTCTACCAAGTTTGTTTCAAATAAAAGCCCTGGGGTCAAAAAAAGCCCCGCCCCGGGGGTCATTGATTTTCCTTATATGTGTATAGCAAAACTTACAAAAAGCTTCTTTGAAAAAAACCCAAATAGCTACAGTTTAGATATGAGGCATGAAACATCTTCTAGTGAGTGTCTACCAAGTTTGTTCAAATAAAAGCCTTTGGGTCAAATTGGCCCGCCCTGGGGGGGTCATTTGATTTTCCCTATTTGCATATAGTAAAAATTTAAAAAATCTTCTTTAAAAAACCCAAATAGCTAGATATTAAGCATGAAACATCTTCTAGTAAGTGTCTATAAAGTTTGTTCGAATAAAAGCCCTGGGGTCAAAACTGGCCCCGCCCCAGGGGTGTCATTGTTTTTAACTATATGTGTATTAGTAAAAACTTAAAAATCTTCTTTTAAAAACCCAATGAGCTAGAGCTTAGATGATTAGCATGAAATATCTTCTTATGGATGTCTACCAAGTTTTGTTCAAAATAAAAGCCTCGGGTGAAAATTGGCCCTGCCAGAAAGGGGGGGAGGAGAGATCATTGTTTTTCATTATATGTGTGTAGTAAAAACTTAACATTGTGAAATAAAAACTTAACATTGTGAAACATCTTCTAATGAGTGTCTTCCAAGTTTGTTCAAATAAAAGCCCTGGGGTTTAAACTGGCCCCGCTCCGGGGCCCTATATACATGTGAGCGACCTCAGGGCCATCATGGCCCTCTTGTTTTGAAAGACACAAACTCTTAATAACATGTATTTGAGGAAATGGATGAGGCACACTCTAGCAAAGGCTTTTTACAACTTTACATATATCAAATTATGTACAGGCATTAAAAAACAGATTAATTGAAGAAAAAAAATGTAGTTACAAACAAGTGATTATAGAGTTTTAATTTTACAATTTTTCAAATTTGTCATGTTAAAAGTTTTTATGCCAGAGTGAAAGGAATTAGAGATAGTGTAAATTTTCACACATTAATCATGTAATCTTCCTCATCTTGACATTTTGTTACCATGCCGATGTGTGAGAATGTTTGTAAACAAACATTTCATAGTCGACATTGAAATGTCATAACATTTTCACTGTATAAATGCATGATTCATTTTCATTGATCCAGACCCTCGCTGCTTCTCCGGTTTCAGCAATATATACATAAATCAAGTTTTTAAATCAAGTTACTCTCGTTAAATACATCGCTGCAGTTACTATGACTAAATTTTAAGAGGCAGTCTGTTTTTGATTAAAGTAATCAAATTGGTTAATTATTCCAGCTTTAATTAAACTATTGAACTGCATTTCAGTGTAAAAAAATGTTGCATTTTCCATCACTGATGCTCAGAACTTGTTTTCATTGTTAACTTTATAGGAAAGCTTTATAGTGCTGCAGGGCTTATTTTCTCATTTTGTTCAATACTATATTTGTAGAATACTGGTAGCTTGGGATCACTAGCATTTAATAAGAGAATTTGAGAAAGAATATTTCTGTATGGACATACTGCTATTAACTATGTCTGATCTGTAGTTTGGCCTGTCCAAACACTTTCAGTGCAGCCATATAGAGCTAAATAGAACCAAACATTCTGTTTTAATACAATATTTTTCCTGAATATTGATAAGACATGGTATAGGATGTCTTTAAAGAGTTATCTCTTTAAAATTTGATAAGAAGACGCTTGTAAATTTATCATTCATTCAAGGCCATTATAAAATCTTTGTCTTTAGAAAATCCAATGTAAATAATTTCACACATCATTTAATTTTACGGCAATATTTATTCAGTGGCAGCGGACAGGAAGTGTGAGTCAGGGCGAGGACGGAATGTCTACTGACACTGATGAACTTGATGATCCGGATCGACTGCTGCTTGGTGGTGGTACAGCATCAAGCTCCCACATGATGGAGAAGTTCCGAGGCGTGAGAAATGAAATGAGACGTCGTATATTACACACTAGAGATATCATCGGAGATGGAAAGGTATGTGTTACTCTGTTGAAACATAGTCTTACCGAATTTCAAAGTGAAATTCTCTTCCCCAGCTGCGTTGAATAGGAGGTAAGGGAGGTAATCAGTGTTATTTCTGCTGATTCAGGTGGGCATAGATAATGTCCCATTGTATATAGCTCTCTATAACTTTAACAAAAATGTTTTGCAAACATTTGTTTGCTTTATAGAGATTTGTGCACAGACAAGAATTTAATTCATACATGATTGAGAAAAAGGTTTAATTAACTTTTCTTAGAGTTATCTAATTTTTTTTCTCGAAAAAATATTGATTTAACATGTAATAATGACATCCTGAAACTGACTGGCATTATAATTATGATTTAATTTTTAAAATGAGTTTCATAGATTTATTATCAGACAAATTAGCTGAATGGAAAATGTGAAATGATTTGAGGTATGAAACTTAATCAGCATGTATCATCTAATTGTACTGTGTTATTAAAATATGTCTGGTTTTCTTCCAGTCACAGCATCTGTGTTCCGCATACCAGACTGCACCTGGTATAAACCAGTCTGTCAGCTCTACTGACAGCTGTTCTAGTGGAATTGGGAGCCAGTCTGGGGGTCAGATTTGGACTGACCTTGATGTTCAAGGTCAAGGTCAGATGGCAGGTCCTATCCTAGGAATTGCTAGAGTAACCTCAAATTACACACCGTCACAGGGAGAAAAAGACTTCCTACACTTAAAGGTAAGGGAATAACAATATAAATTGTTCAACCATTACTAGTGGCAACACAGAAACAAGGTTATTCAAGATCTGTTATTTATTTTATTAGTTAAATTGATTAAGAACTGGGAATCATTTCTCCATTGAAAAAAATCCACAGAAAAGCATATTGATGAATTGATATAGAAAGAAAAAATACGTCAAAAAAAAAAGAAAAAGCGAATGAAGTGAAATCAATTGCTTCGAAATTCGAAAGTAATGAATGAAAACATTATTATACTTTGGTTACACAATGTTTTTATGGTCTAATTATTAAATTTGGTCTTGTCTTAAGTAATGTTTTGATAGAAAAGCTGTATTATTTGTGTGTATTAACACTGTGCATGTACTTACAGAGAGGAGAAAGGGTTCATGTATTGGAGGCAACTAGTGGAGGGATCTGGAAGGGTCAGATTGACAATAGAGTGGGCTTCTTCCACTTTAACTTTGTTGACATGATCACTGAAAACACACCAACCAATCATAGGAAAGATAAAACTAGACGGAGGATGAATAGACGTTCCAAACCACAGACAGTAGAAGAATTGTTGCAGAGAATAGGGCTTGAGGTATAAATAATCCTATTTATGTTTAATTGGTTGTGTTTTTTAAATCACTCCAAGACTGTGTAGGTAATGGCGACATTCAAGTATAATTGCAATATAATTGATTAGTTTTGCTATAAAACAAAAGTATTTACTGCATTAGTAGTTTCACTGATTGCAGTATCAAATAGTAAAATTGAGTTGTTAACAGTGTTAATGATCTGATCGGACTGAGTGGATATAAGAGCTGGCTTATCTACTGTATTAATAGCTTTAAATCTGGCTATTTATGAAGTGTAATTTAAATGCCAGAGTACTACTTTATTGTAGTAATCATCATTGTTCTATATTTCAGCATCTGACTCCAATATTTCTGATGAACGGTTATGATAATCTGGAAATATTTGCGGAGATTGATCACGAAGATCTCAATGCCCTGAATATCCTAGATTCTGAATCTAGAACTAAACTCATCACAGCTGCAGAACTTCTTACTGATTATAATGGTAGGTTTGAACAAAACGAAGATTTTTGACTGCTACTTTTTGGTATTTTATTGTATATGCATGAATTGTTTCTCCATTATTTGTAGCCTTAACTCCTAGTAAGATAACTATCAGAAATGTGTCTCTCTGTCTTTGAGTTCTTGAAAAAAATCATTCATTAATTAAATGAAAAATGCAAAATATGTACTCACTGAATATTTACATTGTTGAATATAATACAGAATTCTATTGGACGAGTAAACAGCTGTCAGATCTATGGGTGAGGCACTAGTTGAGGCTTATATAGGTTTTGCAGTTTTGTATGAGTCCAATAAATCATTATTATACTCAACATTGTATAGTGACATCTTTATTTCACATCACCATTTTTTTGGACATTTTAACAGAACTTTGTTACTTTGAGTATAACAAGGATTTGATGTGGACATTTTGAAAAGTCTGAAAATGAAAACAAGGCTTGATGAAGTATGTGATTTCATCATTTTTAGACTTTGGAAAAGACTTTGAAAATGAAAACAAGGCTAAATTGATAAGCTTGGATCCAAAAATGATTAAGTATGTGGTCCTTAAACTGGAAAATTTATAAAATGTACTGGTAATTTAAAAAGAAATTCATACTTGTTATATTACAGTCATGTAAAAAGCAATGTCATGTGATATATTCTTTTTCATTTATAAAATGAATAGCTACTTGTTACAATGTGATAAGAATGAATTGCTACTTGTTATTAATATTCTTTGTTTTGATTTCTTTTATCAGATGGACCTCAAGAGCCACCAATGAGAAGCAGTCGTTCTGCTTCAGCCACGCCCACAAGTCAACAACAATATGCTGTACCATGGACCAGTTTTTTCCCTTCTTCAAAACCATCAACTGGCAGCCGAGATTCCGGTTGCTATGACAGTAATGAATTCATGAATCGTGAAAATGACCCGTATGCTAGTGCTTGTAGAATTAGGGCTGTTACTGATAAAGAAAATCTGAGACCAAATGGCGGGAAAAAATTATTGGTTGCTCAGCAGACGGTGCCCGGAACTAATATAGAATTTAATCTAAATGGTGCTAAAGTGCAAAATGGAGCAAAAGAGGAGAAAATATATTCTGAGGAGGACCAAGAAGTGTGCCATATAACAGGTTTTCAGAATAGTAAAGGAAGTAGGTCATCTCCACGGCAACCAACTCTAGTCAATGGTCGGGACAGTGCTAGTAGTGATGTTCATAGTAACTATAGGTCATTAAATATACCAGTGTTAGGGCCAGATTGGAAAGTGTTTTCTGACTCATATTCTCAAACATCTCCATACGGATCCATGAGTGACAGCTTTCATACATCTGCTGATGAAACAATTGTTGCTCCTGGCTCGGCGATGTCTGCTAGTGTTCATGGTGACATATTTTCTCAAAATATTAGCACTATTTCTAGGAAAACAAAACCATATGCACGTAAAATTTCACCGAGTGTTCCAATGAAAGATGCTCAAGTTCAAGTCATGTGTCCTCTAGGGCTCTTTCCTCTTCAGTCTCCATGTAGTCCAACTTTAGTTAGTACATCTGTAACACAGTCTACTGTTGAAACTGTTAACCAGTCACAGACTGGTCCTCAACAAAGTTTTAATCTAGAATTAACAAGACAGTCTGGTTTACAGCTGATACCTGACACATCACTTCCTACTAGGGTTTCCTACACTTCCCAGAACTCCAGAGATGGTGATTCTGGAAGTGATGCCAGCACTGTTAAATCGGACAAAATTGGCAGTGGTCCGGAGCATGGAAGAAGTACTCCGGACTCTCTGTACGGACCTATCCATAAAAGTTTCAAGTCAATCAAGAGATCTGTGATACCAAAGGTGACCTCGAAGTTGGCTTCAGAGAATATAGATTTAGCGGGGGAACCTTACTCAAGTCCAGTAAGTAATGAACAAGAATTGCAAACCTTTGTGAATGGAACCAGCCATTTTATAAAATTTGACAACTAATAAGAAAGTTAATAGCAAAGATTGAACGTCTTTTCATTTAAGAATAATTCGAGCTACCAAGGTTTGCCATGTGACTGGCATTTAAATGAATTTTTAAGTTATTACAAAAATAATAGTCTATGTTACACTTGTAAAAAAGTGTTCTCTCATAATTTAATATTTGAAACTGGAAAATACAAACATACTAATAACTTGTTGTTACCTACAAGTTTAGTTCAAAACATCCCTTTGTATCAATATATTCATCTGCTTAAATTAAAGCTTATACTAAGCATGATACTTTACTGTTTGCTCCCAAATGCTGCAGTATTAAACCGCATAATCTCTTTTCCCTTTTTTTGTTTCCACATTATGCACCTTCACAATTTACCTATGAATATTTTCATTTTGCTTATTAACAATGACCTTTGACCTCCCATTCTAGTCTGGTGCATGCGGTATACCCCCACTTCTGGTGCAGAGGTACGCTGAGGAGCTCAAACAAGACGTGTTCAAGACAGCGGTAATACTAGACCAGGTCCGCATGCACAAACTGAGCACACTTGGTAGACCAATGGTATGTTTGATTTTTAGCAAACAAGAAATATCATACATCACATTGTACTATGGATTATTGCTGCCCTGTGGCAAATCAATGAATTTTAAGAAAAAGCTCTGAAAGAATCCCTTTGAACCCTCAAATTTTTTTTTTGACTTCCTTGATGCTTATTGCTTAATGAGAAGGGTCTATTATAATATTATCATTTGCAGTGAATAAACAACAGGGAAATACTTGACCAGTATATACATTTATATAATAAGGGAAATACTTGACTAGTATATACATTTATATAATAAATTAAAGGGACTCAACTGTTTTTTTTTCTGACACGACATGACTAGAAATAATAAAATTTTGCAATAAATGTTTCATTTGATGTAAGTGTAGAAAATATATGCAAAATTTCAGATCATTCACTTTCTTTTTTTTCCAGAAATTATTAACAACAACAATAACAAAAAATGTTTTACTTTTATTGGGGTTTACTATCTAAATTTAGGGTTTTACAATTCAAGACCTATGTATTACAAGCAGATTCTTTATAAAGAAAAATAATTGTGTTGAAGTTGATTTAGAAATTATTCATGTTTGCCTTTCTTTGGACTTTTTATATATGAATTATGTATGTCATATTCTTGTGCAATTGTTTCCACTGGAATATTTTGAGTTTTGATGCAAGATTACAATATCCTTTGTTCACATTATAATCCTTTTCCACTTTGATGATTATTTGATTAAAAAAAAAGAAAATATCCTCCATTGTTAAAACAATAAGCCTCTTACCATAATGTTCACTTATGCTTGCTTTAAATAACCACCATGCTTTAGTTTTTGTTTTGTTTTCAAATATGAAAACCCCTTATACATGTATAACTAACTGTTAAATTTTTTCTATTTTTAGATTGCAGCCGAACAGCTGACGGAACAAAGTCTTGCCACATCTGAGCTAAAAATAGCAACAATCCCAGAATTCTTCATTTCTATTGGACTGCCCATGTATGCAGAACCATTCTGTATGAAGGGTTACACATCGGTGGAAGCTATATCAAACTTACCGGTCAAGGAAATCCAGTCTATATCAAAAGCTGATAGAAAACATTTAAAACGTATCATACACGCCCTCGAATGGGTGCAAAATAGACTTAAATCTCCGAGCAGAAAAGTGAAGTCATCTCCAGTTAAGGATAAAGTTTGATCAATGAATATTGTTAGTAAGAATAAGAGAAAGAAGTGCTTTTCAGATTGAAGACTTTTTGAAAAAAAGTTTTGCTAATATTTTTGTCCTAGAATGATAATTTTATTTTTGCAAGGGCGATGAAGTCTATTCTGTTATTGTTCTTCAACAGTCAGTGAGTGGCCCATACATTATGTCAAATTGATTGCCACTTAAAAAAGCTGTGGTCAGTTTTTTCTACGCACCTGCCCGGTCAAGGCTGAATTAATGAAGATAACAGCTTGTGGTCTTCTAATTCTAACAGTAGGAAATGAACTACATGACCATGACTTGAAAGTAGAAAGCCAACATTATGGATCAGTTAGGAGATAAAATATTAAAACATGCATGCTTCATTTAAGTTGCAAAACTTAAGATTTTGTTGAACTTGAAGCATTGAGGCCAGTATTTGGATAGATGATGAAATTTTATCTTTAAATTTTCTTCAACCTTAAGACACTTTGATGATGATGCACAAATATTAAATAAATATTAATGGTTTAAAACCCATAACTATAGCAGGGTCAAATAGTAAAAAAAGATTTTTTTTTTCAAGTGTACCCTGCACATGCATATTGCCATGATACAAATATAAACATTTGAAATCATCTTTTATTTACCATAATAAAATTTACATTTTATAATTTTGGCAAAGTTAATTGCCACTAAAGAATTTCACAGGGAACACCATTGATATTCCAACCAACCATGTATTTTTATCTTTTATTTCTTATACTTCACAAGGTGTCATTGGCCATTATCAAGCATTAATGTCAAATTTTTGGTGGCAGGTTAAACTTGCAATGTAGTCAATGGCAACATATTTTTTAATATAATAGCAATATTAAACTTACCATAGAACCCATTAACGTTTATATACAAAAATATATGGCAATGCATGTACATTACTTATTGGACAAAACAGTGTTATCTAAGGACTTCAAAACTTAAAAAGTTGAGTTTTTGGATTAAATTGTTGCACTCTTGCTACCACTATATGAGAATACAATGTAATATTGTACATCAATTATTGACATCAAGTCATTGGTTTTAAATTGTGCCATGTGGCAATCCATTATACTTCCAAAAGGGACACTATAGCATAATATACATGTAATTAGCAAAATAATTTTCCTATATTGGACAGTTGTGTGAGAACTATGATTTTTTCCATGTAATGTCCGTTGTGAAAGATTTAAACAATAGTTTCCAATTGAACTTCACCAGGAGCATTATTAAACATCTTGCGAAAACAAAGTTGATGCCATAAAATAATTATTGTCATTTTCTCCTCATTCAATCTTGTACATTTTGAGATTTTATTTTATGTAAGTGCAATACTTCCTTTCCAAAGAAAATGCCATCATACACAATATTTTTCCTCCCAAAGTCTTACTTTCTTTTATGTTTTCATTTTACTTTGTTCCTATATTTATGTTTTACTTTCATTTATTTAATTTATGTTTTCAGTACAACTGTTTTATCTTCCAAAGGTTAAAGGACATATTGATTAGCATGTATTACAACTGTTTTGCACTACACTTTAAAATCTACATGTTGTTTTTTAAGAAAAGTTCAAAACAGTCATACTGAACTTATAATGTATACCTCATTCAAAAACTACACAAGGCTTGTGAAATTGTATTTATTTAGTAATTAATTTCTTTTTATAGTCATTAATTGATTGTGAAATTTGGGTTGTGAAATATAAATTCTTGTATTAATTACTGGGTCATCTGGATGTCATTTATATAAGTCATCACAGCTTTACCAAAAAAAATTTAAGGGTTTTATTCTCAAAGACATGTTTTACCTTTTAATTTGTTGCATTAGCATCATATTTTACCCTTCCTATTTTGGTTTTACTTTTTTCATGACTGATACCATATTGCTTTCCTTTAATTCTTATTTTGTTGGTTTATTTATTTTTAGAGTTTTTATATCATTTCATATTATCACTATAAAAGGGCCATTTTTCTTAGAACTTGTTTACAATCTATAAATGAGCTGCGTCACGACAAAACCAACATAGTGCGTTTGCCACCAGCATGGATCTAGACCAGCCTGCGCATCCGCGCAGTCTGATCAAGATCCATGCTGTTCGCTTACCAACACTATTACAAGTGGAGAAACTGACAGCCAACAGCATGGATCCTGATCAGACTGCGCAGGCTGGTCTGGATCCATGCTGGTCGCAAATGCACTATGTTGGTTTTGTCTTGACGCGGCTCAAATTTTACTTGTACTCGTGTGAAATGACTGAAGCCCAAAGCATTGTTATGACCTTACAGTGTTCATTCTTTACAGTCTTTATGGAATATATTATACTATAAAGTACTATTCAATTTTGCAACGCATCTGAATATTTCATATGAAACAAAGTTTTACACATATCTTTTATCTGATTTATTTATATTACTAATGGATCAATACAAAGGAAGTTTTTTACAATAATTTTTTTCCAGAATTTGAAGGGAAAGAATTAACAGTGTTCCAATTATTTTTATTATCACAGCATATATTATCTTTTTGTTAATAATGTATAAATGGTAAATTATTGACATGTACCATCTTTTTTAAAGTTTTGTATTTACTTATGACCTTTTTTGATTTGTCTCCTCAAAAATTCTTCGCTGCCACTCTTAAGTAAACACTGCAATTATGTAAATATATTTTGGTCAGTAGAAAACAATGGATACATGGTACATTTTTGTACATGATTGAAATTGTTATATTTGAAGGCACAAAAATATTTGTCATGCAAAAAAGAATCACAATTTTTTTCTTCCTACTAAAAAGCATTTGGCAAAAATGCTTAGGTTTTCATTGTGACTGATAACAGTGAGTGGTATATTTCATATATGTCACAGATAGAATAACCATATTTTATAAATATGGTAAATATTTGATTTCATAAATATGGAATATAGTTTATTTCATAGATGTAAAATAGTTCATCTCATGAAAATAGAAATAGTTTATTTAATAAATACGGGAACAGTTTATTTCATAAATATGAAATATAATTTATTTCACAAAGATGGAATATAGTTTATTTCATAAAGATGGAAAAAAAGTTATTTCATAAATATGGAAATAGTTTATTTGGAAAGTTTATTTCATAAAGATGGAAATAGTGTATGTCATAAATATGGAATATGATTTAATTCATAAAGATGGAATATTAATTTTAGGCATCTTTTAAAATGATTCTTATTTCAACACATTACTAGTTAGTTATATAACAGGAGTGTAGAAATATATCAGAACATTTGTGTAGAGTACTTGCTAGATGTTAATTTATTCAAATACTAGATTCGTGTAGATAGAAAATAATGTTATTGTTTTTTACAGATTACTGTTACTTTGTTGTATAATATTGTAACTTACGATTTCATAAAAGGGACACAACTCTTGGTTTACTGTGAAATAAATTTGAAAATTAAAATTAAAGAATTTTGATGTAAAATGAATGAAATTCCAATAAAATACATCAGTTATTTAGTTCTTGTTTTAGGTATTATTCTAATATTGGATAAAAACTTTGATAAGTGCTATGTTTTGGTTCAATTCAAAAAAGAAAGAAAAAAAATCATTTTAAAAATGCATGCTTCACATTGTAATAGTAAAGAAATCATTGTAGAAATATGTCTTTTTTTGTTTGCTTGTGAATATTTGGCCATGCAGCATGCTAAATTGAAATTTTAATCAGCAAAATTTTGGTTGATATGGAAATAAGAAATGAAAATATAAATCATGAAGTTTTAAGCATTGTTGATTTATTGATTAAGTCAACATCCTTCACTATGGTTATTTTGTGTTCATTATGATAAGATTGTGTTTAAAATATTTGTTATTTATTTCACTTACATTTATGTTGTTATATTATATATATACAAGTCATTTTGTTGGTTGTAAGGTTATTAGTGTGAAAGAAATAAAGAAGTATTACATTTAAATTTGAGTGTTGTTTTTTGTTGGTAATTTTTGCAGTTTTATTTCAGTGATTGTTCCTGGCATACAATTTCATTTTCCAATTTTCCACGAGTACCTCTGGAGACAAGAAAACTGTGCTATTCTCACAGCCTCTGGCAAAACTTTTACATCAATGGATTACTTAAATGAATTCTTCCAAAGTTTTTCATTTGACAAGGTCTGTATCAGTTTTATGGAAAGTATGAAATTTTAGTTGCCTACTTTAAAGATATATACACCTGGAAATAAGTTAAGCAAACCCGGCATTTTGCCTCATTTTGACATGACCACAACTGAAACTTTAAATTTTATTTGAGGAATGGTACAAACCACCTGTAGTCAACCTGAAACAACTGGAACAAGTTCTGCACAAAGAATTGTAAAATTTACCTCAAATTCACATTAGATGCCTTACTGGTAGTACGAGGAGAGGGGTTGAGGCTATCATCTGGGACATGTGGCGGTAACACTCGATATAAAAAGTTTGGCTACATAACAACATTTTAGGTTACGTAATCGTCAACATTTACCAAAAATATCCACCAGTAAATGTTTTGTACACGCTCCAACACCATACTTATAAACACCTACATTTTTATGCCCCCGCCATGTAATGGCCGGGGCATATAGTGTTACCCTGTTCCGTCCTTCCGTCCTTCCGTCATTCCGTCCTTCCGTCATTCCGTCATTCCGTCATTCTGTCATTCCGTCATCATCAGTTTCCGTTCATTATCTTAGTAACGGTTGCACACATTCAACTCAAATTTGACATATGGATATGTCATGAGAAAATACAGGTCAAGTTCGAATTTGGTCATGGTTCGATGATTTTTGGCAGAGTTGTGCCCCTTTTACTTTAAAATAAAATGAAATTTTCAGTTTCCGTTCATTATCTCCCCAACGGTACAACACATTCAACTCAAACTTGACATATGGATATGTCATGAAAAAATACAGGTCAAGTTCGAATTTGGTCATGGTTCGATGATTTTTGGCAGAGTTATGCCCCTTTCACTTTGAAATAATATGAAATTTTCAGTTTCCGTTCATTATCTCCCCAACGGTACAACACATTCAACTCAAATTTGACATATGGATATATTATGAGAAAATACAGGTCAAGTTTGAATTTGGTCATGGTTTGGTGATTTTTGGCAGAGTTATGCCCCTTTCACTTTGAAAATAATATGAAATTTTCAGTTTCTGTTTATTATCTCCCCAACGGTACAACACATTCAACTCAAATTTGACATATGGGTATGTTTTTGGAATGCCCAGGCCATATTTGAATTTGGTCATGGTTCAATGATTTTTGGCAGAGTAATGCCCCTTTCACTTTGAAAATAATATGAAATTTACAGTTTCTGTTCATTATCTACCCAACAGTGTTACATATTAAACTCAAATTTGACATATGAATATGTCAAAGGAAGGCGCAGGTCAAGTTTAAATTTGGTCATGGTTCGATGATTTTTGGCAGAGTTATGTCCCTTTCACTTTGAAAATAATATAGATACATCTTAGGAATAAGCAGTTTAAGTTTGAATTTGGTCATGTTTCAATGATTTTGGACAAACTTATCTTTCTTGAATGTTGGAAAAATTTTGAACTTTCAGTTTCAGCACTCATACTTTTGTGGAAATGTATGTAGCCATTATTTTGGCTACAAATATGAAATATGCTTTTTTCAAAAGGTTAAGACTAAATAATTTCAGTGCCTTGAATATTGTATGAAAATGGTTTGTGTTAACATTGAAAAGTTTTAAGGGCTTTGAACTTAAAATTAAAAAAATAATTTGTGCAAACAAATTTTGAACTTAATATTATAACATCTGAAATTTTGGCTGCATGCGGGGGCATCCGTGGCATGATGACACATTTCTAGTTTGTAAAAAAACAACACATTTGCTTATGCTTCAATAATTTGGTTAAAAATAAACTAAACTCATAAATTTACTGGTTTATGATTACTAAATTGGTATCGCTAATTACTATTCCTTAAGGCCTCAACAGACGGTAGGATTTAGTTGTACAGCACTAATTAGAGATAAGATGTACAATTTTCAAAGCAATACAACACTTGCATTCAGACGGTAATTCTACACTTTAGGAATCATCTGAGGTTTCTCTAAAAAGAATCCCTTTACACTGATCCTTTACATACTTTACTCACTAAATACTTTTTTCGCTATGAGTAATGATTGAAACACCTCCATTTAAAAAAATATTTTTTTTAATGTGAAGCCTGACCGAGACTCAAACATGGGACCCTCGGAATACCATACTGTGGCTCTACTGACTAAGCTATAAGGCCGCTTACTGCCTCCCCTCCCCTAATTAAAGAACAGTTCAATACCATGACAATCATTTTCGGAATAATTTGGGATTCGAACATAACACAACTTTGGGTCTCCTGAAGAGTTTTTCAACATCATTTTTACCCCCATTTACTACTATGTTTACCTTTTAGCCCTAATTGTTCTGGAATTTCATACATTATACCCATTATCAGGAGATAATTAGGTAATCTGTTACTTGTCATTGTGGGAGGTCTGTAAAAATCTGTACGACAAGATTTTCAAAATAGAACATGTCCTAAACGCTACACATAGG
This sequence comes from Ruditapes philippinarum, assembly GCF_026571515.1. Taxonomy (NCBI): domain Eukaryota; kingdom Metazoa; phylum Mollusca; class Bivalvia; order Venerida; family Veneridae; genus Ruditapes; species Ruditapes philippinarum. The sequence goes on from NW_026855528.1 coordinate 14,883, forward strand.
TTAATGGAATGAATACAAAGTGTTATTAAAAATACATGTACTGACTGGTTTTTAAGAACGGACTAAATTAACTTGACCAGTTAAAGGGAATGCAACTTCTAGTTTGGGCATTCTCTTATTCAAAATAAACATATTCAGTAAGAATTTTTCCTAGATTTCAATAGTTTTATGCAATAAAAAGGAATTACACAAAGATGAGCATAGTATATTTTTTAATTGTATGTAATGTTGACTGGCATGGATCTACACTGATAGCAAATGTATAAGTTTCAATATCAGCATTACGTATGGGCTTAATAATTTGAAAACTATGTTAATCAACCAGGCAGGCAGTAAATGTTACATACACATTTTGGTCACCCCTGAAATATATAATGCATTATAGACTTCAGCTGTCAGTTTGAAAATGCAAAAGGACCATGATTTTTATAACACAAAATTTCAAGTTTCTAAATAAACAGACAAATGTGGACATAGTGAATTTGTGACAAAATGCGACAACCTTTTCCCCTGTTAAAGAACCATCTATTTTGAAAAAAACCCAAAAACAACGAACAAAAAAACCTCAGTATACTCCATCATCTTAATTGGAGGTTACATAGAGAGAAGACAACACTTAATAACAATCAAATAGTGTTTAATATCTTTCAATATTATAACATTCATATTGAGAATCAAATTTCATTGTCATTAAAACATAATTATGTGAATACTTTCAATACTTTATAAATAGCTTATCATCTAAAATGCCCAAATATTTACTTAAAACTTTAAAATAGTACAAAACAAAGGGGATATGTCCCAACTCCACAGGCTTCAATGCAGTCAAATGATATATTCATGTTGAGATATTTTTTCATGATCTTTTCGTGATTTTAAATTATTTAGAATTCCATGATTAAGATACCTTTAGCTGCAAATATAGATATGTTTTACACAATTTATCAGAAATGAAAATGAAATTTGTCCAAAACTGATAAATTTCATATGAATAATACATGTACAAGTTTATCAAAATGATAAATTAATCAAGACATTTATCTTAAAATACTAGATATGATATGATAAATACTTTTATTCTCTATGATATATACTTGTATACTCTGTTATGTTATAATCTTACAAACAAATTTGTTTGTTGCATTAATATCAACTGACTGCATAAAATATTCACAATTTAACTTATGAATAATTTAATGTTAACTATTAGACTGTAAAACATTTATTCTGAACCAGCCACGCTAAATAATTTATTCTTGTGCGTTCCATTGAGGTCTTTTAAGTTTTGAAATCCCTGTATTAATCAACTGGTGCACTTAAAATGGAAAAAATGCTTAAAAAGCTAATAAAGAAAATCTACCTGAAATTAAAAATGAAGTTGTTGTTTTTGAGATTCTATAGTCTGTTTCAAGTTAAAACATTACAACCCTTTTCATTTTTGCATAAAAATGTCAATCCTGGAAAAATGGCATGAGTGGATAAAAACCTAAGTGGAGTACCTTAAAGAGATAACTTATTTTGTCAAACTACTTGGATGTGAAGGGTTCAAGAACTTGAAAGTATACTTCTGAAATAGACATGTCCTGCAATGTTAGAATAGACATGCCCTATAATGGCTATACTGTTGGAATATACAGGCTCTGCAATGGCTCTGCTGTTAGAAAATAGACATTCCCTGCAATGGATCTGCTGTTAGAATTGACATGCCCTGTAATGGATCTGCTGTTAGAATAGATGTGCCCTGCAATGGATATGCTGTTAGAACAGACATGCCCTGCAATGGCTGTTCTGTTCTGTCATGCCGGTATAAAAAAATTAACAATGTGTAGATAATCATTTTCTCCTGTAATTAAAACAAACGATATGATTTCCTACTCTTTAACCATTGTAAGTTATAATAATCTATAAAAATAAACAATTTTTATGTACATTCCATTCATGTAAACAACATACGCTTTTATAATCTATATAGTACCGGTATATACCAGCTTTTAAAACTTCAAAGACATATAACATTAAATAAATTAAAACGTATTTCATGCTACTAAAAATCTAATGATGATTCTAATACATGTATATCAAGGTATGACAATGAAAGCTTGATGGAACATTTTATAAACATCTACTTTGTATATACAACCAGTATGATGATGATTTTCTGTTTCCTACAAAAACTCATAAATAAAGCTCAATATAACAATGACGTGCTCAATCATATTTTTCCCTTAGCGGGAAAAAGTCCCTATTTTTATATTTTTTATTATCAGTTTCGGTAATATTATGCCTGTATTTTGCTTTTTACATCCATATTTAGCTTTTAATTTTGTTCAATTTCAATCAATCATTAAGTATCTTATAAAAATTATATATATAAAATGACAACAAATGTTTGACTTGCCTAATCACATGACTAAGTATGATATATGATATGATCTATTCATGATGTATGAGGAAGCATAAGATTATTGTCAAAGTAATGCAATTGTTAGAGTGACTAAACTGAGGTTTGTTTTTGATATGGCGGATATGGGCCTATAGCAATAACTTGTGTACAATCATTAAAGCAATCTGTTTTTCCCAAATTTATCATATTTATTATGCAAAAAGAACTAAAACTGAAAAGAGTTTAAATGCTTTTAACTCATATGGGGCTAAGAGTCTCACTAAATATCAAGTATTTTTCTAAATTCTCTTTTTCAAATGTTTAAGCCTTCGGTTCCCTACTGCCTCTAGATTATCAAATTTTATGTTTTAAAGCATTTGGACCGGACCTCCTTGGAGCTCCTATAACAAGAATAAATGCATAAATAAATAAAAGGGTCATCATGGCCCTGTATCTCTAATCAGAGTTTATAAGATATGCAAAGTTTCCTCTATATACATTTTAGGCAGCTACAATCTTGCTATTTAAAGGTATAGCTTCTTCACAAATCTTAATTATTTTAACAATCTTGGCAGACAGTTTCATTAAATTATACAAAAAATTAACAAACATATTTAACCGAGGCCATTTTCAATAATATCTGCATAAACACAGACTCTTAGTCCGATACGATTGAAATAAAACCTCTGTAAAGGTGTTTTTATTAGCAAATCAGTATGATTTGAAGAATCTAGGACACCCAAGAATCATTTCTGTGAAATTACATCAAAATCAAACAAAAGATTTTTTAAAATTCTTCCCTATAAATTTCAAAATACAATAGACCACACAAATTAGTGCCTATGTTTTTACAAAAAATCAATTTTACAATCTTGTAAGAGTGTGTATCCAATGATAATTTTTGTGATCAAACTGTTTTTCCACAAAAACGTTTTTAAAGTTGTATTTCCAATTAGGTTTCCAAGGCAACAAGAGTCCTTCATAGACATAGCAGGATTTATATTGAGACTAGGCAAACAATGTAGACTAGGAAGACTATTTCTGTAACAGACTAGAAACGGGTACACCTTAGGATGTGTCCATCCTAACTCAATATACAGTCTGCTTTGTCCCATGGCCATCTTTGTTCCATAGTCTGCCTTGTCTAACAGCTTTAATTCTCTTGGTTCCCTTTAAAACAAGGGAAGTCGTGTAATAAATATACCTACAAGATACAAGGCATGTTAGTTAAAGTGTAACACTGATGTAAAGCAGGATGTAAAAACAAATATTCCATGAATGTGCTGAAACCATCAATTGCATATACGGACTTTCCATTTTTAAAGATGTGTAAAGATCTCAATGGTGTCTTTATACACAAAATTTCACACATTCACACACAAATTGGTACCTTTAAAAGACTACTGCTAGTTTCCTATTAACAAGCTGTATTATTTCCTCATATGAACGAATATGCTCCTCGGTGGAAGAACTGAGCATTAAGCTATTCAATGTTACCAGAAGCTTTCCTAGAAATACCGTCAATAATTTATACAAAGTTGTGTCAAAACACATAATCACTTCAGGAAACAAACTTACTGTTTCAAGGACTGTCACTTTTCTTTTAACACAAAAACGATTCTCTTGAGTAATTTTTCAGTGTAACAGAAATAAGTTTAAACTATATTTCACTCCTTCACTTTCTTTATCTTTTTAAAAGCAGTATCCTTTTATTAAGTTTTTTTTTTAACTTTACAAATTATTCTTTTTATTCCTATTTAGCCTGAAAAACTGGAAAATAAAATAATCAAGAACAAGCGTACAAATATATTCTTTACATAGCTCAATTGGATATTTAAAATATGTGACCTTGACCCATTTAAAATTATTGTGGAAGTTACCATACAAGTACAACATTGTTATTGCTGCTGAGCATTTAAAACAGATAAAATCCACGCTAAAATTGTCACTTTTATCACATGCTGCTTCTCCAATATCTAGGTCAATGTCAAGGTCATTACAAAATGGGAAGATGAAGGTCATTTCCAAGGTCATCCTAGAAAAGCATGGGTATTGTCTTTATGACCAAGTTCTTCGGCAAATCTGGAATAGAGACAAAAACACAATGAAAATTTACAATTTAAGGATGTTTTCGGTAGTTTTATATAGACATAAAGGCAAAATTAGCACTGTTCAATAGAATTTCTTGAAACTTGGCATGTTGTTAAAATATGATAAAAGAAACATTTTATGTTAAAAAAATATTGGGGTAAACCTAAACCATCTTTCTGTTGGTGTTAAGCAATTGATGTTTAGCAATTAGTACAGTACCGGTAATTATGATTATAGAAGTCAAAATACTACTACATAATAAGAATTAAACATGTTCTAAAACCATTTTTCAAATGATTTAAAATTTATGTGTGCCTTTTCTAAAGAAGTGCAAATACATTCATTTTGAGTTATAAAAAGTGTAAAAACAAGGAAAGATATAAAAACACATACTGTATCACAGACTTGGTGAATGGGGTTGGCCCACATACACAGATCAGTATTTTATCATTCTCTCCCACACTCGGGATAAATTCTGCCAGCATATCTTTGTTGACTCGACCCTTCAGCCCGGTCCATGCCCCGGCTGCCTCAGATAAACAGTTTGAAAATGTAAACCTGAAAATACTTCATATTGTATTATTTGAACAATTATCATGTCAAATTTAAGCAAGATTTACTTGCTGCTTGCAGACTAAAGGGTTCATTAATTTATAATTTCTCATTAACACAATGAAAACAGTTATATAAGTTTACAGCTGCTTGTGACAACAAACTATATAACTCTATACAACATTGGTCAATAAATAAAGCTTTATATGGTAAAGTAGAAAAATCTTCTGTTTTTTTTGTCTCAGTGATCTTGGCCCCTATCTATTAAAAGCAACACCTGAATTGGAGATTTAGGCAAGAGATACTTTCTTATAAAATATTTAAGACATGGTTCAATATATGCAGGCACTATGAGAAACAGTTACTGTTACTTACAACTTAAGGATAGAAGGAAATATAAACAACAATAATTTTTTTCAAGAGAAAAACATGTGAAAGGTGGGAAATCATGGTTACAATGTATGTCATAAAAATACTAATCTAAAAGCAAGCTATGGCTAATATTCCATAGTAATTGTCCACAATAAATTCATATTCCATATCACTTGCCACTATTTAATTTATATTCCATTGCACTTGCCCCTAATTCATTTATACTGTTATAGTATTTGCCCATAATTGATCTATATTCCATAGCACTTGCTGCTTAATTCATTTTCCATAGCACTTGCCCCTATTTAATTTATATATTATAGTACTTTCCACTAATTAATTTATATTCCACAGTTCTTGCCTCCTACCAAACATAGATGAAAAGATATTTGAGATATTTTTAACCTAACAAAATTCATCAGTGTTTATTAAAACCATTATACAAATAAAGTCTAACCTTGGATTTAAGTCTGCTAAGGCACTTAGCTGATCCTGCCACAGTATGTCTTTCTCAGTCTTGTTGAAAAACAATAACTTCACCTGCCTGTTATATCAAAATATAACATTTATACAATTTGTTTTATATGTCTACTTCATACCTACATCTTATTCTATTAAATATAAATCATTTAAAATGATCAAATATTAACTGTCCATAAAGCAGTTTATTGGATTATCCTTAAGTCCTTATAGTTAAACAGAAGTAAAGGGAATAAATCAGTCAAATACATGTATTTATCACATGCGCATACCACTTTTGAGACTCCGTAAAAACAGTATAGCACAGCCGTGCATATATTTTGACATGACATAAATGCATCATACAAACATAGCGTGAAGATGCGCTAAATGCTAGTGTTACACTATGGGGGTGTAAATGAAAAAGTGAATCTTTTTCACTGTAAACAGTTATAATTTTGGGTATGTGATAAAAAGAATATTATATTTGTGAAGATATAATACTATATTTATTGAACTGGTTAAATAAAACAATATTATGCTCGCCAGAGGCTCTTATAATATTATTTAATTTAACTCATTTTAGTATTGAACAATATTCTCTATATATAGCTCTTTAGTCAGTGGTCTACAATTATGACTAAAAAAGAAATAGTTGAGGTTGAAGTAATGGAAGTAAATGGAAGTACAAACCTTTGAGACTCGGTGTCCTGCACCAGAGATTTATAGATAAGTTTCACCATAGGTGTGAAGCCAGTACCAGCTGCCAACATGACTAGATGGGTTAATGTACTCAGACATGACTCCTTAAAATTCCCTTCACAACTGCTCATACATATATGATCACCTGATACAATAATTAAATCTACATAACATACAAAACAACAGTAAGATATATTCATGATGTAATGAGATAGAATAAACAAAGGTAATATCATAGGGCTTGATGTGATGCACAGTGGCGGTGTGGCAGAGTGTTTAACATGTCAGACTATTAATTTCAGGATTGCTGACCATGTGGGTTCAAACACTGTCAGGGGCAAGCTGTTGTTTCCTTGAGCAAGAAACCTTACATTCATGGCTTAGTACTGGTTTGTTCCAGGAACGAATTCCAGAGTATTTCAATAGGCTTATAGCTTCCAACACAATCAAACTAAAATAAATATGTGTTAACTAAACTAAGTGGTTGCACACTTGGTTCAAGCCAAAAAATTGGTTGCAAACTAGACAAAATGCTTACCGAGTCATGAATATTTTCAACACTCACACATATTTTCTTCAGGTAAGTGGGTTTGTATGATATTTTGAAACTTTTTAATATGCCATTCCTTAAGGCAATGTTTATGACACACTCTCATTTGATTTCAGCTTCCTTGCTTCTGATTTGACAATATTATTAAAGATAAAAACTAGTCATGTACATATTTTGCGATTTAACAGGTGAAGTTCTGGTCAGATTTTCTACTCATTTATTCACATCTTTACGGTTTGAAGTTCACCAAAAAGACAAAATATATTTCTATCAATCTTATGTAAATGTTTTAATTTGTATGTTCTAATTAATTTAAAGTTTCAATACACAAACATATTTTGTTCAAGCACATTTAAGTTGCAAACTTGCATTTCAAGCATTTTTTGTTGCAAACTTATGTGTCAGTATTATAACTTATAAATGTACATTTGGTTGCTTAAAGCAGCACGCCTCCAGATTGATGCTAATTTTCATGAAAAGTTTTAAAATATGTGAAAACGCATAATAGTGTATAGTGGCCAATAGGAAGCAACTTACACCTAATTAATTGCACTTACAACTGGCGTAAATTACTAAAATGGGGTGAAATTGTGCGAAAAAGCCCTTACTGTGTTAGTAACGCAGTAGAAATATAGTCATAATATTGAAAAAAAATCAGTCATTAACCACATATAACATGTCAATTATTACTTGACTTCTTAATATTTTTACATTCCTAAAGTCTAAATAATATTTTTTTAACTTTGATTTTACTAAAATATTTTGGATTATCTGGAGGCATGTAGCTTTAAAGGTGTTGTTCAATATAGTGAAAATCTTTACTTTGAGAAGAAATAATAATGTTGTTGTAAAAAGGTTATTAAGCTATTGCAGGCCACTCTACAGATGATTTACTGTATTATTGTCTGCAGAAAAAGAAAATGTTTCAACACTTTTGCTAAATCTTCACAAGTTTCACACAATAACCACACTAAAATTTCCTTATATACAAGGCATAGGTTACTGCAAAAAAAATTTCTTTAAACAAATCACTAACATAAAACACATACCTGGTTTAAGACTAGCAAGCCAGGGTGTAAATGCTCCATTTTGATATATTTTGATCATGAGGTAAACAACAGTTCCCTGGTGTAATCTATCATCCTGATTCTCCGAGGTTAGTGAAGGTAACACCGACGTATAGCTTCGCACTACTTCCATACCTTAATATAACACAACTGTTATTAATACTTTCATACATAAATATAACACAACTGTTTTTATACTTCCATACCTAGATATTACACAATTGTTGTTAATACTTCCATACCTAGATATAACACAACTTCTGTTAATTTTATTACTACTTTCATACCTACATATAACACAACTTTTGTTACTACTTCCATACCTAAATATAACACAATTGTTGTTAATACTTCCATACCTAAATATAACTCAACTGTTGATTATACTTCCATACCTAAATATAACACAATTGTTGTTAATACTTCCATACCTAAATATAACTCAACTGTTGATTATACTTCCATACCTAAATATAACTCAACTGTTGATTATACTTCTATACCTAAATATAACACAATTGTTGTTAATACTTCCATACCTAAATATTACACAATTGTTGTTAATACTTCCATACCTAAATATAACACAATTGTTGTGAATACTTCCATACCTAAAAATAACTCAACTGTTGATTATACTTCCATACCTAAATATAACACAATTGTTGTTAATACTTCCATACCTAAATATAACTCAACTGATGATTATACTTCCATACCTAAATATAACTCAACTGTTGATTATACTTCTAAACCTAAATATAACACAATTGTTGTTAATACTTCCATACCTAAATATTACACAATTGTTGTTAATACTTCCATACCTAAATATTACACAATTGTTGTTAATACTTCCATACCTAAATATAACACAATTGTTGTTAATACTTCCATACCTAAATATAACTCAACTGTTGATTATACTTCCATACCTAAATATAACTCAACTGTTGATTATACTTCCATACCTAAATATAACTCAACTGTTGATTATACTTCTATACCTAAATATAACACAATTGTTGTTAATACTTCCATACCTAAATATTACACAATTGTTGTTAATACTTCCATACCTAAATATAACTCAACTGTTGTCAATACTTCCATACCTAAATATTACACAATTGTTGTTAATACTTCCATACCTAAATATTACACAATTGTTGTCAGTACTTCCATACCTAAATATAACACAATTGTTGTTAATACTTCCATAACTCAATATAACACAACAATTGTTACTACTTCCATAACTCAATATAACTTTTGTTAACAACTGTTGTTTCTTCTTCCATACCTAAATATAACACAACTTTTGTTACTACTTCCATAACTCAATATAACACAACTATTGTTACTACTTCCATAACTCAATATAACACAACTGTTGTTACTTCTTCCATACCTAAATATAACACAACTTTTGTTACTACTTCCATACCTAAATATAACTCAACTGTTGTCAATACTTCCATACCTAAATATAACTCAACTGATGTCAATACTTCCATACCTAAATATAACTCAACTGTTGATTATACTTCCATACCTAAATATAACACAACTTTTGTTACTACTTTCATACCTACATATAACACAACCAAAACAGTATAGGTTGTATGGTGCCAAAAGAGGAAAGCTGATTTTGTTAACCCCAAAGCAACACTGGGGATCAAAACCACCTCACCTGCTGGAACTTGAGATGTATGGACTCAAGTTTAACCCATTTAGTCACCTCTTACAATCACACAGGGATAAATGTGGCTGCAATTTTTATGCCTCAACCATTAAAGGCAACCCTTTAACAACAAGGGACACCAAATTAAGTACAGTCTTGAATTAAGTACATTCTTGAATATACATAAGCAAAACAAAACAATCAATACTATTACTGTATAAAAAGACTGAACTTTTAACAAGATGTGCTTATAAAACACAATGCTCTCATAGGAGAATTGCAAAAATATGACCTTGCTGGTAAAGGGTTGTAATGCGGTCAAAGTCATATTCCACTTATAATGTTAAAATTAACTAATAAAATACTTATAACATTAACAGGATTTTTATAAGCTTTCTAAAGAAAAATGATCTGATTTCCAGATCAGAGATGGTTTTTACAAACATGTTTGACCCTAATCATACCTTGTATAGTGTGTTTTATATGAACATGCCATCCTGTTGGTATTTTCATTCTACAACCTTTAGGTAGACATATTGTGTATAGATTTGTATCTCGTGTGATTGACTCTATCTTCTCTATAGTACAGTCTCTATATGCAGGATCTGAAAATATATATACATGTACAAAAACATTATAGAGGTCTAAAGAAATAAAATTATAAACAAAAGTACACATGTATTGCTGAGAGAATGAAGAGCTGTCATCAATAGAAATGATATCAATGTATCAATGTTATTTTTCTGTTGATTTATAATCGATACACATTTTAGAAAATTGATAATTTTGACTTAATAATTGAATATTTATAGAGTAAAAATTATAAAAATTCACCCGTGGCATATTTAATAACAGTGATGACAAAAATGGTCAACAAAAATATGGAATGGGCATTCATAAACAAGACACATGTATGAAAAGAACATGTTTTTTTACCAAAGGCCTTTAAACAGGTATGAAAAAGAATTACATACAAGAAATTAATTCTAAGTATAAGTACTAATTGACAGGGCATAAGCGATATTTGTCGTCTGATAGTGATATATCGTTGATTTACTTGGCACTGTTTCAATGACAACTCTAGAATAAAGTATCTGTAATATCAATGGAATATAGCTTCACTTTAAATAGTCTGTGGTGCCAGAAATAAAGGTCACAGGGAAAGCTGTCTTTAGATCTTCCTAATTAAGTGAAGCTGAAAAGTCCCCATAAAGCCTTTACAGTGTCAATGTAACATACACACACAAACACACAATATATGAGCCGCGTCATGACAGAACCAACATAATGGGTTTGCGACCAGCATGGATTCAGACCAGCCTGCGCATCCGTGCAGTCTGATCAGGATCCATGCTGTTCGCTATCAGTTTCTCTACTTGTAATAGGGTTTGTAAGCGAACAGCATGGATCCTCATCAGACTGCGCATGCTGGTCTGGATCCATGCTGGTCGCAAACCTATTATGTTGGTTTTGTCATGACGCGGCTCATATGATCTTCATTGGAGGTGAAGTGTCAATATAAAATGAAGATGATGAGGTGGCTATTAATGAAACAAATGACCACTTATTCAATTCAAAGCTTCTACAAGACCCTGATCTGTTGCTAAAAATGTTGCCTATTGAGACACTGCAGTACACTCCTAATATAGCAGGATGTCTCAAGAGTATTGACAACGTAATTAGCACAAATTATTCCCCTACTTGATTGCACTGAATTAAGTACCTTTCCTAAATTAACCACAACTTGAGATTTAGATCAATATTCACCAGAGTCTTCAATCAGAAGGAAATATGAGTACTGAGTTTATCATTTACAGTTTTTGTCCATGCTCATTTTTTTCAAAATATTCATCAGGATCGTTTGATTGAAAAGTCAAATATAAAAGAGAACATGTTCTACAGAATATATAGGGGAATATTACAGGAGTATGATATTCTGACAGACTGTAAATGTCCTGAATACAACTTTACACAATTAAACAGACTGAAACAATGCACCAGAACAGCACACTTGTGTAATTTTCATTTTATCATAATTATACCTTCTGTAAAACTGCATATGAATAGTGTTAATATTTGCGGTGTTACAATTTTAGCAAAACAAGGTGTGGAATACAGAAAAAAATTGGTGTACATGTATTTCTTCAGGTGAATATGACCAGATTTTTGCATAATAAAACACCACATGACTTAAACACTTAAAAATAAACTATGCTCATCTTTAAGTAAAATACTTTTATCACAGAAATTTATTGAAATCTAAGAAATTCTTTCTGAATACATGTACATTTGTATGTCTAACTTGAATTAAATAATGTAAAAACTATGTAGGGGAAGCTGCATTCCCTATTACAGGTTAAGTAAACTTGGTCCTTTCTAAAAAAAACTGCCAATTTTTTTTTTGCAATAACTAAAGCATATTTATGTCAATTGTGAATTTTCAGAACAATTGACTGGATTTCAGCATATCTATGTCAATCATCAAGACTGGTTTTAATAAATATATAAATAAAGCATTAAGTCTCCAGTTGTTGTATCAGTAATAACCAATAGATGGCAGGGGATATAAATTCAATGACTGCTTGTTACTTTTAGTGCTAGAAGGTTAAAGGTTTAAAAAGATATCTCCACCATTCTATCTTTATTTAAGGTAGTCCTACGCTAACTTTTTTTGCTTCCTTGTATGAAATAATATTAAAGTCCCCTTGTCTGATACAAAATCATTGCTATGAAAGGTAACAGATTGGAGGTCAACTTAACACTATACAACAATTCTTTTCTCATAAAAATATTTAACATGTTCAAATGTAATGTAATACTCTTGAAAACATAGTATATAAATAAAATATTATATTGTACAAGTTTTAGAAAGCTACTAAAACATAATTATCCTTTTATTATATACCTTTATATTTTAAGACAAAAAAGGTTTCAATATACTTCACTTTCTATTAGTTATTTCAAAAACTGAAATACAGCTGTCAAGAAATAAAATTCATAAATTACGAATGAATATGTAATTTTTGCAAAAAAGCTTTTAATAATTTTGGTTCCCATTAATTTTTCAAATGCTATGTAATACAGCAAAGATGGGAATCCACATGAAAAAATAGTCTGACACTTCCATACATGTTACTGTATTTGTCATAATACGATTTTTTTTATCCCTCGAAAATTATTCAAGCTTCAAGATTTGCAGGTATCTTAAGGAAAAAAGTTACAGGTATAGTAAATGATGAATACAACTATTCCTTACTGTAGTTTTTGTCTGGTATATACAGATTATGTTTGTCCAGATTCTTTCCTATAATAGACCACTGTACATCTGGCTGACATTTCTCAAAAACTATTTCCACTTTTCCACTATCACCTGATATATAAACTGAAACAAATTACAATATCATGATAAGTGAATTGGCTGAGACTGCATCTAGTAGAAAAAGAACTGAAAATAATAGAACTGTCATCTTGAAGTGAGATTTTGCACCTCATAATCAAAGATACATTTGCAGCTATTGCTAAACAGTAATTATTTACAGACTTTTGTATCTTTGTGTAAGTTTTTGTGACAATATTCAAGTTTTTTGTGTTAGAGCTTTTTAGAGCTTTTGTGATTATATTTCGACTCTTTCCTTGCTATTTATACATTTTTGTAACTATATATGGACTGTTGTTAGTTTTTATACACATTCCTGCCTTGAAAAATGAGATATGCCTAGCAAAGCTACTGAATCTATAAAAAAATTTAATTTGTATAATAATTAGATAAACATAATTGTTTGTCTAAAGATGAGAAAAAACATATTCAAAATATGCTGTCCATTTCAATCGATTAGAAAAATATAATACTGATTTTTAAATATAGTATGACTTTAAGACTTTAATAATTTTTCAAATGTATAATTTATGATTTTTTAATTTTCTCAGGGATTTCCTGACATATGTGACAGATATAATGATCATGTGTATGTGTAAGTTCACATATACTTACCCTGATACTTGTCTGTTACATCTTTCTCAAGATCTGCAAGTTAAAAATATATGTTATTGTAATAAAATTCTAAAGGTGTATGTAATCTTTATTTATCAAAACATCAGTTACATTTTCATTTTATTATGAAACCAGTATTTAATTATAAGCTAGAGACTGCAGGTATTCAGCAATTTTGAAAGCAAGGTCTCTTTTTTTCCAAGAGGGACTATGCTCACAATTTATCCTTTACTTTAATTTCTAAGCCTTTACTGTAATTACTTTTAATGACGGTTTTGCTCCTTTAGCTTAATATGCTGGATACTGTTTTCAAAGCAGTACATATTTGTTTTGTGCATGTAAGAAAAACAGGTCCATGTAATCCAGCAAAAAGACCCTGTCCCTATTTTATTCGATCTAGATATTGAATATAAGTGACCAGATGGAAAACAATTAACAAGAGATAATATATCTGCAAAAACCTACATCTCCTTTGAGACCTAGTGGTACTCGTAGTAATGAAAAACAACTTTCAAGAGATAAAATTTCTGAAATATCAGCCATTTTCTTCAAGAATTAATGAGCAGTATTATTTATCAAAGGCAAATTTAAACATTAAACAGTGAAACTGTATCCAAAATATAAGCACTTAAACATGGTATCTTAAATATCAATACTTAAAAGGGATTGATTATTATGACTGAAGAAAATATATGAAGTCGTCATATTTCTGTATATATCATTATATGTACAAAGAAGACAAATATTCTCTTGGCTTAAGTTTTCCTAATTACAATAAAAGATCAGTAATATATGAATTTATTCTAGTAATGTTTCATTACCTATATGTACATAGAAGACTGATTGTTTCACGTGCATTGTCACCAGCAATGTTCTCTCATCACGATCTATGATAACATTTTCATCCCTCATATCTGTCCACTTGGTGTATACCACCACTGACACGGTCTTACCACTCTGATACCAGTCAAACCTAGAAAATATACAACACCATTATCAAACCTAGAAAATATACAACACAGTTATCTCTGATACCAGTCAAACCTAGAAAATATACAACACAGTTATCTCTGATACCAGTCAAACCTAGAAAATATACAACACAGTTATCTCTGATACCAGTCAAACCTAGAAAATATACAACACTGATACCAGTCAAACCTGGAAAATATACAACACAGTTATCTCAGGTACCAAACAGAATTCCTAAAAGGAGCCCAACATTGCAAAACTGAAAATGTTGAAGGCTCGGTTTGATTGAGCCTGTTCATGGACAGTAATGGTTATTGCAAGTTACCGTCCACACTCCCTAGCACCGCCTTAAGCAAAATTCAACATCTAACATACACTGATCAATTTTTTTAATTTGAAACATCCGCAGATGTGTTCATATTGCGGTTATCATGGAACCTTCAATGTGACATGTTATGATATTTCAATATCAAATACTGAATCTGACCATTAAAGTTACACAGTCTAGACTGACTGCTTTAATAAGACTGGTTCTATACTGGCAGCACAAGACTGTAAATATTAATTCTGGTATTCAAAACAGGAATTCAAAGATCAACCCTATAATTAAATAATTATCACTCAATCATTTAATAATAAGAAACATTACTTGTACTTAGAAAACATTTACTTGTACTTAAAAAACATTTGTTCACTTGGGAAACATTACTTTGAACTGAGCAACCTTTCTTGTACTGAGAAATCTGTCCCATTATTGATCATATGAAACAAGTCAATATTCAACCTAACCGTAACAGTTACAGAAACAAATTACAATCTTTTGAATCTTTAATTCTACAAACTTCAATGAACAAAATCAATAATATGTCTACAAAAAAGTTCCCAGTTCTCATTAACCAGACATCATGCTTACAATCTTGTACTTTATTAGATATGGCATCTAAATCTTGTATATATACATTAATAGTACTGCATGTTTGTAACGTCATATCTCATCGGAAAATCATGACGTTTATATAATCTGAATACACGGCGGCAGTTGATTTATGAATTAATTTCATTTTTTTCTGCAATAAAGGAATTTTGCAGTATTATAAATTTGTTGTAAAGATTCTTAACAGGATATATGGTGGTATATGAACAGTTATTTGCAATATAACCCAAGCCTTTATATTCAAACAACCATTTACATAGGGCCATATAACCTGTCAAAAATCTTTATAATCATAAATTACTACTGTTGTTCTTTGTGCATTAAGTTTTCTATAAAATCATAAATTGAACAGACACTGCACATATGACTTTTTCAGTGCTTTACAGAAATTTCTTGAATTGCATCTAAATAACTTAATTCTTAAAGGGAAATAACTTTGATAAACTCTGTCTTTTCCACAAAGAGTCAGCTACGCTGTAAAACATTACCTTGGTTTCTGCTCAGGTGGTGTGGATGGTGTCAAAAATGTAGGTGGAGCTATCCCACCTGAAAAAGAAAAATATGCTAACAATATTTGTCTCACTTTTTCAAACAATAAACCCCTTAATCTCCTGGTCCAGAAAGTGTTTAGCCTTTGCCACCAGTATAGAGCCAGGCCAGCCTGCATTAACATGCAATCTAACCAGCCCTTATTCTGATAGAAGCTTAATTTCTTATTTTGATTCTGAAATTGAAAATACTAGAAAATTTCTAAGGTTTCACCATATATTGCTGAAATCTATATTTAAGGAGTTAACAGATCCAATAATATAGTACACTTGTAAATCTGTATAAATTTTTATTTCTGCATTGTTTAACATAATTACAGATAAAAAATGTTCAAAAATGTATTAGGTACCCCATATTTCCTATAAAAAACAATCATCTTTATATTTCAGACAATACAACTAACTCCACAGCTTTGAGCTGGGTGTACAAAAACCTTAAAAGTACTATATTACCTTTAGCACTTGAGACAAAATAACATTTGATATGCATAAACTTTCTTTAGAATTACTTCTGTCTAACTTAACTATATCTCTTACAGGCTAGACAGACAATAGTTTGTTTCTTACATCCCAGTGCCTCATAAAATGTTCTCCTTATAAAAATACGTCTACATGTCTAGGTACATGCCCGTAAATCAATAAATTCTTGAGAAATATATCTTTTTTTTTTACTGCTAAAAGGAAGTAGATGTGGATGTGGTAGCATTTTCAAACCTAACAAATAGTTGTTAATAGACACCAACTTTCAGTTTCCTGAAGTATTGCTCATTTGATCAGAATGAACTTTGTACTTGTGGCAGAACATGATAAACATGCCACTATGTCTTTAAATTATCAGTCAGTTAAACTTTATAAATTGTCTTGACTTCAAAAACCCCTTTACAGATATCAAATCCTGTATCTTTGAACAATACAACTGTCTAAAATATGTGCAAACCAATGGTGTATAGTTCATTTTTTTTTAAATTTGTTGGCTCTTCTGAATGGATATAATTCTGCGAAAGAAATCTTACCATTGGGTACAGCTTCAAGACTGCTCTTTGAGGCTGTAAACAAAATGAAACACTGTTATAAATCATTTATACAGTATATAGTAATGACTTGATTTAATATTGGGAATATTGGTTTGGGGTAATGGACACTGGCTATCCCTTACCAAATGTAATTATAGGTACATAAACATAAGCTATTTGTCAAGTAGCTAAAACTAAGTGTATAGCAAGAATTTAATTTAAGTAAGAAGTTTAATTTAGCTTATCAAGTCCACTTCCTGAAACTAACCAGTACTGGAGTAATATGAAGAAACATGATAGTAACTGAAGAAGGGCTTGATTCCAAAATGCCCTAGTTTGAGAGTCTGATGCCTTTAACACTAGGTCTCCACTCCCTTGAATACTATAGTAACATAGACATGTAACTTTGTTTATATTATTGATGGATTTTTTTCTGTCTAAACATAGTCAGTTAAATCATGTCATTTTCATTGCTTATGTTTTATATCAAACAGCTGCATAATTCTCAAAATGACAGATATAATCTTTCATAATATTAGTTTTTTTAATTAAAAGAATTGTAATACCAATTATTAACATATTATTGTAAAAGGAAAAATTATTAAATTCATTTGAAATCATTAATATTTTTTTACCTTTTCTCAGCAGAGCATTCCTCAACATTGGGTTTTCAGCCTTGAGTTTCCCTATGAGGCATTTCTCCAGCATTGACTCTGCATTTACCCACTTGTGCACCTGTAAAAATTAATAAAAATTTAGGTAGAAATTATCATATATATTACTATTACACATTATTTCTCACTAGAATAAAGACATCAAATCAAACTTTCTAAAAGTCTTCATCCTGTCTGAAACATGGAAAAACTTGTCATTTTGAACTATACTCGGTAAAGAATGACTTACAACTTAACCAAAAACTGAAAAATATAGTAACCTTAAAAACATTCTTAGTACCGTAAAAAACAATGTATCTAAAACAAGAGGGCCATGATGGCCCTGAAATCGCTCACCTGTATATAGGCCCCTGGGCCAATGCCAATTTTTAACCAGGGAATTTTACTTGAACAAACTTGGTAGACAGCCATTAGAAGATGTTTCATGATAAAATCTAAGCTTTAACTCTTTGGGGTTTTAATGAGAAGACTTTTTTAAGTTTTTACTATATACATATGGGAAAAAACAATGACCCCCCCCCCACAGGGGCCAATTTTGACCCCAGGGCTTTTATTTAAACAAACTTGGTAGACACTAACTAGAAAATATTTCATGCTTAGTATCTAAACTCTAGCTCTTGGTTTTTTAAAAGTTTTAAAAGAAGATTTTTTAAGTTTCTACTCTTTACAAAATAATGAAAATCAATGACCCCCTGGGGCGGGGCCAATTTTTACCCCAGGGCTTTAATTTGAACAAACTTGGTAGAATTTCACTAGAAGATGTTTCATGCTTAATATTTATACTCTAGTTATTTGGGGTTTTTAAATGAAGATCTTTAAGTTTTTACTATATACAAATAAGGAAAATCAATGACCCCTCCAGGGCGGGCCCATTTTGACCCCAGGGCATAGATTTGAACAAACTTGGTAGACACTGACTAGAAGATGTTTCATGCTTAATATTTATGCTCTAGCTATTTGGGGTTTTTAAAAGAAGATATTTTAAGTTTTTACTGTATACAAATAAGGAAAATCAATAACCCCCTGGGGCAGGGCCAATTTTGACGCCAGGGCATTTATTTGAACAAATTTGGTAGACACCCACTAGAAGATGTTTCATTTTAAGCTCTAGCTATTTGGGGTTTTTGAAAGAAATTTTTTAAGTATTTACTATATACAAATAAGAAAAAATCAATGACCCCCCAAGGCGAGGCCAATTTTGACCCCAGGAAATTTATTTGAACAAACTTGGTAGACACTGACTAGTTGATGTTTCATGCCAAATATTTAAGCTCTAGCTCTTGCTGTTTTCTAAAAGAAGATATTTTAAGATTTTACTATGTACAAATAACGAAAATCAATGACCCCCCGGGGCAGGGCCAATTTTGACCCCAGGGCATTTATTTGAACAAACTTTGTAGACATCCACTAGAAGATGTTTCATGCTTAATATTTAAGCTCTAGCTATTTGGGGTTTTTAAAAGAAGATTTTTTAAGTTTTTACTATATATAAATAAGGAAAATCAATGACCCCCCGGGGCGGGGCCAATTTTGACCCCAGGAAATTTATTTGAACAAACTCGGTAGACACTGACTAGGTGATGTTTCATGCCAAATATCTTAGCTCTAGCTCTTGCGGTTTTCTAAAAGAAGATATTAAGTTTTTTCTTTCGGTTGCCATGACAACCAGAGTTCTGCTTGGAATTAAATTATTTGAACAACTTTTAAAGTTGACTACCAAAGGAACATTCCTGTGAAGTTTGGATGAAATTGGCCTAGTCGTTTATGAGGAGATGTCGTTTAAAGTAAAAGTTTACGAACGGATGGACAACGGACGGACGGACGCCGGACGAAAAGCGTTCACAAAAGCTCACCACGAGGGCTCAGCGCAAGACTATTCTAACTCAATATTTTTCAGAAAATGGTTTTTTGACATTTTCTTGTATAAATTCCTTCAATGCATGTTCTGTTAAAAAGACTTAATTAATTTCCCACTAATTTTTAAGTTTTACACATTTTAAGAAAATATTCTATCTGGTGATATAATATATTCAGTGCAAAACTATTCTAAGTCAAGTTAGAATAGTTTGACAATCACTTTTAAGTTAAAAACTTGATATTCTTTTGTGCAAGACTATGCTAACTTCAGTTAGAATAGTCTAGCGAAATAAAAGATGCTGTTAACAGGAGTTATTGCAATTGGAACTATTCTAACTGAAAATAAACAAAGTCTGATGATGTCATCACAAGCTTTCATGATGTCATAAATTCCAAGAATATTTGTGACACTTTTTCTATGATCATATTTTACAGAATTTTACAGTTTTAAAACATATTCTGATGTGTTTTTGCCTGTTTTTTCGTTGTTTTCAAGATGAAGAAAATTTGATTCCTATTAGGTAAATTTATTTATACCAAGTGTAACAATCAATTTCAAACACTTGTAAAGATTAATTTATTTTACTGACTCCATGACATTTCAAATTCTCTGTACAAAGAATAAAAAAAATAAAAAATCAGAACTCAGTATTATACAATTTTAGAAGAAATTTTCCATTTTTAGTCTGAAAATTTTACTTTTTATAGTAACGATGAATATTAAAGTTGCTTACATTTAAAGATTTATGGTTTATGGCCAATCAAAGTTCACTTGATGGAGAAAATAGGGAAAAACCCAAAAGAAGGTCCAACACAACACAATTGAAAATGTTGCAGGCTCGGTTTGATTGAGCCTATTCATGGACGGTACTGGAAAGTGCAAGTTACCGTCCACGCCCCCTAACACCGGCTTAAGCAGAATTCAACATTTTTACACGAAAATGGTGAAATTTTAATTTAGAAACATCCACAGATGTGTTCATACGGCAGTTATCATAGAACCTTCAATGTGACACAGTTAGTGCCATTCCATGAAAAGCGGCATATGGTCCCCTAGTAAAAGAATGCTTTTGCCCTAAACAAGAAAACAATTGGCGGAACTAAATAAAATGGAATTTTGAAAGGGGATCTGAGGTTATGAAGCCTGCATATCACAGATAAGACGTCAAAAGACAAATTTAAAAAGCAGGCAATAAATCCTAAGGGTGATTATACAGTATTCAAGTAGGAATACTGATAGAAAGTGATATTTTAGTGCTCCTGAGTACTGGCTTTCAGTAAAGTTCAATACAACAACAGAAGAATAAAACAAGCTTATCTCAATACAATCATGCAAAAATCATCTCTGAATTTAATCTAATTCAAAAATAAAAAAAATATATTTATTTGAATGAAGTGGTGCCAGTATAATAATGCACAAATTATTAACCTTTTAGTTTATTTACGAAGCTTTGAAGTGTATTAAAACATTCAAAATTACTTGGGTTAAGGAGACGACTGTAAAATATACACATATCTTGACCAAAACACACTGTTTCAAATTATTTGTGTGTCTAGACAATCACAACAGATTGGTAACAAGGCAAATTACCTCAGTGATGAAACAGTTAAGCATTCACATCCATATGGTGTATGGTTTGAGTCCCCTTGTTCCTATATTTTCTGTATGTGTAACATTTGAGTGTTTACAAGTTTTATCATCATTGTTATACCAATTGTGCAATGAATACTTATGTGATATGATGTTTTTCAAAATTCTATTTAAATACTAATATGGTAGAAGAAAAAGGAACAAGCAAAAAGGCAACAATATGACTGTAACAGTATTAAAACATTATATAATATTAAATCCCCGGGATAAAGCATGCAAAATGGGCGATAATATTTTCTGACAATGTTTATGAAAGCATGCAGTTTTTTATAGAAAGGTCCTTTCCAGTCTGACATAAGTTCAGATCTACTTATTTCTTACATGTAGATCTGATTGCCCCCATATTTATTTAATCTTCATTGTGATTCGGACTTCCCAGGAAAGCTATTTTTAGCAATGAAATCAAACCGTCTTTACAGATAGGAATAAGACGAAGTATCTTAATATCATTTTCTGTTCAAGTAAAACATACGTGCCGTATTATTGATCTTTGATAGAAAACAATTTGTTGAAGTCATGTGAAAAAAACTGGAAATTAAAGACTAAATTTTTAATGGACATTGTTGTTTTGCCAGTTTACCTGCCGGCTATCTGGACGATACAATGTTTGTTCTCAAAATTGTGAAAATGACCTACTCAGTAATGGTTTACCAGCCATTAAAGTTAGAAACCACATCGCTTTCAAAAATTGTGAAAGCTTGCCGATGATTTGCTGTTCGAAAGGTTATGACAAGATGACAACCAATTGGTGGTTGTCAGATCCTAATGTTAGTGTTAATTAGAAGCTAATTTTAATCAGTATTCCTAAAGATTCTTATTATTCCAGTTCAAATAGCATGATTTAAGTTTTCAAGCCTGTACATAATTGTTTTCTTTCTTTGTATTTACAAAAGTCTACTTTATAGTACATTTAGATTTATAATTTAGAAATACAATTTAATCAGAGTTATGTGCTTATGAATGTTGAATTTTTGAAATTTTTAATCTTGAAAACTTCCAGAACTTTCACTGAATTTATGTATCTTCAGCAACATTTATTACTAATAGTAAAAAAATATTTTGTTTTTGATGATTTATTTCTTGAAATAAGGATTGTTTTTACTATTTAAAGCAGCACATTCTTTTACATTATGACAATTAAGTAATACTACAATATTATGACAATTAATTACTGCTAAAATATCTTCTAAAGTTCTAAAGAGTATCATTAAATTTTGTGTTTTGTATTAAAATACACTTTTAAAATGTCAGTTTCTAAGAAATTTATAAAATGAACACCTATTGCAATATTTTGACACAGCCACAAGTGAAAGTATAACACTGCTGGTGTTCACAAATAAAATGAAATATTTTATGATCTTACATGTAAAATAAACAAATTTTACTTAAGTGTATTTCTCACAATATTACCTTTATTACATGCTTTTCAGTGGACAGTGAAATTATAAAATATCATTAACAGTAACACAGTAGCCAGACCTATCTGAATGCAGATGAAAAGAATATAACTTAAAATATATAGAAATACAGTCAAAATACACATCATTATGAGTAAAAGGTGCTTGAATACAAAAAACACATAAATATCTAGTTATCTACATAGTCATATCAATTCAAAAATGTAACATTATGAGTAAAAGTTTACAGGATTATTTTTCAATAAGAACTATGTGACATCATGATTTTATGACATCATTAATGAGAGCGCATGTCGTTATTTGGCAAAAGTCAGGAAAAAAAAATTAAAACTGATAAAACAGGATGGAATAAATAGAAAATTTGTTTTTTTTATGCAAAATCATATTATATTTGTAAAATTATAGTCAACAGAACAATTTTACTATTAATTGAATTAATGATATTATGATTTATATCTTTTAAATTTGTGAAATGTCTAATGTGTTAGTAAATAATTCTGAATAAACATCATGTATTTTTTACCAATACCTATTTAAATTAAAATAATAAGAGACTTAAAGCTGCATGCCTGAAGATGAACCAAAATATGTCAATAAAACCAAACCGAACAAAAGTATTCAGTAAAAAGATTTCAAGTTCCAAGTTATGTGCGAATTATGACCGATTTCGCAGTATTTTTCAACCTTAGTTCTATTGCATTACTAATGCAGTATTAAGGGCTATTTAGCATATTTTGACCTCTTTTTGGTAATTAACATGGGTTGTAAGTACTGTTTACAATGTGAAAGTTATTTTCTTTTTTCACTTCACAATGTTTTACTTTACTATAACACATTTTCAAATTTTTCATGAAAATTAGCATTAATCTGGAGGCGTGCTGCTTTAAAGGATTTTAAAATTCCTATAATGGAGGGTTAAAGCAGTCCTTTAATTGTGCATCAACAAAGATGCATTCACAGCCCAAGCATGCATGCACAATGCTTTCTAGCACAAAGTACCATAATCATGTTCATCATTTCATTATTTGTGTCATTGCAGTCAGTAATCCTGAGTCATGCATATAAAAAACTTGCAACAAAAGCTTTTGCCTCAACATGAGGATTAATATTAAGAATCTGCAGATTTCACTTTTAAGAATTTGTATTAACACAAAAGATATGACTAGAATGAAAGTTATTATCCAATTTTTGTGTTTGTATGAGGTTGCTAACACTTACAAGTACCAACTATATATTTAAGTAGGGTATAAATCACTGATATTTATGCAAATATGTAACAATATCAAATTATACTTTATATTATGGTCTTAGAACCGCCCGAAACCCTGATATCCCTTCAAAAATATTATTTAAGAAATCAAATTTACTTTCTAAAAGTAAACATGATATTCTAACTTGATAGATAAAAGATATTCTTAACTTTCAAGTTATTGCAAAAGTAATCTATCTTAAGATAGAATAGTTTTGCACGAGATTTAGGAATCAAAGGGACATACTTTATAGTGTTAAAGTATTCTAACTCAAGATAGAATAGTTTTGCACAATAAATATTCTGGAAAAAGTAGCTTTTCTAGTGCAATACTAGGCTATGTTAACATGTAGGCAATAAAATGCATATTTTACACTTTTCTTGAAAAAATGAACATGTACACAACTTATTTCTATTTTTTGATAAGATTGGTTGTGATTTTTTTTTCAAAAAATGAAATCAAAATAAAATAACATATTTTTTCCATTTCCTGAAAATTTTTCAAAATACAAGTTAGAATAGTCTTGCGCCGAGCCCTCGACCATGTCACTTTGTGACAGGTGAGCTAAAAAGTCGTAACTTAGTTAATATGTATAATCCGTTTCTTCCAAAACAAGATTGCATTTGAGAAAAATGCTATGCCACCGCATGGTTCAAATTTCATAGCTGTACACCAAAGGACAAGAAAGTAGGTCACATCATCAAAATCTAGGTCACCTGATATCAAAGTTCAATTTTACAACTAAAACTGTGCACATGGTCAAAATGTCATTGCTGTACATCAAAGGACAAGAAAGTAGGTCACTGTCCCCTTGGGCAAGGCATAATTTTGACCCAAGGGTTTAATTCAAAACAATTTTGATACAGGTCCACCAAACAACATTTCAAGTCAAATATCTAAGCTATAGCTTTCTCCCATTCAGAAAACATTTGTTTTATTTTCTGTTTTTACTATGTGTACATAATGAGAATCACTGCCTCCGGGCAGGGCCAATTTTGACACCAGGGAAAATTTTGAACAACTTTGGTAGAGGACCTATAAATGATATTATATATCAAACATCAAAGCTCTATGCCTTGTACCTTCAGACAAAAATATTTTTTTATTTTTTCACTATATGCACATAATGAAAATCAATGACCCCCGGGGCGAACCAATTTTGACCCCAGGGCTATAATTTGAACAATCTTGCCAGAGGTTCACTACACAATGTTTCATGCAAAATATCTTAACTCTAGCCTTGTAAATTTAGAGAAGATGATTTTTTAAGTTTGTACTATATACATATAAGGAAAACCTATGGCCACCAGGGGGCGGGGCTAATTTTGACACAAGAGGCAAAATTTGAATAAATTTTGTAGAGTACCATCAGATGATATAATTTAACAAATATTAAAGCTCTAAGCCTTGTACCTTCAGACAATAAGATTTATTTATTTTTTACTATATGAAATCAATGACCCCAAGGGCGGGGCAATTTTTGACCCCAGGGCTATAATTTGAACAATCTTGCTAGAGGTTTACTACACAATGTTTCATGCAAAATATCTAACCTCTAGCATTTGTCAATTGCTAGAAGAATTTTTTTTGAAGTTTTTACTATAAGTTTTTACTATATACATATAAGGAAAACCAATGACCCCCGGGGCGGGGCCGATTTTGACCCCAGGGCTATAATTTGAATAATCTGGGTAGAGGTCTACCAGACAATGCCTTACGCAAAATATATAAGCTCTAGGCCTTTTGGGTCTTTACAAGAAGGTGTTTTAAGTTTTTACTATATGTACATATAGTGAAAATCAATGACCCCGGGGCGGGGCTGATTTTGACCCAAGGGCTATAATTTGAACAATCTTGGTAAGGGTCTACCAGAAGATGCCTTATGCAAAATATCTAAGCTCTAGGCCTTTTGGGTTTTTACAAGAAGGTATTTTAAGTTTTTACTATATGTACATAGTGAAAATCAATGACCCTCGGGGCGGGGCCAATTTTGACCCCAGGGCTATAATTTGAACAATCTTGTTAGAGGTCTACCAGACAATGCCTTATGCAAAATATCTAAGCTCTAGGCCTTTTGGGTCTTTACAAGAAGATTTTTTAAACTTATTCTTATAATTCCTTTTGGTTGCCATGGCAACCAGATTTCTGCATGGAATGAAATTCTTTGAACAACTTTGGAAGCCCTTCACCCAAGGAACAATCCTGCCAAGTTTGGTTGAAATTGGACTAGTGGTTTTTCACAAGAAGATTTTTTAAGTTCACTATATATTCTATAACACACACACACAAACACACACACAAACACACACACACACAGGTGAATCGCTATATGCCACCGCATCGCAGATGCTGCGGTGGCATAATAAAGAAAAATAACACCCTCAAAATCAAGCAACTTAAGGCAAAGATTAAGGCAAAGAAAAAAATGTAGGCAAACATTGGAGATACTGTATTTATTGTGTTTTAGCAGCATAACGTTTGAATTGTGCAAAAATGTAAAATGACACAAAATAATAAGATTTACTGAAAACTATCAAATCTGTAATCTTTAAAGTTTAGAAAAAAACATGCAAACAAAAAATGGTTATCAAAATTTCAAATTCAGATATAAAAAAAATCTCCAGATCGTCACCTTAATGCAGTAACCGGTTAAATAATTTTGAATTAAATAAAGAGTTACCTGCACTAGGGGTCAGTAGGGTGACGAGATATTCTTTGTATTATACAGACAGACATATAATAAGATGTTGATTTAATATCAATTTGTCTCCATCAGTTTGACAGAGGGGGGAGAATGTAAAAACTCGACACTCTTCTTGTCTCCCTTCCAATTCATTACAGACATTTCTTTCTCATTAATTCAATCCCATCCTAATAAGAACTTCATGGTCTGTCAGACTGATTCTCTCACAGACTGAACTCACCATTTTAAGGGGTTTAGAGATTACAAATTCATTCCATAGCTCTGTATAGTAAACATAAGAATTTGTCCTGTAAAATTTACATAGGCTCCTGGAAGCATGGCTGTACATAATATTAAAGGGTCATTACTCATCTGATGCTTAATAAGTAGGATTAGAAAAAGATTTATATTAATCACGATTATTTCTGTGAATCTACAATTAAAAGGGTATAAAGCTATATTAGACGGTCTGTTATCAGCATAATATTTGCTTTGATAATAATGATACAATATCATACCATAATACCTGAATGTGTTAGTCATTATACATTTTGCCTGCTTTTAAAGGCCCACTATGACCCAAAAAATGCTTAAATATCTATTTCTGAAAAACATTTTTTTCATTTTTTGAGTTATGTTATAGTTTCTAAAAAGTTACTAGTACTCATTGGCCACTTAGCTAAAGCATCTTATGCATTTGTTGCTTTTGGCAATAAATATAGTTATAATGATTTATTGTTATGCTTGGATGTCAAAATACTACTTAGTTTACATTTTGCTACTTTTATTACAAATAATCTCACAGTCAGCATTATATTCATCACTGGATAAGTATCTAACCTGCTGTAAAACCATTATTTAAACATAATTTACTAGACTTGTGTTTCGGGTTCTAAAGAAGGATAATTTAATTGTTTCTGATGCATAATGTGTCTTTAACAATTGATTGCTCATGTAACCATTACAGATCAAGATCAGTCGGCACATGAGGTTTTTGTTATGAAGGGACTTGAAACAACTTGTACCATTTGATATAGGTCCAGAGCAAAATTTCACATCATTCGCTCACTGCATTCTTTCAGTATAATCCTTCCAATTGTCAAAACTACCCCAAATTGAAAAGCTTTGCAATGACTCAAATTAGCCCCAAAAATCACACAAAAACTTAACTGTTAATTTAAATTTGTGTATATTTCTTTATTATCTTCAGCCCAGATTTCAATTTTAAGTGAAGCAGTTGATCTATGTAAGAAATTTCAAACTTTATGCTTTTAGGCTTTTAGACCTTAGGAGTTCCTTTAAGATCAAATTTTTGTACACTTACTTCATCAAACAAAGCTGTTGCATCTTTCCCAGCACCTCTCATCAGCTCATCTATACCACCAGGATGAAAATCTAGATATGATGTCACATTATACACTTTACCTGTAATAATAATGTCACAATGATTAACTCTAATTGAAATAACATTTACAATGTTTAACTCTAATTAAAGTAAAATTAATAATTCAAGATATAAGCCTGTATTAGACATATACAATATGATTTTTTAGGTGAATATGTAACAGAATACAGAGGGAAGTAATGGCATAGTGGTTAAACTGTCTGTCTCTCCACCCAAGGATCTTGGGTTTGAGCCCTATTAAGGTGACAACCATGTTTCCTCATATGACACCAGTACTGGATGCCAGAAACTTTACACTCATTGTTATGTAATGGTCTGTCCCAGGAACAAATTCAGTGAGTGGGACTATAAGCTTATAGCTTTTTTCATAATCAACCTAAAATAAATTCTGTATAAACTTAATACTGGAATATATTTGTATGTTTATGATGGTGTAATAAAGTCTAGTGTTTAGTTAAATAATACATTTATATAACAATATGAGACATTATACAACATGCACATGATGTAGTAAATATTATGTTGTACCCATGGGACTATACAATCAACTCTTGTCTAGACTTCACTGTAAATTAATAACTCTTCCAGTTTTAATGGTACAGTGGTACAGCAGGTCTCTTATTGTTCCAACTAATACATTGGTCATTCTAGGCAATAAAATAATCAATTCTTAATTGTTTTCCCTTTGATCAAATCATGATCATTATATTAACAAAATGCTGAAATTCATCTGAGTAGTTACTTTCCTTCAATTACATAAAATTATGTTCTGTTTTGTTTAATCACAAAACATTTTAGAAATACATGTTTACGGAATAAAAGACTGACTTCACACGTTGTCATTATACAATGTTGGGGTCATATGACTGAAGGTATTCCTTTCATTATTACCTGCAGATAACTCAAAATCTCGGCAAAGAACCTATCACACAGGAAAAATACACAAAAATAACCAAATGTCCATTGAAATAACATTTTCATGCTTTCTGATCAGGCTGCATTGAGTTGGAAACAGTGTGAAATTTTACATCCAGCTTTACTGGTGGAGGAAAACATAAGGTGCATTCCATGCATTATTTAACAGGCACCAAAGAAGAACTACCGACGCTCAGTAAGCTGGCTGGATAGCTTCCTCACATGAAAGAATCCATAGTTCCTGTCCAGATTCAAACCCCCAGTGATGACGGGCAAGTGGTTTGAAGTCAACAACTTTAACCACTCGGCCACGGATGCCCCTTTGAAATTAAAGACTATTTACAATACATATCCTTCAAAGCTAAAGATAATATTCTCAATTTATATCCTCCATAGCTTAATTACAAGACCTTTTTATCAATTTCTGTAAGCATGTTCTTTAAGAATACCTCTTAGAGCAATCCAGCAGTCATCCTCGGTGTTGTGTTTCTTTAATTCCTCAGGTGTAACTTCTAATTTCCGGCCCCCAACACCAGTCAAATCTTTGCCACTTCTACCAAGTTTGATCCAATCCATTAAAGAATGACCTGGTTTCAGTAGTACCTGAAAGAACATTATTACAGCATATAGACTCCTAAAATCACTTGCCATTTTCAAGGTATTAACTCTCAGAATGCTTGTCATAACTTGCCTTTACAGTTTACCACCAGTACAAAGCCATGCTATTATGTGCATGATTGTATTTAGTCTATTCTGATAATACAAGAATGTAATTATGGTGACCTTGACCTTTGATTCAAAAATAAGAGGCCTTGTACTCAAATAAGAGTATGGTAACTACCCTATGAAGTATAAATGCTGTGGAACATGCAAAAGCTGTTTTAAAAATTCATGACCAAGGCTGATCCTGACCTTTGACCTACCAAGCTAAAATAGTGGTATTCTAATCAATATTGGCAACCACCTTCATATTAAGTTTTAAGGCTGTAGGTCAAGTTATTGGATGGAAGCAGTCTTGACCTTTGACTATTTGACCAAAAAAAAGCTTGCTTTAGAATTGAAATTGTCATTTTGTAGTTAAACTCTTAGCCTACTGATAAGCAAATGAGTCTACCCTATTCTATAAATTTCAGTCAGAACATACTTTGAAATTTACCATAAAATTGATGATTGGTTTTGTCCAGACCAAAAGACTGGACGGTCAATTTAAGATATTTAGTATGGCAAGGGTTAAAGCTTTTGGAACAGCAAAGAGTCTATTCTAAAGCCTGCATGTATGTACAGGATGGACTTGATAATGGTAACAAAGAATATGTCAGTATTTCTGCAAGCAAATTGAGAGATCTAACAAAATCAAACTATATCATTAATCTTACTGACATTATTTCACAAATATGTTGCCTAAAATCACCAATACATAGGCAAGGAGTCAGCTTACCCAGCCTCCAAAAACAGCTTCTCAGAGTATAGAAAATCTTTAATATAACTGACAGGCCAAATCATTAAGTGACAGAAACCATTAACTGTCAAAACAAAATGAAGGCAAATGTTGTCATATAGAATGAGATATTAGCCTATTGTCTCCCAGTAAATGTGCTACAGTTTGGTACAATAACTGTTGACCTGGTTACCAAGAAATCAATGCATTGATCAAAGATAAAGTACAATCAATTTTATTTGTTAGAGTTCCATCATATAAGAGATCCATGCAAAAATGAATTACCCATTATTAAAATACCAGTTATATATTATGTATATTCTTCCTGCTAGTCACTATAACCTTTATGTGCCATGGAAATATACATGTAAAGTATTAAACATTCGAAACAAGAAACAAGTGGTGTTTTTAACTTTTTATGAGACAAATGCTCTTACTATATATCATTTTTGTTCCAATAAATTACAAAGTCACAGTTGAAGTTTCTTAACCTTGAAGGTCAAAATAATTAAAGGGTAAAAGTGATATATTCTAGTACAAAACATAGTTATAATCCAGAAGTATGTTGAGCCCAAGTTTCTATAGCTGTTATTGCCAAGACTTAATCTGTCTCAAAGCATCATTTCATAGACAGACAGACAGACAAAACATAATTATAAGTACTCTCTCTCTCTCAAAGCGCCAGTATCCTAACACATTGATGACCGTACATAGCAAATATCTCTTATATTGTTTGTTATTGACACATTCATTTCACTGTTTTATTGTATTGGGTTTTTTCGTTGCCAGTTATTGCACATACACTAGTCTGTTACTAAGAAGACATAACAGTTACAGAATAAGCCAATTTGTCAACAATCAAGCTTTAAGTAAAGCTGATAATATTTTCTTTTGCCTTTAAAGCTATGTAGTGACAATATTGATTCCACTTTCTACAAGCATTGGCCATGCAATGCATCAATTAAAATGGAGGTTAAGTTGATGAAAATAGTATTTAAGTTAAGATCAACCGCTATGGGTCTGTGTCCTGCTCAAAACTTCAACTTGCAGCTTGATATTTAGCAAGATCATATGTATGTTATATGTGCTTTAATAAGGCGGCTTTTGTTCATTTAAAGGCACAATATGCAGCTTTTGCTGTCGAGTTCAGACCCAAGAGTCATGTCACCAGATATGCCCTTTAAAAGTTAATTTTGAAGCTGCAGACAAAGTGGTGATAATTTACCTCAAATGCAATTTCCACAAAGTTTCATAGCCAAAGATATTAATTTTAAGCTGAAAGTAGGTCACTGTACGGCAGTCAATGCGAACCTAAATGTACAGTCATCCAAGACAATATGAAAGTGTGAGGTACCCCTGATAAGGGCCTGCCATTCCATCTAGCAATTCTAGCTAATAAAAGTTTCTTTTAATATGGTCACATTTGTTTCTGATATAATGAAAAGAAGCAGCACCTTCCTACATCAATAACTTAGTTAAAATGTCATCATTATGATGATCTACTTGTACATAGTTTTGGTAGATTTTAAATGACCTTTTTCTAAATACCACAATCAGTCATGTTGGATGACAGCTGCCTAAACTGCTACATTTGTGTAAAAAATTTGCCCTACTTTGAATTTTGAACAATCCACTTGGAAGATTTTGATTTCAAAAAACAAAACTTTATTGAATGTCTGAAGCAATTGTCTCTTTTAAATGATATTTAAATAAAGATAGTTGACATCTCAAACTTTCCTCAAATAATACTTATACATATTATTAAGTTATTTCTTGACCGATTTTTTTCTACATCATGGTTAAAATGTTAACTGTAAAGTACAGTGACAAAATAAGACCTGTCAATACCATATAAGTATACAGTATATTGCTGGCAGACATAAAATACACTCCTGGACTGTGGTTCCATTTTACTTCTTTTTTATCCAAATTTCAAGAGGAACAAGACCATTTACAGATTTAAGATGGTAATTAGTGGGTTAACAAAAACTTTTAAACTTTAATTAAGCTGTATTGGGTGAAATACCTTAATAGAATCACATCCTTTCTTTTGAGAAAACCAATTTTCTAGAATTCAATTTTCATCATCATTTCTGCTGTTTTTAGATTAAAATCAGCACTGCACGACTTTCACAAGTAATTTGACCTAGATTTCAGTGAAATATGAGAGCAATTTATTTCATGTCAACTTGCAGAAGTTCAAAGTGTCAAATATTTTTCTAAAAGTATGGATGCAAAAGCAATTTACTCCGCTAAAGAAAATTAAAACAAGATATGTTTGTAAAACATGTATGCCCCCTATCAGCAGCCAATTAGTCATGTGATTAGGTTATTATGCATGACTTCTGACCCAGTGATCAAACAATTAATAAGGGTTATCAAGTATCTACTGGTCATGACCTTGACCCCTTGACCAAAAACTCAATAGGGGTCATCTGCTGGTCACGACCAATTATCATACAAAGTTTGAAGTTCCTAGGCCTAAGCGTTTTTAGTTAATTGATCAGAAACCGTTTTTACCTACAAGGTCAATGTGACCTTGACCTTTGACCCCTTGACCCCAAAATCAATAGGGGTCATCTGCTGGTCATGACCAATCACCATGCCAAGTTTGAAGTTCCTAGGCCTAAGGGTTCTTTTATTATTGATCCGAAACCGTTTAAACATACAAGGTCAATGTGACCTTGACCTTTGACCCCAAAATCAATAGGGGTCATCTGCTGATCATGACCAATCACCATGCCAAGTTTGAAGTTCCTAGGCCGAAGCGTTCTTTAGTTATTGATCAGAAACCATTTTTACTTACAAGGTCAATGTGACCTTGACCTTTGACCCCTTGATCCCAAAATCAATAGGGGTAATCTGCTGGTCATGACAAATCACCATACCAAGTTTGAAGTTCCTAGGCCTAAGGGTTCTTAAGTTATTGATCAGAAACCGTTTTTACTTACAAGGTCAATGTGACCTTGACCTTTGACCCCTTGACCAAAAACTCAATAGGGGTCATCTGCTGGTCATGACCAATCATCATACAAAGTTTGAAGTTCCTAGGCCTAAGAGTTTTTAGTTAATTGATCGGAAACCGTTTTTACCTACAAGGTCACTGTGGCTTGACCTTTGACCCCTTGACCCCAAAATCAATAGGTCATCTGCTGGTCTTGACCAATCACCATACCAAGTTTGAAGTTCCTAGGCCTAAGGGTTCTTAAGTTATTGATCGGAAAGCTTTTTTACCTACAAGGTCAATGTGACCTTGACCTTTGACCCCTTGACCCCAAAATCAATAGGGGTCATCTGCTGGTCATGACCAATCACCATACCAAGTTTGAAGTTCCTAGGCCTAAGGGTTCTTGAGTTATTGATCGGAAACCGTTTTTACCTAAGAGGTCAATGTGACCTTGACCTTTGACCCCTTGACCCCAAAATCAATAGGGGTCATCTACTGATCATGACCAATCACCATATCAAGTTTGAAGTCCCTAGGCCTAAGGGTTCTTTTGTTATTGATCGGAAACCGTTTTTACCCAAGAGGTCAATGTGACCTTGACCTTTGACCCCTTAACCCCAAAATCAATAGGGGTCATCTGCTGGTCATGACCAATCACCATACCAAGTTTGAAGTTCCAAGGCCTAAGGGTTCTTTTGTTATTGATCGGAAACCGTTTTCACCCAAGAGGTCAATGTGACCTTGACCTTTGACCCCTTAACCCCAAAATCAATAGGGGTCATCTGCTGGTCATGACCAATCACCATACAAAGTTTGAAGTTCCTAGGCCTTAAGGTTCTTTAGTTATTGATCGGAAACCATTTTTGCTTACAAGGTCAATGTGACCTTGACCTTTGACCCCTTGACCCCAAAATCAATAGGGGTCATCTACTGATCATGACCAATCACCATACCAAGTTTGAAGTTCCTAGGCCTTAAGGTTCTTTAGTTATTGATCGGAAACCGTTTTTGCTTACAAGGTCAATGTGACCTTGACCTTTGACCCCTTGACCCCAAAATCAATAGGGGTCATCTACTGGTCATGACCAATCACCATACCAAGTTTGAAGTTCCTAGGCCTAAGGGTTCTTTAGTTATCACTCGGAAACCATTTGGTCTACGGACCGACGGACCGACGGACCGACAAGTGCAAAGCAATATACCCCCTTTTCTTCGAAATGGGGGCATAATAACACTTAATTCATTAAATTGCAATAACCACTACAGATTCTATATTTAGTACACAGAATTTTCAGAGCTTTAATTAATTGTCTTTTGATGTTAAATTTTAATAATGGACTTGGATTCCAGAAAAGGTCTGTATCTTTACATGTTTATATTAAGGGAATTCAATTTCAAAATGTTAAATTAACCCGCAAACTGTTTTGTGTTTTGTAACAATGTAAATATATGCAGGCTGTCCTGTTTTTATCAAAGGTTACATTTACTATTGACTATATTCATGTAAGGGGTGGACCATTTCAGCCAGTAAGAAGTTAAATCATTTTTATCAAAGGATTTACTACTGACTATATTCATGTAAGGTGTGGACTATTTCAGTCCAGTAAGAAGTTAAATCTTTATATCAAAGGTTTTATTATTGACTATATTCATGTAAGGGGTGGACTTATAATTTCAGTCCAATTACAGAAGTTTAATCTTTATATCAAAGGTTTTACTATTGACAATATAAATGTAAGGGGTGGACTTTTTCAGTCCAGTAAGAAGTTAAATCGTTTATATCAAAGGTTTTACTATTGACTATATTCATGTAAGGGGTGGACAATTTCAGTCCAGTAAGAAGTTAAATCGTTTATATCAAAGGTTTTACTATTGACAATATAAATGCAAGGGGTGGACTTTTTCAGTCCCGTAAGAAGTTAAATCGTTTATATCAAAGGTTTTACTATTGACTATATTCATGTAATGGGTGGACAATTTTAGTCCAGTAAGAAGTTTAATAGTTTATATCAAAGCTTTTACTATTGACTATATAAATGTAAGGGGTGGACTTTTTCAGTCCAGTAAGAAGTTAAATTGTTTATATCAAAGGTTTTACTATTGACTATATTCATGTAAGGGGTGGACAATTTCAGTTCAGTAAGAAGTTAAATTGTTTATATCAAAGGTTTTACTATTGACTATATTCATGTAAGGGGTGGACAATTTCAGTTCAGTAAGAAGTTTAATCGTTTATATCAAAGGTTTTACTATTGACTATAATATAAATGTAAGGGGTGGACAATTTCAGTTCAGTAAGAAGTTAAATCGTTTATATCAAAGGTTTTACTATTGACTATATTCATGTAAGGGGTGGACAATTTCAGTCCAGTAAGAAGTTTAATCGTTTATATCAAAGGTTTTACTATTGACTATATAAATGTAAGGGGTGGACTTTTTCAGTCCAGTAAGAAGTTAAATTGTTTATATCAAAGGTTTTACTATTGACTATATTCATGTAAGGGGTGGACAATTTCAGTTCAGTAAGAAGTTTAAACGTTTATATCAAAGATTTTACTATTGACTATATAAATGTAAGGGGTGGACTTTTTCAGTTCAGTAAGAAGTTAAATCGTTTATATCAAAGGTTTTACTATTGACTATATTCATGTAAGGGGTGGACAATTTCAGTCCAGTAAGAAGTTTAATCGTTTATATCAAAGGTTTTACTATTGACTATATAAATGTAAGGGGTGGACTTTTTCAGTCCAGTAAGAAGTTAAATTGTTTATATCAAAGGTTTTACTATTGACTATATTCATGTAAGGGGTGGACAATTTCAGTCCAGTAAGAAGTTAAATCTTTATATCAAAGGTTTTACTATTGACTATATTCATGTAAGGGGTGGACTTTTTCAGTCCAGTAAGAAGTTAAATCGTTTATATCAAAGGTTTTACTACTAACTATATTCATGTAAGGGGTGGATAATTTCAGTTCAGTAAGAAGTTTAATCGTTTATATCAAAGGTTTTACTATTGACTATATAAATGTAAGGGGTGGACTTTTTCAGTCCAGTAAGAAGTTAAATTGTTTATATCAAAGGTTTTACTATTGACTATATTCATGTAAGGGGTGGACAATTTCAGTCCAGTAAGAAGTTAAATCTTGAGGTTTTCTGCTGAAGCAGAGGATGAACCTAAAAGTTTTAAGAAATTGAAATGTTCTTATTATGTCATCAAAACACCTTGCATTGTCAGGAAAGCTGCAAGGGTTACACCCTTTAAATACATGAACATTCAATTGTTCATTAACTGTAGTAAAATAGTAAAACCACAAAATGTTTGTGTGTTTTGTGGTTTATTTTTTTCTCAGTTTAATCCATTACCTCAGGCACATGGCTGCATCTTAGTAGAACAGACAAGCGTCTGTGAAGCCTGATGAAAGAAATCAAAGTTCCTGTCTGAACTTGAACCCAAACCTATACTATGTGACTAACTGTGATATTTGTGGGGCAGAAACAAATAGATATAAAAGTCCAGGGAGTATTTTATAACATTTTATTATCATTTAGATCTAAAACATTTTAAAAATTTCATTATTTTACATGTGATAAAGTGAAGATCCTGCTCATTTTATTAAGTTACCTATACACAGAATGTTTCTAGGTTTCTAGGCTAAGTAATCAGTATTTGTTTAGAAAGTGACACTGCATGGATTTCTGAATATTTAAGTACCTGCTTTCACTTAATGTTTTTTTTTCTCAGCATTTTTTTTTCTCACTAGAATGAGGTGGCTTTACACTTTTGTCCATAAAAAACAAAAGATCATTACAGTTATAGAAAATAAGTATTGCCTGAAGCTTGTGTATTGGTTTTCTGCCCCTTGCAGATCACAAACAAGAGCCGGTTGAACCGGGTGATGCTCCCCGAATAGGTTTTGGACACAGGAAGGTATATCTCTTGTAGTGTCAGAGTTATCTCACAGACAAAGTTCAAAGTGTAAAAACAACCCAAATATTGTGCACAACACATTGTCTCAATATGGTGATCATTTCTGTAAAATAGTTGTATTATCCGACTTCAAATAACAAAGTTATGGGCAGGACACGATTTTGCTGCAAGGTCATGCTGTGACCTTGACCTTCAAGGTAACAATCCAAATGTTGCATGTGACACGTCGATTCAATAATTATGGTGATCATCTCTGTGAAGTAGTTGTTAAATCTGACTTCAAGTAACGAAGTTATGGGCCGGACACGATTTTGCTGCAAGGTCATGCTGTGACCTTGACCTTCAAGGTAGCAACCCAAATGTTGCGCGTAACACATTGTCTCAATATGGTGATCATTTCTGTGAAATAGTTTTAAAATCCAACTTCAAATAACGAAGTTATGGGCCGGACACGATTTTGCTCCAAGGTCATGCTGTGACCTTGACCTTCAAGGTAGCGACCCAAATGTTGTGTGTGACACGTCATCTCAATATGGTGATCATTTCTGTGAAATAGTTTTAAATCGGACTTCAAAAAACAAAGTTATGGGCCGGACACAAATTCGGGACGTACGTACGTACGGACCGACGGACATACTCACAAAATGGTACTTATGTGTCTTTTCCTTTGATCTTTTTGGCCATTTTTAGTCACACAAGGCTTAAAAAAAGACACACAAGTAAAAACAGAATGAATAGGATCAAAGAGAATTTACTGTTACTCATTGTTCTCCAAGTCACACAAGTACCTCTGGGTTTGTACGGAGGGACTGATGGACGGACGGACGACCCGACGACTATATGCTCCCCCGAAATTTTTCGGGGAGCATAAAAAGTCACATTTCTAAGTGACAGGCACATGATTTTAAGTCTGACAGGTCATAGAAAACTGCGTCAAAATGTTTCTAATATCTTCATCTATTTCATAATTTGGCAGTTTATGAGCCATTTGATATGGCCCCAGAAATAAATTTCACCAATAATGAAATCAATATATCTACCCATACCTTATTGCGGCCTCCCTGAGATGATGATGATATTCTTTGTTGTGACCCAGCGGCCGGAAATGAGGCCAAGCTGGGCATTAAATTCTGACTACCCATGTCTTCTTTTATTTGTTGTTCTGGTACCCACTTCTTTGGACTTGAACTGAAAACAATCAAAAAAATATATTGATATAAGTAAACACTAGTAATTATAAAACTTTAAAACATTGGACTGAAAATAATTAGAATACAATAAATGAATAACCTGCCATTATCTATCTGGATTTTATTTGTAAGATGTACAGTTGGATCTGTATATAAAGACCATATCCAGTTCCAAAGAAGCACAGGTTTAACAGTATCTCAAATGACTTAATTAAGCTAAAAAGTATTGTTAATGTCATTCTTTTTGTTGGTTTTTTTTACTTGTTTTTCCTTTTTTTTTGATGATGAAAGGTGAAATGAACAAGTTTTAACTATAAAGATTAAAGTTGCTCATGGTTCATGAAATGAGCTGATTTAAGTAAATTCTATGAATAGGGGCCTACAATAGGAGGCCAGAAAGGGATATACCTGGAAGAACTACAAAATGATCCTAACATTTCTTCTATGTTCAATTTACAAACAAACAAAATAACAAGAGTGAATACTACTGAAAGGATGACATGCAACCATATGTTGACATGTTAATACTTTCTTGCAATTCCAACATGACAGGATTAAATGCAAAACCCATGCAGTTTTCCAAATTGTTGCTGCACTGGAAGGGGAATACCCAATTATGCAGTTTCTTTTGATTTTAATATTTTATAAAATTGTTTGTTAAAGTCTTAAATACCTCATTATTTGTTTATTGGATGTTTTTTTATTATTGTATAGTCATTATATGATTTCAAATTCAATATAAAAGTTTCTATATTTACAGCCAACATTGACCACTCCTTCAAACATCCAAACTTGTATTTTTTTCAAAATTGGCTACTCTGATGCGCTTATGAAATTTGGGGCTAGATATAGTGTAAATATAGTTGAAAATATAATCAAACATAATCAATACTAAAAATCCTAAAAAAAACTATTCACTAAAATATCTATAATTCTAACAAGCTTCACATGACAGACCTGTGCAGTCAAGTGTATTATTACACAACATATGCAAGCTATTGTGCTTACATGTGACATGCTGCCAGTTGTGATGTCATATACCAAATCATGTCACTTCTTGACTCAAGCTAGTTCAACATATTTTTATCAACATTCATTCTATTAGCACTTTAGAATGAAAATAAATATCAATTTTTCTTGCATTATTATACTTACCAGTATAATAATAATGCAAGCTTCATCGTTTAAATGCTTTGTAAAATAATCAACCAGGAATAAAGGCATTTAAGTAATTATAATTTACTGCACATTTAAACTTGAACAGTGAATAATTCTACAGCAACACACTCAAAATTGATACCTGTATCTCAAATTAAAAAATTTTCATAATGTGAAATCATTACAATTTACAAAAAACCATGATGCCTGAACATGCCAAAATCTACATATAAAGAAAAATGAAGAACTATCATACTTACAATATACAGCTATAAATTCTGCTATTATCTAGTCATAGTCTATATCCCCAATGTTTTGAACCCCTTGACAGTCTTGGCTTAATTAATATTATAAAGCCTTCCCCATGATTTCCTTAATTATAATGCATCAGTCAAATGTAACTCTAAGGTCAACCACCTTGACACAGTGTTGGAGATAGTGGAGGAATGAGTGGATAGATTTGACTTTCTGTTTGTCATCTCAATGCAGTTGTTTTGTTTTTGCCCAAAAATATTAAGGGATATTTTAAATGCTTATTCTCATTTTGAAGGTACTTTCCACTAACTGAGTGTCCCCGCTGATTGGGCTGGCTTTATTGGTTTTAATTTAAGAAAAGGTTATGTTTTATCTTAACTCTTAAGATGGGCCAGTCCATTTTTTACTTTAAATCTTTACAGGGAAAATATTAAAATATGTACTGACTGAAAAGAAAATGGTGCAGACCATGGTAATGGCACAAATTTGCCAGCTGGCCGATCTTGGTCTGCACTTGTCTCATGTGTATAAGCTTAGCTACCGACTGGCTAAGGGTTTGAGTCAAAGATCCTTATATTCTCTATGGTCTGCCAGAGAAAGTTGGAGAGTCAGTGCTACATTTGACTGGTGCAAAAAAAAAAAAAGATTGCATGTACAAAACCATGAAAATGTTATCAAAACAATGTACAAAAAAAATTTCATAACAATTTACCAATAAATTTTCTATATTGCCGACTATGTATAAAGCACAATATCATATGACATCACAAGTAAGGATCTACAACACCTAGATGATGCACAAAAAAAATATTATTGAAAAAGTTACCTTGCACATCCCATAGTATGGTGGAAAACTGTAGAAAATATAAATAATTCTTTTTTACAAATCACTCTTCAAATAAATAATTTTATTGTGTCTTCATTTTTAAAAATTATTACCATCTTAATTAAGTGTACACTAGTCTTAATCATTACTTTTATATTATTCTACAGTACATGTACATATTTTTTATATTAATAAGTAAAAAAAACCTGCACAATTTCAAAATGATTTAAGAGTGATTGAGTCTTGAATACACTCTGCATTGATTTAATATAAAAATCTCTATAAATTCATCAGCAGCACTTCTCCATATAATTAGCACATACCATATACTATATATATCAGAAGTATATTTTTAGAAAGATTTGAGTAGGCAAGGCCAACCAGTGTTTTCCAGAAATAAACAACAGATATGAGATGAATTATAAAACTATCGTTCTTTTTCTTATTTTAAGTAAATCGAATGGCCAAATTAAAGCAAAAACTTATATAACTCAATAGTTTATAATAATTCATTTAGTTCAATTTGTTTTAAATTGGAAGCTATAAGCTTATTGAAACTCTTTTGAATCCGTTCCTGGAACCAACCAATACTTAAAGCATTATAAATGTAAAGTTTCTTGCTCAAGGAATTAATGGCTTGCAATCGACAAGGTTTGAACCCACGCGATCAGCAATCCTTAGATAACTGGTCTGACGCTTTAACCACTTGGCCGTGCCGCCACTTATAATAATTATATTACTTCAGCTTTATATATTTAAAAAAAACAAAGTAAAAGTAAAGAAGATAAAAATGAAGGATAAAGATGTATCACCACAGAACTGCTGTAAATTTTCTCATTCTACTGCTTGATAATAAAACATTGAGATCATCCTTGTAGAAATTTTCCATGAACACAAAGGGGAATAACTAATTCTACCTT
The DNA here is from genome assembly GCF_026571515.1 of Ruditapes philippinarum. Classification (NCBI taxonomy): domain Eukaryota; kingdom Metazoa; phylum Mollusca; class Bivalvia; order Venerida; family Veneridae; genus Ruditapes; species Ruditapes philippinarum. Next base: position 56,717 of record NW_026855528.1, read on the forward strand.
AATAAGAGTTATAGGTCTTTGTCAATGTCCTACAATAAGATCAAAAAAGGCAATTGCATATCTGGTAAATTATAAACAGACAAAACTGTAACTCTGTATTATCAACAGGACTGGCAAAATCTGATTTTGACTTACTAGTCTGTTTCTCTCTGAAACATTTATTAACTTGTCCATATGACATCTATACAGTAAATTCTTGAAAATTTCCACTTGTCCGTACAAGCTGTGGGACAACCTGGGCAAAGGGACAATTGATTTTACTGCCACTGATCAAAGCAGATGCTGGCAAGTTCTAGGATGTCCAGTGTGGCTGTTGTCATCTATAATCATTAGGCTGAAGATAATCCAAACCCTTTACTGTATCATTCATATATTTCAATTTGGATCATCAGATAAAAGTAAATTGCTCCAAACAAAAAAATGAAGTTTCCCCGACAAGAGAAATGCTAAAATAACCATTCAAAGACCCTACACTCATCAAAATTGCTACTTTTTCTGCTAAGAGTAAGAATACAATTCTTATCTTTTTTTTTAAAAAAATCCAGTAATAATAAATCCATGCACAACAGTTTAAACATTTAATCGATAAAAAAAAACCTGAAAAAGCAAATGCCCCCCAGTGCATGGACCTTGACCTTGCTGACATTGACCTTTGACCAAGTGACCTCTATGTGGGTCTCTGAGGCAGAACTCATCAATATGCATAATGCTCCCTCTTTGAGATAGCAATATGGATAGCTCTATTCTGGTATTACTTAAACAATTTTCATGTTTCTAAAATAACAGAGTCAAACTCTCTTACTTTTTTACTTTTTTTTTGGACATTTTCAAAACTCTGACATATATAGTTACAGTATATTTGCCAGTTGTAAGTATAATGCATCCCTTGAACTGTCTGGTCATCACAACAGATTTGACAACTTTTATCCAAGCTTAATACTTCATAAATCACCCAGTTTTAAAGCAATGACCAAATAAATGCCAATAGTTTGCTAAATATCAGATAGTCATTCAGCAATTAGAATAATCAGTTAATTGCAGTCAAAACAAAATGTTAGCTTAGAGAACTGTCTGACTTATCGTTTTAACATTTAAACTAAACAAACTACTACAACCCTGTATCAGAATAAATCTTTGAAATTAAACTCTTGACATTTCGAATACTAATTACCAATGGTAAAGATCAATTACCAATTAAACAGGTAGATTTGGGAAAAATGTACATCAAAGAATCTTCAAATAATGAAAATACTATACAAAATTACCTATATCATGAAATGGTAATTTACCATCTGACAATCATTTTCTATGTAATGATTTGGTTTAACTTATCTAGATATTCTTTTTCCAGGAAAATGTTTCTAAAATCGATGCCAAAAATTGGAAAGATGGCTATGCATGTATACTAGTATAGGTAAATCTGTAATGTTAAATGAATAAAAAAATTGTTTGTACTCTTTGATGTTAGCTTGTAATAATATCACCAGTACAGACCATATGTTGTTGTTGTTGTTTTTTGCCATGCTAATAATAATATTCAAGATGTTCTAAATTTAAAACAAGAGCCATGTCAACATGGCCATCCCCCGCCGAATGTGTCTGCTCATTGGAAGAATGTATATGTAGTAGAGCAGAATAATTCCATTATAAGAGGTCTTTTGGTAATGAAAACTGATGGCTATAGTGATTACAGATTTGAAACCTATGTGAATACTGATGGCTGAAAATAACAAAGGGCAATAACTGAAAAATAATGCAGGGTAGGTTATCATTCTTGTGTGCTGCATCCCTCCTCAGTAAAATCTATCCACCTATGAAGTTTCAAGTTGATTATCCTCAAATACTTTTTGAGAAAAAAATTGAATTGAAAAATTAAGTATGAAAAATAACAAAGGGCAATAACTCAAAAACTATAAAAGGTAGAGTTATCATTCTTGTGCACTGCACACCTCCTGAGTTAGATCTATGCACCTATGAAGTTTCATAATGATATCTCAAAGGCCTTTTGAGTTATGCTCTGGACAAAAATTAATTTTGAAAAATAAAAAAAGGGCAATAACTAAACAATTATGCAGGGTAGAGTTATCATTCTTGTGCACTGCACTCTTCCTCAATGAGATCCATCCACCTATGAAGTTTCAAGTTGATACCTCAAATACTTTTTGAGATAAGCACCGGACAAAATAGTATGAATCAAAGCACAGAAGGTGCTGAATTTGTTTGGGTCTCAGAATGTCAGAAAGGTGAAGGTTGTGAGATTATAAAACAATTTGTTTTTGTATAGTGCCACCAATGCTTTCCAGCGTTTTAATTGTAGTAGATTGGCTATAAGACTAATTGCAACACTGATATTCGATCAAATGTTTATTTGACTTAAACAATTTGAAAAAAAAAGAGTTGCCGTAATTGGGATTTGAACTCCAGACCTCTCGCTTCCTAAGCGAGCGCGCAAACCCCTCGGCCACGGTGAATTTATATGTTAACGGCCTGAAGAAAACCATATTATTCTATTTAGGGTTTGTAACGACGCTAACTGTTGTTTAACACTTGTGTAAATAATCATGGCGCTTACTATAAGCATGTATATTTATAAAGAATAAAACAATATTAGAAATCTTCGACCATTCGGGAATTATTTTGCTTGAAAATTAATCCGCCTGTCATGTGGCCATATTTACGCAGTGATCTCCCCTAAATTTTTCGGCCTAAGTGTTACATATAAATGGAAGTAACCGCTTCAAAAAAGCGGACTAATTTCGGCACCTGCAATTAACAGCATTAGAGTCTGAAATTTCGCTACCATTATTTGTTTGGTCTGACGACCCAAACAAATAAAAAGAACAAAGGGCAATAACTCAAAAATTGTATAGGGAAGAGTTATCATTCTTGTGCACAGCATTCCTCCTCAATAAAATCTATCCACCTATGACATTTCATGTTGACATCTCAAACACTTTTGAGTTATGCTCCACTCGGGTGAAAAATTAAGTATGAAAAATAACAAAGGGCAATAACTCAAAAATTATGAAAGGTAGAGTTATCATTCTTGTGCACTGCACACCTCCTGAGTGAGATCTATGCACCTATGAAGTTTCATTTTGATATCTCAAAGGCCTTTTGAGTTATGCTCTGGACAAAAATTAATTTTGAAAAATAACAAAGGGCAATAACTCAAAAATTATGCAGGGTAGAGTTATCATTCTTGTGCACTGCACTCTTCCTCAATGAGATCCATCCACCTTTGAAGTTTCAAGTTGATACCACAAATACTTTTTGAGATAAGCTCTGGACAAAATAGCATTAAAAAGAACAAAGGGCAATAACTCAAAAATTGGTTAGGGAAGAGTTATCATTCTTGTGCACAACATTCCTCCTCAATAAGATCTATCCACCTATGACATTTCATGTTGATATCTCAAACACTTTTAGAGTTATGCTCCACTCAGGTGAAAAATTAAGTATGAAAAATAACAAAGGGCAATAACTCAAAAATTATGAAAGGTAGAGTTATCATTCTTGTGCACTGCACACCTCCTGAGTGAGATCTATGCACCTATGAAGTTTCATGTTGATATCTCATAGGCTTTTGGAGTTATGCTCTGGACAAAAATCAATTTTGAAAAATAACGAAGGGCAATAACTCAAAAATTATGCAGGGTAGAGTTATCATTCTTGTGCGCTGCACTCCTCCTCAATGAGGTCTATCCACCTATGAAGTTTCAAGTTGATAACTCAAATACTTTTAGAGATATGCTCCAGACAAAAATGTCGGATGGAAGGACGCACAGACGGAAAGTCGGATGGAGACTATTTCTATATCCCCCGCCGCCTTTTCGGCGGGGGATAATTAGAACTGAATATCATGAACTTAGAGCACTGATGAACATTCTAATAACTTGCATGAAATACAGGCAGATATAGCGACCATTCTGCTAGAATGATGTCATTCACAGTTCAACTAAATAGTCACTGAAACAGGCCCTTTCTCCTTGATCTACTTAAAATTGTACCATATCAATTGTCCAGTTTTAAAAACTATGTCTTTTTCCATATTTTCACTTATTCATCTGTTGGTCGTTTACTTTGTTTTGTGGTGATTATATGGCAACTTTCCAGGTTAAGTTGAGAAAGACCTCAAGTTCCCCTAAGATATACATTATTCCAGGCATGGGCAAGGCACCTGTGTATAATCACCAACCTTCCATTTAAAGTTAGCTAAATAACTTCCATAAATGAAATAATTCAAAGTCTATCACGGGATACAAAATACAAAGCCAAAATCAGCATCACTGATTTGAGTGCTATCTAAGATTCAAGGCCGCCCAAAATTCATATGAGACAGGCATTATAGCCAGGGAGTCCTGCCGCCTCTTAATGACAACCCTGCGGCTACAGAGGCCCTCAGTGTGTTGCTTAGTGTTATAGTTAAAAAAATTAGGTAAAGAATTTTGGCTTGCATGGAAATGCTTGCCTGTAAAAATCAATAATCTACTATCAAACCTGCTTTAAATTTTTTTTGTCTTCATCCCTGAAAACAATATTTCTCCAACATGTAAATTTACATGTAATAATGATATCATGGTACTTGTCAATGTCAAAATTTCTTGAGGAAAAATGTAAAGCGAGCAAGTTAACAAGTTGGTGCTTAAATTAAGTCTGTGATTTCAGGGGATATTGTGTGTGCTTCATTTTCCTGACAGGCATGATTCACACAAGATTTACCCTGGAATTTTTTCTTTTATTCATAACAAAATAACAATAAAGGATGTTTGTTTTGCAAAATCTACAGTGCAATTTTGGTAAATATTAAAAAGAATATTCAAAATGTAACTTTTGGATTTTTATCAAAAGTATCTCACTTAATTTAAAAAAAATAAGATTTTATTCTTTCAAAACTGAATCATAATTACATGGCATACTATGTCACCATTCCTCAAATATATCAATAACTTATAATAGCATGACATCAAGATACTGATTTCATCATGAAAAAATATCTATATCTTTAAACCAATTAAAATTCATCAAAACCAATTAAAATCTTTTTTCAATTTCTATGCATATTCAGAAAGTAAAACTTTTTTTCAAAATGCACTTTATATTACATTGTACCATATAACTGTAACATACTGTTTTTTTCTCATCAACTATAAACATTAGTATAACAAGAGCTGTCCGTAAGACAGCGCGCTCGACTTTTTTATTGCTTGCCAATAAAAAAAGTTTTTGCAGTAAAAGGCAATACAAGAATCTCTGTATTTTTAAAGTGAACAATGGCCATGAGCATTAAGATATTTAGTGAAGAATTATTTTACTGAATTGTGTAACTTGTCCACCAATCAAATAGGCGAGATAAAATGTGAAATATGCATATACTACTGATTTTAATTTCAAGTACAAAAAGAGAAAAATAACTAGTTGTTTGATACCCTTGAATATTACAGCAATGTTTATATGACATAATTTTATGGTAAAGTGAACAAGTGGATAGGAATGAATTTTTTTAGATTTTTTAAGTTTTTTAGTGCTTGCCTATAATACAAAACATTGACAGTTAAGGGCCATAATTCAAATAAAATCTTTGACAGAATTACCTTCTCCTGGACATGTTTGGGAATCATGATTGTAAACAAGTATTCCAACTTTCAAATTAATATCTCAAACAGTTCAGTCAAAAAGTGGACTGGTACTAAAAACTTAACCAAGATTCTAAGTCGATAAAAGGCCTTAATTTTTAAAACAAATCCTTGACAGAGTTACCTTCTCTTGCGTACAGATGGGGGTAATGATGTGAAATAGAAATAAAAGTTTCAAAGCAATATCTCAAAGGGTTAAGGCAATAAGTGGATTTTACCCATATTCAATGTATTTTCTAAGTCAAAAAGGGGCATAATTCTGTCAAAAACCTTGACAGAGTTATGTCCTCTTGTCTGTTGATGAAGGTCGTGATGGTAAACAAGTATGGTCAGTTTCAAAGCAATACCTCCAATGGTTTTGAAATAAAGTGAGGTGGTACAAAAAACTTAACCAAGCTCAATACACTTTCTAAGTCAAAAAAGGGCCATAATTCTGTCAAAAACCTTGACAGAGTTATGTACTCTTGTCTGTAGATGGAGGTTATGATGGTGAACAAGTATGGTAAGTTTCAAAGCCATACTTGTAATACTTCTGAAATAAAGTGGGGTGGTACGAAAAACTTAACCAAGGTGTGACGCCAACGCTAACGCCGACGCCGACGCCGACGCCGACGCCGGGGCGAGTAGGATAGCTCCCCTTTTCATAGAAAAGTCGAGCTAAAAATCATTTTCCAATATAACAACAATACTTTTGTAAATACAGAATTGTGAATAGAGAACATTCAATTCTTACCTTTCTGACTTTGTTTATACCTATATCTATAAATACATGTGTGTTTATAAAATCAAAACTGAGAAATCATCCCATGTACTGACTTCCAATGGTAAACAAAGTCCAGAAACCAGAAACAAATTATTGGTGTCTTGGTTCTTTTATACATGAGAAATCACCCAGTTTTTCAGATATTCATTCATCAATGTCACATAATATGACAATAAAATGCCTGTCGCTTTTTCCATCTATTCTTGATGTTTCCAATTTCCTGTCCGTAGAATCTGACTTATTTTTATCTCATCATGCGTATGTTAACTTACGTATGACACAATTTGTATTGACTCAAATCGGCACAAATCCTTTTTTCTTCTTTGCATTTTAATTGAAGTTATTCAAATTCCAATGCTGTGGCATATTTATCATGATCATGCAATCTTGATGTAAAATAAAATAAACCTCTTCAGTGTTTTTCATCTTTGTTAAAATTTCTCTACAATAAATCCAAACTATTTTTATCTTATGTATATATTACAACCCTCACTTTTTCCACAATGTAAGCACTGATTCCTTAAGTCAAAACTATGTCAATCAAAAGAATCTGAGAAAAATATCCAAACTAAGTTCTGAGCTATCTAGCAAACTGAATAAATAACCAATGAATGAAATCACGTTATTGATGCTCATTTTTAACCCCCAGCACTATCTGATAATTTGTTGTTTCTCCTGTCATAGAACAGTTCTGTAGACATTTTCTCACTTAACCCACTTCAGCTATCAATCAGAAAACAGTTTTGCTAATTGTATCAGCAGCCTCGTCACAGCATCACAGCATTTGAAATGAAAACGACTCTCAAGTCAAATCAAGTGTCATACACTTCTACTTGTTTACATTGAGTGGGTGGGGTACAGTCAACTTAGGGAAGCTGTTTCAGCTTCAATACTAGAAACCTTTTAAGCTCTGTCAATATGAACATTAAATTTTATCATTGTAATACCCCCCCCCCCCCACTCCCCTAATATTGTGAAATGGACTAGTCCTACTATAATATTTGAACTTTCCATTGTTATATTATGGAAATTTAATATCGAAATACTTTATAAAATATTTATCATAAGGCACCTGTGTATAATCACAATTACCTTCCATGAATAACTTTCTTAAATGAAATAATTCAAAATCCCTTTAAGATACAAACACAAAGCCAAAGAGCATTACTGATTTGAGTGTTACCTTAGATTTGAGACCGCCCAAAATTCATTGAGACAGGCATTATAGCGGAGGGAGTTCTGCCACCTCTTAATGACAACCCTGCAGCTACAGAGGCCCTCAGTGTGTTGCTTAGTGTTAGTTCAAAAGATTAAGTAAAGAAAGGCTTATTGCAAATGCTTGCCTGTAAAAATCAATAATCTACAATCAAACCTGCTTTCAATTTTTTTTGTCTTCATCCCTGAAAACAATATTTCTCCAACATGTAAATTTACATGTAATTATGATATCATGGTACTTGTCAATGTTAAAATTTCTTGAGGAAAAATATGAAGCGAGAAGTTGACAATTTGGTGCTTAAATTAAGTCTGTTAAGCTGTTATTTCAGGGGATATGTTTGTCTGCTTCATTTTTCTGACAGGCATGATTCACACAAGTCATCATTTACCCAGGAATTTTTTCTTTTATTCATAACAAAATAGGAAGTTTGTTTCGCAAAATCTACAGTGCAATTTTGGAAAATATTAAAAAGAACATTCAAAATGTAACTTTTGGATTTATATCAAAAGTATCTCACTTAATTAAAAAGAAATAAGATTTTATTCTTTCAAAACTGAATAATAATTACATGGCATACTATGTCACCATTCCTCAAATATACCAATAACTTATAATAATAGTATGACATCAAAATCCTGATTTCATCATGAAAGACTATCATTATCTTTAAACCAATTAAAATTCATCAAAACCAATTAAGATCTTTTTTCAATTTCTATGCATATTCAGAAAGTAAGACTTTTTTTTCAAAATGCACTTTATATTACATGTAATATCATCAACATAAGTATAAAAACATTTTCCAATAGAACAACAATACTTTTGTAAAAACATGATTGTGAACTCTTACCTTTCTGACTTTGTTTATAGTGTATATATATAACTACATGTATGTTTATAAAACCAAAACTGAGAAATCATCCCATGTACTCAGACTTCCATTTGTAAACAAAATCCAGAAACCAGAAACAAATTATTGGTGTCTTGGTTCTTTTATACATGAGAAATTACCGAATTTTTCAGATATTCATTCATCAATGTCACATAATATGACAATAAAATGCCTGCCACTTTTTCCATCTATTCTTGATGTTTCCAATTTCCTGTCCGTAGAATCTGACTTATTTTTATCTCATCATGCGTATGTTAACTTACGTATGACACAATTTGTATTGACTAAAATTGGCACAAATCCTTTTTTCTTCTTTGCATTTTAATTGAAGTTATTCAAATTTCAATGCTGTGGCATATTTATCATGACCATGCAATCTTGATGTAAAATAAAATACACCTATTCAGAGTGTTTTTCATCTTTGTTAAAATTTCTCTACAATAAATCCAAACTATTTTTATCATATGTATATATTACAACCCTCACTTTTTCCACAATGTAAGCACTGATTCTTTAAGTCAAAACTATGTCAATCAAAAGAATCAGAGAAAAATATCCAAACTAAGTTCTGAGCTATCTAGCAAACTGAATAAATAACCAATGAATGAAATCACGTTATTGATGCTCATTTTTAACCCCCAGCACTATCTGATAATTTGTTGTATCTCCTGTCATAGAACAGTTCTGTAGACATTTTCTCACTTAACCCACTTCAACCATCAATCAGAAAACAGTTTTGCTAATTGCATCAGCAGCCTCGTCACAGCGTCACAGCATTTGAAATGAAAATGACTCTCAAGTCAAATCAAGTGTCATACACTTCTACTTGTTTACATTGAGTGGGTGGGGTACAGTCAACTTAGGGAAGCTGAGCTTCAATACTAGAAACCTTTTAAGCTCTGTCAATATGAACATTTACATCATTGTTATACCCCCCCCCCCCCCCAATATTGTGAAATGAACTATTCCTACTTTGATATTGGAACTTTCCATAATGTGACATTATAGAAATTCAATATCAAAATATTAATCATAATTGCAAAACTTAATTTAGGCCTTTATGCCATAATTATATCAATGGCATTATGATAAATACTATTTGGTCTGTTATAATCCAGGATAGCACTAAAATATATGTTAGTATATGTAACTGTATATTCAAAAATTTTCATTTTAATTCTTACCTTTAATTTTTCATTAAAAGTTTTAAAATTTCAAATCTCTTTCTGAGTTTATCCCTGTGCAACTTTAAAAGATGACATTAATTTCTTTCACAATAATTTAAAACATTTTTTATTTGTTGATGCTGTTGCTTTTTTGTAAATAGAGGATATTGAATGAGTGTAGTTTAATACTAAATTAATTGAAAGAGTTGGATAAAATCATATTATGCGAGCCTCTGGCAAGCATAATATTGTTTTATTCATTGAGTTCAATAAATTAAGTATTGAATCTGCACGAATATAATATTCTTTTTATCACATATATAAAATAAGAACAGTAAACTGTAAAAATGAGTAATTTTTCAATGACGCGCCTAGATCTCAGGTAACGCTAACATTAGCGCGCAAGAATTTAACGCTATGATTCTATATAACGCAAACAACGTCACGTCAAAGTGTTATTACACTAGTGTAATATCGTTTTTATGAAATGGCTTTCATGATTACACTCCTGCGCCGCGTTTTATGTGACAATGAAAAATATTTCAACTTATGATGATGATCTTATAATTGACATTTGTATGATCCTGCATAATTTTATTGCATAATTATATAAACGATGCAAAAAGAAGCTATATTAATTCCAAATATTGAACAAACAAAAAAATTCTTAACTCATCAATTCCCAGCTACAGTGGCTGAAGAAATTTTAATTTATCTAAAATCCAACCAAGGATTAACAAAATAAAAATCCAGATCACTATTCTGCCAATTATTTGACTGATGCTAAAATCAGAGGAATGATACAGTAAATAGCTGATACTTCATTATCCTACAATAATAATTAAGGCAGCCTGCAAGACTGTTGTAACTCCTTCTTAATTTTATATAAGTTACTGCAGTTTTGCAGTCAACCCTCAAGTCATATCATATTCAATCTGAAACATCAATATTAATTCTCAATATAAATGTGCATAAATTTCGAGGATTTGGTGATAAACTGTTGTATCTCCTACTTTATGTCATACAAGTTACAGTACTTATCACCATCAATCACAAAGCTATTAATATGCAATATTATAGAATCACAATAATCATTGTAATGCTGGATGTGTAATTAATTCTTCAATGAAATAATTTTACATGATATTGAAAATGTTTATGTCTATGAGAATTATAAATACTGCAGTTAAACACAAATTTCAGAGTAATTAACTGATCAGGCTGAGCAATTAAGAATTTATTAGAAAGCTAAATTAAGAGTTAATTGGAAAATCATAAATTCAAGTCATTGACAGTTGTGCAACTTTTCATCTGAATTTAATGAAACCTTATTTTTTCCGGCTTATTATAAACATGATAAATAAATGTATACTGTGAATCACATCTAAACCACCATACACATAATATTATGGCTGTATTGGTGTTTAAATTTGAGCCGCCACACGAGAAAACCAACATAATGAGTTTGCGACCAGCATGGATCCAGACCAGCCTGGGCATCCGCGCAGTCTGATCAGAATCCATGTTGTTCGCTATCAGTTTCTCTACTTGTAATACAGTTTGTAAGCGAACAGCATGGATCCTGATCAGACTGTGCGGATGTTGGTTTTGTCATGACGCGGCTCATTTCTTCTTGTGTTTAAATTTCAAAATTGTACTTTTAAGTAAAAAAAATACAGAACTAACTTCAACTGAGTTATAAATATATTATATTGTTGGTTTTGAATCTGTTTTAAGAAGAAACAAATTTATCCCAAAAATGGCAATTTAAAGGTGTGCATCAGTTTACGATTATGTGCACCAGTTTTCAATAATATATCAGTTAAAAAATGCTGGAGAACAAATTCACTCATTTACTATAGAAATATAATTCCAAAGAGCTGTCCAGGCCATCACAAAGTCATACTCCTGAAAGCCAATCACGGGTCCCACTGAGAATAAAATTGAAAACAATAGCGTCAGTTACAACATTACAGCAATTTCCTACTTAAAGCACATAGTTACTTCCATGCACACTCCTAAATCTCTCCTTTATCCAGCTTATAAAACTGTAGGCAATATTGATAAAGAGATTATTTAAAATTTCCATGACAAAAATAACAGATTAGCATCGAGTGGGTGTTCTGACTTGGGAGGTTGTTTGTCTTGAAGTCTCCAGTATAAAAACGCTGACAGTTTCTGTAACAATGTCCTCGATTGATTTTAGGTTTCAAAGCAGTGTTAGAGTAGTAAATGTGATACTGCTTGTGTATAGGGATATTCAAGTGCAATAGATGCATGATTGTGTGGTGGTGTTACTAGTTGTGTTTTACTGTTCTTGAGAGTTGTTTGTATTAGGTTTATAGTTATTGTGTTGAGTTTATGAGTTGTTAATTTGTTTATGTCATTTATTGTGTCTTCAAATTAATGTCACTGATAATATGAAGTGTGGTTGTCTTGTGCAATTATTGTGTTCTTGTGCAGTGCAATTATTGTGTTGCTATAAAGTGCAATTACTGTGTTCTTGTGTAGTACAATTATTGTGTTGGTGTGTAGTGTAATTATTGTGTTGGTGTATAGTGCAATTATTGTGTTGGTGTATAGTGCAATTATTGTGTTGTTGTGTGGTGCAATTATTGTGTAGTTGTATAGTGCAATTATTGCGTTGCTGTGTAGTGCAATTATTGTGTTGCTGTATAGTACAATTATTGTGTTGTTTTGTAGTGCAGTTTTTGTGTTGTTGTGTAGTGCAATTATTGTGTTGTTGTGTAGTGCAATTACTGTGTTGTTGTGTAGTGTAATTATTGTGTTGTTGTGTAGAGCAATTATTGTGTTGTTGTGTAGTACAATTATTGTGTTATTGTGTAGTGCAATATTGTGTTGGTGTATAGTGCAATTATTGTGTTGTTGTGTAGTGCAATTATTGTTGGATTGTTACCAGCCATTTAATATTTTTTGTAGTTTTGTAGTGAAGTTAGAACTGTCATTGATTCAATGCAAAGCATAATGATGATATATCGGATGACAAATATCCATGATAAACCTATATATATCGATAATTACTTGTATTTAATCCACTTTCATACTTTTTTTAAATGATTTCAGTTAAATGTTGTGTTTATACAATTAAGATGAATCTAAATAATAGGCATGATTTTTTTAGTCATCACTGCTAAGAAATATGTCTGTATCAGAAACCCAGCCATTATCATTATGTAATGATTGCTATATAATCATAGTTTAGACATGGAATTACCTGCTTCTCACTTCACTATATATAGAGGTGAAGTTTCATAATTTCTTGACATAAGTCAAAATTGTCAATTTTATCAAATGTGTATGGATTACCATATTGAGCGATAGAAAAATATCTATCAATGACATGTCAGCTCTAAGTGCAGTTATTGTATCATCAGGTTTTGTAGTGTCATTATTTATTGGTGTTTGTATTGTACTTGTCTTATTATCTGATTTTTGCTGAAAGCCTTGTTAATATATTATTTTGTTTATTTGTAAGCAGTTAAGGAAAATATCAATGCAAGAAAAAATTGCATAAACTTGTGAAAACATTACAGTCTGGACTGCAATACTACTTTTGAACCAAAACAGAATCTCACACAAACCTGATTTCCAGAAACAACAAAATAAGTCATTTTCCCCAAGAAAAATTGGAACTAAATTGAAATTCTGCTTTATACAAAGTAATCTGCTTAAATGAAAGTCATTACAATTCATGGCACAGTTTTCTTGGTTACTCAGGATTAATTCTCCTGCAAAATCAAAGATAGAGAGCACACATGAAACCATACTTCTACTAATGAATTTCAAAAGCTATCCTGATAATTTCACAGCCTACAAATCCAATTATCTTGAGAAAATTACACCATTAATTTCACTTCATTACTTCCTTCCTGAAGAAAGGATTTCAATTACTTTAGGTTTTACTGTGTCCACAGCATTGGACAAAGGACTTTAACCAATACTCTTGTTATGTACATCTTTCTTACATGTATGTACATGTAAGAAATATTTCTCAACAAGAGGCCCAAGTAACAGAGGAAATGGAAATGTAGATCAAACTTTCCCAAGAGCATGCCTATCTTTTGACTGGTCCTTGATGAATTTTAAAACTTTATTGAATTCCCATATGCGAATCTCATCTTTTTGAATTGAACATAATGGAACAAACTGGAAAGGAACAAACTGGAAAGAAAATCCTTAAATGGGTATGGAATTTTTAGAGCAGTCATGAACTTGTCTGACTACTGGTTCACAGTCTGATATTTTACTGATATTTTACCTTGAAAGGTCTCAAAGATGGTGAAGGTTTCCACATTTAGCCTTGCATGCTGAGGTGAACATTTGAGCCAAGTTTAAAGGAAATCCTCAGATAGGTATGATGGAACACAAAATTTTCTGATATCTGGCATTCTGTCATTAAACCTGAAAATGTGACATTGACCTTGAGACAGTATAAGGATAGCATGGGTTCAGTGCATCCCCTAGTTAAGGTGAAAATTTGAGGGTATAAAATTAAATAAAACAATCTTTTACAAAAAAATAAATATGTAACTACATTTGCATAAGCACATTATGTCTAACAATTCAAAATGAATGGATAAATCACTAAACCTTCTGTCAATTTTAGTACTCCAAGCCTAAATGAAACCCTTCCAGCAAACATAAAAATTCTGAACAAATTCTGTAGGAAAATAATGAAGTAATTCAATTTTCCAAGTGAAGATGTGAGGGGAGGTGAGGCTTAATTTAAATGTTGATTAACATTACCAGACAAATCTTGTTAGTTACTTAAAGCATTCAGCAGCCAAGACAAATTATCTTTCAATTCTTGTAATACAGTCAAATCATTCCCTTCTGGTCTGTAACTGACCTCATTGAAGTCTTCTACAAGCAGTATGATAAGTTCCATTCTGATACAGAAATGCAATATACTGGTGGGGTCATTACATATACCATTTAAGCTTTTAGCTAAATTTTGTTAAACCATTCACAAATCAGAGAAATTTAAAATAAGTAAAGAAGAACTTTCAATTTACCAGCTTTTACCTAGGGACAAATAATAAAAATTAGGCCTTTGTCATAAATATTTGACACTGAAGTAAAACAAGTCTTTTAAAGCCATGGACACACTTAATTTCTCAGTAAAACTATGGACACAAAAAACCCATGAAGCTACAAACACACTGGGTCCTTTGAAAAAACCATGGTCCTTTTTATATGTTCAAATTTGAGGTAAAATGAACACTAAAGTTATCTAGATATTAAATATAAGCCATGCACATATAAGGAAAACCATGGACACATGTAATATTTAGCCATGGACACATTAAGATTAAGATTTTAAGGAAATATACTTTAAGAATGTCAATATCTTATGCCATTCTTAGTCTGATTTCAGTTAAAAGCCTTTAATAAATGCTTTTCATTATGTCATTTTGCACAATCAAGTTGATTACTCTGAGAAATGAAGTGAACAAATTATTTGAAATTTTGCACACAAGTAATTAGTAAATACCTAATACTGAGCAGAAAATCATTTACAAATTTACAATTTTCAAGTAGAACCATGGACATTGGTGGGCAACACGAAAAAAAAGCATACACCACAAGGATTAAATAAGGGTACCAGTAATAACGTTAAAGGTGTTTAACACTCCTATTACACAGATGTACACGAAGATACTAAATATTAAATATCGTAAGTTAACCAACATGTAATAGACTGTGAAATAATAATAGTCTATTTTTTAAAATATACCAACATTTCAAATAAGTTTAAATTAAAATATCGAAACACAGATATTCATATCTTCATAAAATAATTTTGTTGGCAAAAACAAGAAGAGCATGCTCTACCAAAGTTCATCGATACAAGAATTTTCCAAAACCACAGACACAAAATAAAATAAAAACTCGACCAGAAGACTGATTTTTTGATTAAAGCAACAATCCTTATGGTTTTTATGCCAAAAGTATTTTGACATAGGCAAGTATAATTTCCTTTTTACAGTTATTTGATTGATGAGACCTTTGAATGAATCAACTATTTACTAACTACTCTGTATACTTTATAGATGTGTATCTGGCAAAATTCAGCAGACTTTCTTTATCAACATTTCTTGATGTACAAAACTTCATCAATTATTTAAATGCTATATCATTGTCTGCATTTTACAATCTTGATAATAAATTAAATTCCTTCACTTTGAGAGAGAGGGAGAAATAAATCAATAACAATGATCAAACATGCCATGAAATAAATTTTGAAATTTGACCTATCAAACCTCCAGTATCTGAAGAAAATTGAGGTAGGTCTACTTACTGTTATTGTCAAAAAAAAGAAGGAATAGCCTTATGAAAGTACAAAATTAATATAGGAGAAATTCTCAAGTGCAACCCAAAGAAAAATATAGTTTCTGAAGATAAATTGAAAGAAAATCTAAATGTCATGACAATTTTCTACAGATATTGGGAGAATGTCTTATGTGCATTGTTGAAAAAGCATATTTTTTGAAGATAAATTTAAAGACAATCTAAGTGCCATACGTGTAACTATTTTGAAAATCAAATGGATTGAACATGCTACATGTATGAATAATTTTACACAGATTGATCAAATTGTCTTGCTTAAAAACTCTACAAAGAAATCTACCTGATATAATTATAGAATCATAATTTTATATTTATTATAAATGTATAATTTCAAAATGAGCATCTACTAACCTTACATGTAATAGAAATTACATAATGAAATTTTCAGATATGGCCAGTTTCTGTTTTTTTTACAATCTGAAAAAAGCAAAGTATTCTGAACATAACAAGATTCTTGAGATGATAATCTTTTTATGCAAATAAACTCATATGGAGGCTGCAATAATTATTGAAGACATCACCTGAGTGATAACATCACTCCCACCAATGTTCATGTAACTCAGAGAAAGGGACAGATTAAAAATCTTATCAAGCGCACTGTATCTCCATCAATATTCAGAAGAAAATATGGCAAAAGCAGATCTATAACAAGAACTGTCGGAGTACAGTAATGCTTGACTATTCGAAAAGTTGTCACAAGGGTGTTTCATCATGTATGATAATGCTTACCTATATGAATACATAAAATTGTCCAAAAAGGTACAAAAGCTTGTTATTAAGATGCTTTATCTAGTAAATCACTGCTTTAATATTATGAATGCATAAAATTGTCCCAAAAAGGCACAAACCCTTCAGTACTTATGGAGATACCAGCTTACAAGCAAAACTTTAACCAAGAATTTCTAAGCCCAAAAAGGGGCATAATTATGAAAAAAACAAATCAAGAGTTATGGGACTTGTGCCAATCATGTAAGATAATCACAGAGAACAAGTGTGTGAAGTTTCAATTCATTCCCTACAGTAGTTATGGAGATACCAGCTTACACGCAAAAACTTAACCACAGGGACGCCAACTTCATGACAAAAATGAAATTTATAATTACTATAATAAAACTTAACAATGTTAAATATTGAAATTATTGCACATGAGATTTCAAACTGAAATTTCCAAGGTGTTACTTATTCTTAAATTCTCAAAGTAAATTTTAATAACAGTCAAAAGGCATTAATTTTCAAAAAACATGTAAGCATATAACAGCTGTACTATTTTAACTGCTATGTTGCCTTTTAAACAAATGTCTCTATGATTTGATGAACTAACACATATGCTCTTTTAGTAAAAATACACTTTACTGGATGAAAATGATAAAAAGGCTGGAAAAATGCTAGGTTACAGAAAATGCTAGGACACCAGTACCCTATTTGTAAAAGTTTTTGCGCCTTAAAGGTTAAATTTAATATATTTAGATAACTCAATTCATTTAGATAAATCAATTCATATAACTGTGATGTGTCAAATCCAAAGAATTAAGTTGGAGGATAAAATCTGTTGATGATAATTTTTTATTAACCTTTTACCCCATGAGCATATTGTGAAAAATGGCTGTTTTCATTGAAAAGCCTCCTGTTACAAGTTCAAACTGCTATGAAACTATCAAAAATGCTTCAATACTGATGAAACATGGCACAAATGTTGACTGGACCATAGCCTCTCAGGGCCTTTTTACCCTTCTTTGCTGTAGCCGGTATCAGGCTACTTCCCCACGCCAAATTACTACTTCTTTTTCCCCAAAAAACAGTCTAAAATTCCCCTTCTGGCAAATATTTTCCCTTTAAAAGAAAAGACAAACTGAAGAATAAAACTTGTAAACAAACTTTCTTGTTAAAAAAAGATAATTGTTTTGTGCAATGAAAGCTAATAATTCAATTACCCAATAGAGGGATACCTTGATTTAATACAATTGATGTTAACTCAGAGCCTCAGTATGAGTTTGCAATTTTCTAAAAACAATATGGGAAAAGCTTGATGCCTTATTTTTTAGTGCACATGTGATTTTTTACGACAATATGGCGACCAATACGATGTCGCTAATGTAAACAATTTCACAGAACAAGAAGAAAATACGATTGAGTGACGTTTGTAATTGTTTATTAGAAATTGGATGAATTGATGACCTTGTAAGTGCAACAGTATCCAATACATTTATCCCCTAGCAAGCCCATGTGTCCGAGTATCACAACATGCCCAAGTGTCGGAAATAGCGAGCCTAGCACAACAGTGCCAGTAATACAGTGGGAACTGATAATAATTATAATGTACACTCTGAATCAAACCAAGAACCCTCACATGACCTACGTAAAATTCTATAATTAGGAAATATGAGTTTATATAAAGGGGCAATAAATTGATCTGTAAAAAATATCTTTTACTCCTGTTGGACAGAAAGCTTAGTACTACAGTAAACCTTAAATGTGATTGGAGGAAGATATGCAAATAGATTATGATATTCCCCTGAAATGTTTGAAAATATGATTTTTTCCCCAAAAGTGTAAAAATCGCCCATTTTTTCCTACAAAAAGGGCTAGGGCGCCTGCCCCAAAACTAGCGAAAAGGCCCTGCCTCTGTAATAGCATGCTCAATCGTAAATTTCCTGTTACCATGACAAGGGGGGGGGGGGGGGGGGAGATAGTGTAAAAGGCTTTTCAGCGTCGGTTACTAGTTACCCTATGATCGACCTGAGGCCATTTTTAGCCTGTCATATTTTAACAACATTTCTCAAACGAAAAACACTATTTGGGGCCTAAATAGGCCATTTTTTCACTGTTTGAGGTCTCAAAAGGGGGGGGCAAAAACACGTCTTAATCAGGTAAAAGGTTAAATTAGTAAAGCGGACGATTTGTTTGCCAGATTCTATTTTTAGAAACAAACACCACTTACACCTTGTAAATAGCTCTACTGGTTGGGGACTACCAAATCCGGACAACCACCAAACCCGGACGGCCCTGAAAATGCTTAATTTAGTATATTCTTTGTTCAGTGGTTGTCTGTCACTTTTATTAACAATAAATGTTTGTTTCATCTAAAATTAAGTAAATAAATTTATTTCAACCTCCGTAAATGGTAATATTTTAAATTAATTTAAATGACTATTTCAAGAATGTTGACATTGAAATGCAGGGGTCAAGAAAGCAATGCCTGACCTCATATACCAGCTATAATCATTTGCAGAGTAAACAATGGGATATTAAAAACTTCAGCATTTGTTGCTGAAATATTGTATATCATGTAAAAATCAAAACACCCAAGCTTTTATCTGAATTAAAATCACGTCATGTACATATCTGTCCGGACACATGGTACAGTAGTGTATACAATTTAGGTACTTTTGATACCCTCTTTGTCAAGCCTCAGATATAAGTGTCAATATAATCAGAAATAAACAAACTAGTTTGTTAGTTCGGAGAAGAACCTAGCTGAACTGTGTCAATCTTTCTTATCTCGAATGTCAGACGTTTCACTCCCAAGACATTTCACTATTGAGACGTTTCACTCCCAAGACGGTTCACACCTAGACGTTTCACTCCCAAATTGTCAATTGTATGGACGTTTCACTCCCATTTTTTAGATATATTTTTTAGGAAAGTTAACAAATTTATTTCCATTTTTAATAGCCATAGCAGGATTGATTATTTATATTGATATATGTTTTTCTGTTGTAGATAAGCAATTAAAGTTCTGTAATATACATTTTTTTATATTTTTGTTGCATTGAAAAATGGTTTAATAGGTGATGATAAAAGGTATGGTTGGTTATTTAAAATAAAACACACAATTGTTAAAAAGAAATTCATACTTATATAAACTATAATATAAACTATACTATGCTTATCCTTGAGAATAATATTTTCATAAGTACTTTCTTAAAAAATAAGTCACATGGAAGTAATGTCATTACCTTTATATTAATTATTTTTATCAAAAAAATAAATGTTAAAATAATAAAAAAATATCAATTGTGTATTAATATAAAATTAAAATATTTGTTATTTCATGTAAGTCTTAAACAATTATATGCAAAAGATGTGTATAAAGTTAATTATTCTTTTGAATTATTTCTTTATCAATTTATTAAACAGTGGCCATTAAACAAACATAGGTAATTGTGGTGTAAACAGTAATCTCATCACCTAATTAGTTGTATAAACACTGAGACCAGCAACTAACAGTTTGACATCACCATTAAATCAGTTGTATAAACAGCACTTTAGCATCAACTGTTTACTAATCAGTTGTTTATTGGACCATTAAAATAGTTTTTAGATAATTATTTTTTATTAAATTTAAGGTCTATTTATTTTTAGTATATCATAAGTCTTAGAAAAATTTTGGTATAAAAAGGGAGTGTGAACCGTCTTGGTGTGAACCGTCTCAATAGTGAAACGTCTGTCTACCCTTATCTCTAGGTTAAAAATTATGAAATCTGTATGGAAACATGTTCAAAAAGTGTCCGGTTGATGGTCCCCGACCAGTAAGGATGTTATTTTAAAGAGGGTTAACAATGATATGATGCACTATTCCAAGATAAAATTATTGGACCAAAGTCTTTAGTTTGAAACAACACAGAATTGTTTTTCCTACAGAAGGCCACTGTAATAACAAAAAAAAAATCAATCAACATTCTTTAAATACTCAAAATAAATATACTGATAACAACTTAAATTGCATCTAATTCAAGAGAAAATTTTCTTTTCATATACAATATTTTTATTTTTTATACACAGATAATAAATATGGTATGAAAATATTAGGGTACGAAAACAAAATAGTTTAATTAACTGTTAACCTTCGATCAATACCAGATATAACGTTTACCTGTTTCAAAAACGGTATGTGGTTATCACATACTTGAATACATCTGTTCTGAATGAATCTTCATTTAAACTCAACTCTTTATGATAAAATCAATAACATTAAAAAAATACTTTTTTTTCTTTCGCATCAATTTCGTACCTGTGCGATTTCCACGCATAGAGATTTCAACTGGTATAAAACGACTAAAAAATATGAACTAGGTTGGGAACCACTAAATAATTTCCTTCTATGTTTTCTAAATATGATACTCTTGATTTATTTGTTAGATAGTCAATGTAAAACTTAATGTTGTTATTTAATTTTGTTGTTTCATATATATATGTTACTTGTTGGAGTGATAACTCTGACTCATGGATAACCCCAACATGGTCAATTTAATTGTTTAAAAAAATTTTCAACAAAAAAAGCAGATAAAACATTACTGGGATCCTTTTTTTTCAAAATAAATAACAACAAAACCACTATCAGAAAAGCATTGTTGATTTGGTTCTTTATTTACTAGCATGCCGTTTGTTTACTAGTTATTTCATGACCTGCTCATGCTGGGGAATAATCTGTTCCGCGCATACCCGAATATGGAGGCCATTAATAAATGGGTTATTTTAGATAGGTTTTACTTTTATTTCTTCTCAACGTTATCTCAGGAGACAATCGTAACACATTTTAATGATAAAAAGTAATTTTAAATTTAGTCCAAACAGTATCTTGTTGTTGTTGTTTACAAAGAAATGCAAATTAAAAGCCATATATAAGGAAACGGATTACACCTATGGGAGGAAACTCTACATGAAATGTAAATAAAATAGATTTTATGGCTTTTGTAACATGCTGCATGGTGACCAAAAGGAAACTGTATGACAAAGAAAAGAATTCCATTTGAATATCAAATTGTTTAATACATTTAAGATTCATGAAGAATCAATATGTTAATTGAATTAAAAGTTTATTTCAATTACACCCCATATATTGGCCTCTTTGTAAGAAGCATGGCTGCCGCGTCTAGTTTTAATGGCAAACTGTTTTTTTTCCAATATCTTAACCTTGCCTTTCAATAGTTGTAGTTTTCTTGCTGATTTTTTAAAGATTAATTTTAATTCACGACTTCAAAAATTTTGAAACGCAATGTCCGGTAAATTGAGCTGTCTACACGATTTCTTCTCTCTTATAATGCCCTACTTTAAAGACACATCTCTACAGTCAAATGTTTAATTTCAAGTTTGTTTAAGTAATGTTTACTTGTATTAAGAACTCATAATCATTTGGGTAAAATTCCATTCTTTTTATTGTTTTAAATAAAAGTATTAGCGAAAAAACATCATATTTTGTCTGGTAATATGTAGGATCCCGGTAAACATGAAAACTAAATGTATGATTGATGATGAATTTATTACAGCTATTGTTTACTTTAAAAAAAGAAGCATTGAAATAAACGTAGCAAACAGTTTCCATAAATAAGTTTTGTAGTGTAGTTTGTTTAGATGGAGAGGACTCTATGAAGTCATACACTTTACATCTGTACCAGCAATACCACGCAAGTTCACATTTTTCATGAGATTTCCCAAGACCATATTTTTCATCTTGAATTTTTACAAAGAAAATTTAATTAAAAATAATTTTATTTGTTTGGGTCGTTCGGGACCAAACAAATAAATGGTTAGCGAAATTTCAAGAGCCTAATTGCTGTTTAATTGCAAATGCCTAAAGTCATTCCACTTTTTTGAAGCGATTACTTCCCTTATAATATGTACAACTAACGCCGAAAAAAATTCAGGGGGGAGATTCAATGAGTAAAAGATTGTCAAATGACTGCGCATTAATTTCAAGCAAAGTTGGTTCCCGAATGGTCGAAGATTTCTATTATTTTTTCATTCTTTATAGATATAAGCTTACAGTAAGCTCCATGATTATTTACATCTGTGTTTAACGTCGAAATAATAGGGGTTAAAAAACCTAATTTTTAGGAATTAATATTGGTTTTTTTTAGGTCGTAAACTTAATAATTTTCACCGTGGCCGAGGGGTTTGCACGCTCGCTTATGAATCGTGAGGTCTCCAGTTCAAATCCCAGTTGAGGCAACTCATTTTTTCTAAAAAAAATTTAAGTCAAAATAAACATTGAATTGACTATCAGTGTTGCAATTAGTCTTTATAGCCAATTTACTACAGTTAAAACACTGGAAATCATTGGTGGCACTATACAAAAAACAAATTGGTTTATAATCTCACAACCTTCACCTTTCTGACATTCTGAGACCCAAATTCAGCGCTTTCTGTGCTTTGATTTTGTTTGTTGGTTTGTTTGTTTGTTGCTTTTTTTTAGTTTTAAAATTTACTGAACACGGGAGATTTGTTGCTATAACATCGGTTTGAAAGTCGCAAAATAACAAATTTGTGCTGCAAAAAAAAAATCAATTGTAAATATTAGAAAAGTTTTATGGTATATATAACTTATTTGTTCATTTTACATATTTTAAATTTAATAAAAAGAGTTTTAAATCATCACCAATATGTTGTCAATATAGCCTGTAGATAGTCACGAAATACCAGGATATCACTTCCTCTACAAAAATTTTCTAGGGGGAGCATGCCCCCGAACCCCCCTATTTAAGGAGTACATATCAAAATAGCTCAGTTACGCCCCTGCTAAGTGAATGATTTTTATTGTTTTCTACAGTGAATTTGGAAAAAAGTTACCAGCTTGAATGCATGTCCCCTCATATATTGAACAGATAGTTACGTTACCACACTTATGGTAAACCTGAGTAAGAGTAATATGAACTTGTAACATATTAATAGTTTGCTATTGAACATTTCATAATTCAAAAAATAATTTTGAATACAATATACACGCCTAGAACCACAATGACTTTTGCAATGATGAGGCAATTTGGATTATACTTTAAAGTATCATGATAATCCCACTGAGAAAACATTTACTATTACCAGCACTTAAAAGTAGGATCGCATTTATGCATTATTCAAATATATGCTTTATAAAACTTAATATTTGATCTATTTGGCAAACATATATGTATTATCTGATATATTTTAGATTTTTGACCAACAGATACGTTACCAAACAGATACGTTACCAAATATTTTATTGTTTTTTCAGGGTTTTTCATAATTTTTGTTCATAGTAGTAGAACGGTGAAAACAGATATCGTTACTATGATTTAATTATTCGTTTTCCGCTTAGCGGAATAAATTTATACTGTTAAGTAAATCCGAGCTACATTGTGTCAATAGATAAGTATGGAACATCAGTATTTTTATTGGCCTAAAAATGGTTTTATAAGTAAATCATGTATTTGGGATTTTAATAAGTAACAATTTTCATCAGCTTCAGTTCGACGTGGATTTTTTTTAAAATGCATAATATTTTGTAATATATACTGGTGCTATATTGTTGAAAGAATGATAATAAATTTCTAAATTGTGTATATTCATGCTAAGTAGTTTTATCTAGTCTCTGAAAGCAATTGAAAAATGGTAACGTATCTGTTTTTTTTGCACAAATCTCGAATTCTTGGTGTCTATCATTCTCCTATTAACTAATATTAATTAACAATGTTATTTAGCATTAGATTGCCATACACATACATATATTTGCACAACTACATAAAGTACAACATGTTATTTTATATCTGAACATGTCTTTTTAATATATCAAAAGAAAGGTAGATTTAAGCTTAAATAAACAATTTCTAATAAATTTTTTTTTTAAAGTAAAAGAAGATTAAACATATTAAACTTATTATTTTTCATGGAGGAGGCGCGTACTGTAGGGAGTAAAACGACTATAAATTACCTAGTTTATTGAGATATATAGAAAATAATAAGATTATCAATATATGAGCCGCATCATGACAAAACCAACATAATGGGTTTGCGACCAGCATGGATCCAGACAAGCCTGCGCATCCGTTCAATCTGATCAGGATCCATGCTGTTCGTTTACAAACCCTATAACAAGTAGAGATACTGATAGCGAACAGCATGGATCCTGATCGGACTGCGTGGATGCGCAGGCTTGTCTGAATCCATGCTGGTCGCAAACACTTTATGTTGGTTTTGTCATGACGCGGCTCAAATATTGAAGGTTTAAAGTTATAATGGTCTGGCACCCAGGTAACAAATAATTTATATCAGGGTTCAACATTTATCATATTATGTTTAAATTTTCTCTTCTGACATGTTATAAGTGTTATTTAAGGAGTGAAAAATCAATTTTAAATTAAAATAGTTTTTAAAGGGCAATTTTTTTTAGAATTTATTAACCCTTGTAGAACCCATCACAGCACTTTTCATATGATTTTTAAATTTCACAAAACTAAGTTTAAAAAAATATATGTGTCATATAAGTCATATTTTGTATTTTTTATTTAAAGGGGGGGAGCCAAAATAATCCCCGCTATTTTTTGTGGATTTTCATTTTTTGACTTTAAAAAATTTCCCCTTTTTTCCCATAATTTTTTAAAAAAAAACTTTTGTTGGAAATTTGGGTTTGATTTAAATCTTTCTTTTTTAAACCCCCAATAAATTGTATTCAAATTTTATTGGAAAAATCTTTTTGTGTAATAGAAATACTTATTCGTTTTAAATTTTAAATTTGCAAACCCGAAAAATCAAAACAGGTCCAAATTTTCCCCAGTTTTCTCCCTTTTGGGCTGTAAATGGGCCATTATAATTGATTATGTCATAACTTATTTAGCTTCCGATGGAATTTGATGGGGTTTTTCTTCTCCAAGTCAGTTAAAAATTGTTGTTAATAGATATATTATATATCAAATTAATAAAACTTGTAGGAGAAGTTAAATTACGGTAAAAAATTACCTCATTTATTGTTGGATAATAATGACTTCTTATCTTGAAAATTGTTAGGCTATATGGGATAATCATTGTAACTTTTATACAAGTTCATAGAATTTCATAGGGATTTTTTGGTTTGGACCCTTAAAGATGTTTTTGTTAATAATTACCATACAATTGTACGGATTTTTATAACTGTTTTGGTTATTTTTGGGATTTTATTAAGCCTAATCTTACTAAATTAGCGTTATTTCACTAAATATTTTCTATTTTAAGGAGAATCTTAATGAATTTGGTTATTTAAGTAAAAACATGATCCTTATTGATTTAATTTATAGGGAATATCTATAGATTAATTTATTAATGGCTCTTCTATAGTTTAGGTTATTAGGTGATATTTAATGCAAAAAAACTTAAATCTGGTATGGACTTTACTAGAGATACAACTTACAAATTATATGAAATAAACAGGTTTCAAAAAGTAAAACAAGGACTAAAGTAAACAAACTGGGTCCCCATAAACACCTGTTTTTAATTAATATATGATGGTGAAACATTGCAATAAATAGAGTTTTGATGATATCTTCAGTTTAATGTCAGAAGGGAATAGGAAATGCATGTTACTTTAAAGACCTGTCATGACTTTTAATACTATAGGTACTACTGGGATCTTTACCAAAAATTATATCTAAATAAACAATTTAAGAGCTTAAATGGCACTACTATTGCAAATAAAAAAAGGTTTATAAAATGTAAAACAATGTTGTATTTTCCCTTGTATTCCTGAACATTAGGTTAATATTGTCTGCACTTTAGGCTCGAACCCTGGTTTAATAATAAGAGTTTGTGACTTTCTCCTAATTGATTTGGGGTAAAATACCGGGCCCCCTTTTGAAAAAACAGGGGTTCCCAAAGGGGTTTGCTTGGGGGTTGAGTTCCCTGTCAGGCTGTACAAAATCAATATCAAAACGGTTTAAAAAAATAAAAATTTGGGAAATGGAAGGGCAGCTATAGCCCGACCTTTTAATTTTCTTTTTCTTAAAAACAAAATATTTCTTACTTGATACATTTACACGTATAATAGGAAATATTACAACACTATTCAGAATTAAAGGGCAAAATCAGGAAAATGTTCATCATGTTTGTATTTTTCTGGTTTTTTTTTTGTGAAAATAAATTAATGTACATGTATTTATTTCTTAACACTTTATGTTCACTGATTTACATCAGTTTAAAGAAAGAGTTTAAAGAAAGTTTCAAAGGTTTATTGATATTGTTGACTCGGGTTCATAAATCTAAGGCATTCAAAATTGAAAGGAAAATTCATGTGTAACATGTATATATATAATACACCTGGAAATAAGTTATAAATAAATAAGCACTACCCGGAAATTTTAAATGTGATTGAAAAAAGCACTGTCATGAGATGATGACTTAATTGAGCTAGGAACAGTAATTTGATAACTAGTGATACCAATTTAGTAATCATAAACCAGTAAATTTATGAGTTATAGTAATCATAAACCAGTATGTTTATGAGTTTAGTTTATTCTTAACCAAATTATTGAAGCATAAGCAAATGTGTTGGTTCTTTTTACCAAAAATGTAAGTGTTTATGAGCATGATGTTAGAGCGTTAAACAAAACATTTACTGTTGGATATTTTTGGTAAATTTTGTTGATTATATAACTTAAAATGACAATATGTAGCCAAATTTTTAATAACGTGTGTAACCGCCATGTTCCCGGATGATAGCCTCAATCCTTCTCCTCATACTAACAGAAAGGCGTCAAATTATGCGATATTGAGGTAAATTTTGCCATTCTTGGTGCAGAGCTTGTTCTAGATATTGCAGGTTGACTACAGGTCACGTGAGGTGGTTCGTACCATCGCCCAAATAAAATTTAAAATTTCAATTGTCATCTTGGTCCAAATTGAGGCAAAATGCCGGGTGTGCTTAACTTATTTCCAGGTGGTATATATAGTAAATGAATGCTGGATAGTAATTTTGTTCTTGTTGATCAAAGGGAACCTTTGACCTTTATTCACAAGACTAACCTGTGGTATGCACAGCTAAATTTTTGTTACAGAACTCCATGCTCATTTTTAAAATATTTTGAAAATAGGAAAATTTATTGCCCAATTGTAAATTCAGGTTAACTAATTATATTTGGATGTTTGGACATATTTCTATACAGTTTTACAACTTTCTATCAATTTTATCACATTTTTTTCAGGAGGTGGGTGATGTTCCGGAAGTGATGTTCCTATAATAGCAAATGTCAAAAATGTAGCTATAACTCTGTATACAAAATGCAAGCAATGCATACAAAATGCAAGCAATGTATACAAAATGCAAGCAATGTATACAAAATGCAAGCAATGTATACAAAAATGATTTGAGACACACTAGAAAATGTAGTTTCACTATTTTTTAAAAATCATACTGTCAAATATCTTATTAAATTTACAAAACTTTGATTTTAATAAATGTCAAATAAACAATGACTTTGATATAGACACAACATTCACAGCCCTGTTTTAATTTTACAAACCATGAATTAGCATATTAATATAAGTGCTCCTGCTGAGATTTGAACTCAGAACTCCTCTTATGTGATACACTAAAGAGGCGTTTTGACAATTAAACTACAAGAGCTTAAAACTTACTAGCCATGGCTTGTAATACATTTAAAAGATTAACATTCTTCCTACTTTTTTTGCATCCATAGTTTTTAAGCAGCCAAATATAGGTAAGTGCCAAATATAGGTAAGTGCCAAATATCTTGGGTCTATTCTAAATAAAAAATATTTTACCCTGAAAATTCTTATTTTTTTTGTAAAAAGAATTTCTCAGAATCATTTCAACTACAAGAATCATTTCAACTGCATGTTTAAGAATTGTTTTTAAAACAATAGCTGTCGGTAGGACAGCAACGCTCGACTATTCTTAATGCTGGATAGTAAAAGAGCCTTGATAATGTAAAATCTTATTTAATATTATAGTTAATAACAAAAGAACAAATTTTTTCTTGAAATCAATGTTACAGTTATAGGCCTTGAAGAGAGTCATTTTATGCTCTCAAATAAGAGTATAAAATTTCAACTTGTTTCAATAGAATAGAAAATATCTGTGGTGGTATGCAAATCTAAATGTAATACTAAGTTGAAAAAGGCGCATAATTCTGTCAAAATGCTTGATACAGTTATCTCCTCCTGTCTACAGGTTGGGGTTATAATGGTGAACAAGTGTGCAAAGTTTCAAAGCCATATGTCAATGGACTTTGAAAATATTTGAGGTATAACAAAAACTTCAACGTAAATTTAAGTCGAAAAAGGGGCATAATTCTGTAAAAATGCTTGATACAGTTACCTCCTCCTGTCTACAGGTTGAGGTCATGTGCAAAGTTTCAAAGCCATATGTCAATGTAATTTGAGGTATTACAAAAACTTTAACATAAGTTGTTACGTCGACGCTCGGGCGACTACAATAGCTCTACTTATTCTTATCGAATAGTCGAGCTAAAGAGCACACTTAAAGTGATGTTTCATTATTTTCCTTCCACAAAGCATTACGAGTTGTGTATCATGTAAGCATTACAAGTTTTGAAATTGATATTTAACTGTTTTGCAACATTGAAATACATATATGAAAATTTACATAGGGCAATATCTCAACAAATAAGAAGTGCAAGGAATAGCAATTCTTGTGCTCATTGAATGAAGCATGCAAGTTTGGTGTCAATCTGACCGATAGTCAGTGAGTTATGCTCCAGACAAGCCTAAGGGGACGCCGAAATTAACAAAGGGCAACAACTCTAAAATCATTAAGTGCAGCGTACAAGTTCTTGTGCACTGCACTTCTCAATGAGATACATCATCCAATGAAGTTTTAAGTCAATAGCTTTTAAAGAGTAGGAGAATTGGCCCGGACATTTTAATTATGAAAATTTACATGAGGCAATAACTCAAAATTATATCATGAAATACCAGTTTAAGTGTGCTGCACTTTTTCTTGAGATCTATCATCCAACGAAGTCCATAGCTTTCATATTGAGGAGAAATTGTCTGGACAAAGGGCAATAACTCTAAAAATAGGAAGTGCAGAGTAATGATTCTTGTGCACTGCACTTTGAGTCATTGAAAGAAGCATGCATATCAAGTTTGGAGTCAATCCAACATATAATGAGTAAGATATGCTTACCAGACAAGCCTAACGGGATTCCGCCGACAAAAGTAACCCCTATATGTCCAATTTTTCAAGGCGACAGAAAAATCAGTTTTTTTACCTGTTACTTATAAATATATTTATGTAAATTATAGAAATTTTCTTACTTGTTCATGCTGTGACATCAACACACACTGCAAAATTTTCCATTGAACCATCCCATCTCCTACAAGTTTATATAGAATAATTGGTTAACATATGTTAGAGACAAAAAATGTAAATTCACCAAATGGAGAATAAAAAGAGTACAAATGGCATAAATTAGACTAATTATCAAAATTACAAGATCTGTCAATGAACAAGCACAATTTTACTCAGTGCTGAGTAGTATGATAAATGCAAAATAAAAAGGGGGCATAATTCTGCAAGTGCTTGGCAGAATTACATGCCCTTGATTGTGTTTGTTTTTTACTGGTTTTAAGTCACACCGACACAGTTTAGGTCATATGGTGACTTTCCAGCTTTACTGGTGGATACCTGACATGAAAAGATTCAGATTTCCTGCCAGGATTCGAACCTACAGTGTTGAGAGACAAGTGGTTTAAAGTCAACAACCTTAACCACTCAGCCACGGACACACCTACATGCCCTTGATAGTAAACAAGTTCTTTAAGTTTGTAGTGAATATGTATGATGCTTTATGAAGATAAGGAAAATGTCTTAAACTAAAAGGGAGATAATTAAGAAAAATTCTGTCAAGGTTATTTTCCCATTAGAAATGCATGCCAATTGGATGCGTAAGGTTAAAGTGAATATATATACGGTAATAGCTTCTGTGGAAAAAAGGGGCATTACTGAGCAAATGAAGACTGTGGGTCAAAGGAATCTTAAGTTATTGGGCGGACAAGAAAAAACCGACGGACGCCCGACGGCCGGACGGCCGGACGGACAAGCTGATTCCAGTATACCCCCCTTACAACTTTGTTGTGCGGGGGTATAAAAATGAAAAAACAGGTTAATGAAAGAACTAATGAAATCGAGCTGTATATTAAATGGACTTGCCTATCTTTCAATCTTATTTTAGGGAAAATTTCAAAATAATTATACTGACTGAATTGTGAACAGTGATAAGACAATTTTTGTTGATATCACTATAAAATCTATTAACTTCATTTCTTCCCCTCTGCTTTTATCATGGCTTGGGACATGCTAGTTATTAAAAATAGGCAGCATTGGAAGAAGTGTAGTCATAGTATACGTCGAACCGTTATAAACGCACGACTGAATGGATGTTTGATTATTATTTTTTTATTATTATTTTTAAAGCGCGCTACACTTCTCCAACCATTCAGTTAATGAATCTTGTGATGTGGTTGGTATGTGATTTATTATTATTATTATTTTTATTATTATTATTTTTATTACTTTTATAAAAAAAATCATTATTACTTTTATAATTTAATTTTTTTATTATTACTTTTATGAATGCAAGATGTACAAGTTAGAAAGCATGATGTAACGTAAGAAAGCAAGATGTAATTTTGGCGTTAATATTCTTTCATATTTCGGCCCTTTCCGTCTGTTTTCGGATAAGGACCTCGGACACGTATGAATACATAGGACGGCTACGGCATTTCGGTCTAACCTACGCTAAGAAACTAAACATGTAAACAAATAGTAATATACATTCATTAAGTTCTTTTACTTTAAGTTTTAAGTTCTGTTTAACCGTGCCTTCTCCTACACATTACAATGCATCCTCTTACAAATTATTTTATGCTGCATTAATCAGTTAATCTTTTTGTACGACTTAAAATTACGTTCTCGATACTCAGAAACATTTACAAAATTGTCGCCCTTGCACATATTTTGAGGATAGCTAGCGCCAAGTTAGCGTAAAAAAAGACGTTAGCTCTACGCTATACATTACCCACAAAGACAGCTGCTTTTTAACAGCGGAATATTTGATTCAGATTTCAGCTATTTAAAAACGAAGACGGAAATGTTGTCTTTAAATTGTAGAAAAGGTATATACGAAATATTTGTTTCAAAAAAAAAGAAACAAAGATGTTTGAGAGTATTATAGTGGACATGTAGCTCTATTTAATGCAACAGGCTTACCGAAATCGATTTTCAAATTAATGTTTTACTCCGTTTATGTATCTTAATTAATTTCAACGAATCAAGTAATATCTTTCTGCAAAGTAATTTTCTAAAAATGAAAATCAATTTTCTTCTAATCTCAGAATTGCTATACCAGTCAGAGATTGTCAGGACAACAGTGAAATCTTTTGTCATTTCAAACACAGTGATGGCGTTGGAGACGGTCATGACAAAGATGTTAATAAATCAGATGTTGATGCTGATCAAGGAACGGAAGTTGATGCTTCGTATCACGGCATTGTAACCTACTAGTATGCCAGCGTTCTAGAATCAAAGCACAGAAGGCGCTGAATTTGTTTGGGTCTCAGCTAGAATATCAGAAAGGTGAAGGTTGTGAGATTCTAAACCAATTTGTTTTTGTATAGTGCCGCCAATGCTTTCCAGCGTTTTAATTGTAGTAAATTAGCTATAAGACTAATTGCAACACTGATATTCAATCCAATGTTTATTTGACTTAAACAATTTGAAAAAAATGAGTTACCTTAACTGGGATTTGAACTCCAGATCTCTCGCTGCCTAAGCGAGCGCGCAAACCCCTCGGCCACGGTAAATTTTTATGGTTAACGGCCTGAAGAAAACCATATTATTCTAAATTAGGGTTTGGAACGACGCTAACTGTTGTTTAACACTTGTGTAAATAATCATGGCGCTTACAATAAGCATGTATATCTATAAAGAATAAAACAATATTAGAAATCTTCGACCATTCGGGAATTATTTTGCTTGAAAATTAATGCGCATGTCATTTGACCATCTTTAGGCAGTGATCTCCCCTGAATATTTTCGGCGTTAGTGTACATATAAAGGGAAGTAACCGCTTCAAAAAAGTGGCCTACTTTCGGCATTTGCAATTGACTGTCAAATGACAGGCGCATTAATTTTCAAGCAAAATAATTCCCGAATGGTCGAAGATTTCTAATATTGTTTTATCCCTTATAGATATACATGCTTATAATAAACTCCATGATTATGAACATCTGTGTTAAACAACAGTTAGCATCAAAATAATAAAGGTTACAAACCCTAATTTAGAATGATATGGTTTTTTTTCAGGCCTTTTATATATAACTTCACCGTGGCCGAGGGGTCTGGAGTTCAAATCCAGGAAGGCAACCCTTTTTTTCAAATTGTTTAAGTCAAATAAACATTGAATTGAATATCAGTGTTGCAATTAGTCTTAAAGCCAATTAACTTCAATTAAAACGCTGGAAAGCACTGGTGGCACTATACAAAAACAAATTGGTTTTTAATCTCACAACCTTCACCTTTCTGACATTCTGAGACCCAAACAAATTCAGCGCATTCTGTGCTTTGATTTTATGATTATTATGTGTGTGTGCTAAATATGCTAAAATTGGAGAAAATGCATGTAGTATTAAAATATAAACTGATCAAGACCAATAAATAACATAAACATTGGTTGGCGCAGAAAATGACCAACTTCAATGGCCAATTAATCTCGTGCAAAAGATTGTGGGTCCAATCGTGAAAAAAATTCTATTTTGGGAGCTTCTCATCTCTTTGTATATAAGTCTCTGATTATATCCAAAGATAATTAAGATAGAGCATATCATGATATCTGCAATTTACTTTTGATGCTACTTTTATCTACAACCAGTATTGTCGTAATAAATTAATTGATTAAATTATCTATTCATTCATTTACATCAATATTTAAATGGACATATAAACAAACAAATGAATGAATTAGTTCATTCATTAGTTAATTCATTCAGTAATCAGTTAATGGAAACTATTCCTAATTTTTAAGGAAAATTTTTAAATAAGTACCAACTGAAGACCAAACAAATTTTAAATGGACAAAACTGTTTTAATCTGGTCAAAACCATTGATTTTTTTTTTTTGGAAAATTTCAAAATTAGTACTGACTTAATAGTAAACAGTGCAGACCATGAACAGTTGTTACAGATGTGTCAGGTGGATCTTGGTCTTCACTGGTCACATGGGTAAATTCAGTCACCTTCATCAGGATAAGGATTAATTCATTCAATAATTGTGATATGTTTCTAGCTACATGTACATTGTTTTTAGTAGTTTTTAAACAACCTCTTTTAACCTCTTGCAGATTACTTTTAACTCATAAATGAAGTATAACATACAAAGATATACATGTAATTGGTTTTGGTCTCATTAAATCTCTTCCTTCTACATGTATAATTTTATGGACTATATTTCAAATATACACAAAACAAACTCCTTGCACACAGTATCAAATTAAGTTATTGGAAAATACAGGACTTAAGTTTCATCAGGATCCATTTTGAAAATTTATTTGTCCCTTTAAAAGAAATGAGAAAAATCTCTTCATGTTTTTTCTTAAATTCTCTAACTACAAGTTAAATGGACTAATATAATCAACTGATGACTTCACAAAGCAAGATGCTTCACAAATCACTGATAATTTTTTTTTGTATCTTTATTTTGTGACATTGATCTAGTAGTAATTGTACATGTATTTGTTTAATTTTTAATTGTTTTTTTTCCACATTGTAGGAACCGTTTACATTGTTAGTAACTCTACCACTTGTGTATATAATTATAAGTTATGTTGTCCTGGAGTTTAGAGCAATCTGTTCCATAATTGAGCTAAAGAATGTATACTCACAAATATCATAACAATTAGGCTCAAGGATAAACCATGGTATGATACAGTAATAACAAGAGGGCCATGATAGCTCTGAAATCGCTCGTGTGTATATAGGCCCCTGGGCCAAGGCCAATTTTTAACCAGGGGCTTTTATTTGAACAAACTTGGTAGACACTCATAAGAAGATGTTTCATGATAAATATCTATGCTCTGGCTCTTTGGCGTTGTTATAAGAAGATTTTTTAAGTTTTTACTATACACATATAAGGAAAATCAATGACCCCCGGGGCAGGCCAATTTTAACCCATTGAGGGCCCTTATTTGAACAAACTTGGTAGACACCCATTAGAAGATGTTTCATGCTTAATATCTTAGCTCTATCTCTTTGGGGTTTTTAAAAGAGGATTTTTTAAGTTTTTACTATATACAAAAAAGGAAAACCAATGACCCCCTGGGGCCAGGCCAATTTTTATCCCAGGGCTTTTATTTGAACAAACTCCGTAGACACCCACTAAAGGATGTTTCATGCTAAATATCTAAGCTCTAGCTATTTTGGTTTTTTTGAAAGAGGATTTTTTTAAAGTTTTTACTATATACAAATAAGGAAAATCAATGACTCCCCCCCCCCCCCCCCCCCCAATTTTGACCAAGGGCATTTATATGAACAAACTTGGTAGACACCCACTAAAGGATGTTTCATGCTAAATATCCAAGCTCTAGCTCTTTTGGTTTTTAATGAAGATATTTTAAGTTTTTTCTTTAGGTTGCCATGGCATCCAGAGTTCTGTTTGGAATTAAATTTTTGGAATTTAAACAATTTTTAAAGTTGACTTCCAAAGGAACATTCCTGTGAAGTTTGGATGAAATTGGCTTTGTGGTTCATGAGGAGATGTTGTTTAAAGTAAAAGTTTATGGACGGACGCCGGATGAAAAGCGATTACAAAAGCTCACTATGTCACTTTGTGACAGGTGAGCTAAAAAATATGACTCGTACACAGGATCAACAGAAACACAAAAAAATAGCTCAAATAAAGAATCTGACTGGTTTATATACATGTACAAACATTACAGAAAAAAGTGAGCAATGTGATTAAACATGCATTTCATATCTGGCGTAATTGTAATAATCCTAGGAATGTTTAATATGAAAAGAAATTTCTACAAAAAAAAAACAAAAAAAAACTGTATGTACCAAAACATAATTTATTTACACATCTTTCAATCACATTATATATAAACTATATATACATTTCTATATGAATCAAAACTTATTTAGACAGTTTATCTAATCCCATGATACTTGGGCATACTGGGGGGTAACTGTCACAAGTTGACACTTCTTTAATAGTACATGTAATAAATAATACAAGCAAAGTTCATAAAATAATAACATGCACTGGTACATGTACATTTTTATCACAGGATAAATGCAGTCCTAGCAAAGACTATATCAACACATGTTACAAATGATTAATGAAAAATATTAAACATTATTTAATTTTATCCATGAAATATGGTGCTATATCAGTCAAATATATTTCATATTTTTTTAAAAATAAATATGAAATATAAATATGAAAGTGGGCGGAGTCAAAACTCATATTTATTTGAAGGGACTTCTTTCGCCGTTTTGTTTGAAAAATCTGATAAATACAAAACAACTTTTTCTTGAATATTGTTTTGAAAACTTTCTAGCATGATAGAAAATGGTCTAACTAAGAAAATTAATCCGAACACCAATATTTTTAATTCAGTAATTAACGCTGTACAGACGCTTAAAGAGTTGTTTACATGACGTCACAATGTAGCGCCAAACAGCGCGTGCTTACGCATAAATTACTGCGCGCTGTACAATTGCAGTTGGTAGCAAGCAAGGGGATTCGTTAACATTTTCTTTGATAATGAAATTAAATAAAAAGGTTATTTTTTCGTTTTTTGTGAAATATGGTATATATTTTCACTCAACATGAAAAAATGCCACATATTTTCACTCGTCGTACCGGCTCGTGAAAATATGTGGCATTTTATCATGTTTCGTGAAAATATATTCCATATTTCACGCAAACGAAAAAATATCCTCTTAGTATTTTACACTTCCACGCATAACTTAGATGATTTATCATAATCAGCCATCATGGTTTTATCTAAAAATATTTTACTTTATCACTGTCCAGAACAATATACTGGTCATTCAGGGAATCCATATGTTTTTTCTTTTCTATTTTACTACTTAAAGTCCTATAGATTATGTAAATTAATTTCATCACATCCATGAATATGTATGTCTTTTCCTATTATGTAATGCTATAGTTATGCAACTTTTCCATTTAAAGCTACCATTTACAAAATAAAAATATCATGATGCTGACTTGGTCTTAACTTTAGGTTTAAGTTCAAATGTTACATTTACTCTACAAGAAACAGTCACTGTAGCTTGTGAGATTCTTTGCTGCACTGTTGGGTGTGTCTCTACCTCTGCCACACCCTCAATCTGACCCTCCCACTCCTTAGACTCCTCCTCCTGTATGCAGATAGGTTTGCCTACAGCTTGATGTACAAATTTTGCCATTTCTTGAGCTTTCTGTTTAGCATTATGTACAGCCAAGAGACTTGCTTGTTGTCTGTAATGATACAAATTATCATTATAAATATTCAACATTTTGTTAAGTATGAAATACAAAAAAAATATATTGATTAATTTTGAAAAAGGATTTTTTGCACCTGATGTGTCAAGTTCATAAAAGATAATGACAACCAATAAGATCAAATTAAAACCTTGTGGTTAGAGTTAATTTTTATAGGAAAAACAAAATTCTTGTTTTCGGCATTATTTTCTAAGTCTGTTGACAATTAACTCTCTTCTAGTTCTACAGAGTGACTGTAATTAATAATCTAACATCAGGAAATCTTTTTTAAAAATTAACTCTCTTCTAGTTCTACAGAGTGACTTAAATTTGAGTTTTTTTTAGTTTTTAAGACTAGTCTCTTTTATAGTAACACACATACTTTGCAAATAATTTTGAGATAGAAAATATTATTACAAGATGCTTAATCAATTATTATCTGAGCAAACACAGTGTATGTA
This sequence comes from Ruditapes philippinarum, assembly GCF_026571515.1. Taxonomy (NCBI): domain Eukaryota; kingdom Metazoa; phylum Mollusca; class Bivalvia; order Venerida; family Veneridae; genus Ruditapes; species Ruditapes philippinarum. The sequence continues at coordinate 94,473 of NW_026855528.1, forward strand.
GAGGAGGTAATATAAAATATATAATTTAACTTATGAATCCTTCATGGTTTTACTAAGATATCCAAATATTCATACAATGGCACTGCACATGGCTTATTACTCATCCTTAAACAATAATACATTAACATACACAATCTTTACCTAAGGGTTTCTAATGTTGTCCCAGCATGATAAAATTCTGGCATCCCTACACTGACAGTTTCATCTAATTTTTCAACCAGAAGGTTACAAGCTGTCTGGCACTTATGAAAATCAAGGAACACCACTATAACTTCTGTTGTCATATCATACATGCTCTCCAACCTTCGCATTGACTTGTGAACTTGAATATCAGTCTCCTACAAAGTAATAAAATTTCAAAAGAAACTGTTTAGTAATATGGTAAAAGTTTGTTACAGATAACTATATAATAGCAACAAATAACTTTACTGTTGATAAAATTTATTAAAATATTTCATAAAATATACTTCTAGCTTCATACCCTTTATATATATTGATATTATTAAAACATTCCTGCCATTATTAATTTAAAGAGTAAATAGAGACTTTCAACAATTTATAGCGATGACATTTCGTATGGTATGATTTCCAAATTCCTACAAATGTATCATATTTTAAATAAGAACCATCTACATTAAATTTTCTATGATTTAGTGCACAGCAGTAGCATCAGAAATCACACCACATTTAAAGAGAAGCACTAGTGGTTCTAAAGGTATACGTTAAACAGACGTGTAAAATAAATTATTTTATGTTATCACCTGCCAAACTGACTAATTTTAAAATCAAGTTTTCATTATAAATAGTAAAATCTTCTAATCTTTTGTGTCAATTACTGCTTTATGTTGTTTACTTTAAAAAATGCACGATAGCTTGCATATGCAGTCTATATTCATTATTGGCTAGCTGCACATTTACGTGACTCATGTACGGCTACAACTTTTGGCTTGAATTAGATGCTGTGATGTAAGGTTAGTCGAACTAATTGTACCTCCCAAGGAGATATTGTGCTATTTTGATAATGGGCAATATCTCCCCTCTACAAGAAGAACCCAGAACAAACATATCTCAGAATCTAGCTTTGGCATGTCAACATATTTTGACTAATACAACTAACTTAAGGTTAGCCAGGTACGTATATTAGCTAATAGAAAGTGCTCAAATTATGTTGTGTAATATTGCATGGGTACTTGATGAAAATATTTAAGTCTTATCTTCTTCAGGCCATTTAACTTTACAAATAAACAATTATACCTTGACACCATGATTCTGAAATGTTTGGAGGATATAATCAAGACGTCTCTGTATACTGTTTTTCACATCCTGAACATTGTCCTTTGTACTATGAACTTTCACTGTTACTCTGCATCTATCAGGTGGTAGAGACACTTCACCAACCGCTGTTACTTTAATAAGTCTGTCTGTTCTATCCATTGGTATTGTTTTGTTTGAATAATTTTCTGTTGGATTTTGCAAATTAGAAAACATGTTATCTCTTTGAGGCGGAAGAATTCCTTGCGTGTTAGACTGTTGATTATTACTTCTTGTTGTTATTGATGCGAATACATGAGACGGGACATAGTTCGTCATTATTTACGGCCCCAAAAATTAAAAATTGAAGGGATTCCCACCTTTCCAATTTATTTGTTGATACTTGTTACCACAAGTCACATAGACGCTTGTCAGACTCAAGCGTTTACCGAGTTTTTAGTGATTTCACACCACTAAAAGTATGGATTCAACACCCTGACATTCACAATTTGTTTGCATTCCTAATTTTGATAGAAAAAAAAATTTTGATAAAAAAAAGAGATTTTGGTACCCTATCAAAACGCAATCGGGTCAACTCGTCCCCTGGTCAACTCGTCCTCTGGTCAACTCGTCACCTTTTTGGTCAACTCGTCCCCTACTTCTGGTCAACTCGTCCTCAAAGAGTCAACTCGTCCCTAATATGGTCAACTCGTCCCCTACTTTCGATCTGTTCGTCACTATTATGTTGTAAATCAATGTCTTTAAATAGTTATTTTATGTCTCACTCCATCCTATCTATCGTCTATTGTACCAGATCTTGTTGGCCTGAATACTACATATAACTTACGTAATTCTCAAAATATCGATACAATTCGTACAAGAACAACTCTATACTATAACTCCTTTCTACCAACGGCACTTCGTGAATGGAATTCCTTACCGATTGAAACCCGTCAGCTACAGTCATTGAATTCTTTCAAAAGCTCTTTGAACGAAGACAAAACTAAAACTCCCCGACACTTCTATTATGGAGATAGACGGTCACAAATTCTTCATACCAGACTTAGAACGAAATGCAGCTCTCTTAATCACCACTTGTTCTTAAAAAATATAGTTTCATCTCCTTTATGTAGTTGTGGCCTAATTGAAGACAACCACCACTTCTTCTTTACTTGCAAGAATTATACACAAATAAGAAATGCACTTTTTCAAACTTTGACTCCAATATGTTCCATTGATCACGCGATTTGTATAATTTCAAATTAAAGACACGCGTTCTTTAAATATATAAATACTTATCCAACCACAGAGGCAAATATGTCTTTAATCCTATTATCAAATTACAAATTACTGTGTTTACTTTAATAACCAAAAGCACGTGTCAAAAAATATATTTAATTAACAACAAAAAAACTCCAAATATTCGCATACAAAAAGCGTCAAAATATTTCCAATTCAGTAATTTTATAATATATAATTTTAACAGTCTATAATAATTTATGAAATATATGAAAAACAAATAATAATAAAATATAGGGGACGAGTTGGGGACGAGTTGACCAGGGGACGAGTTGTCCAAAGGACGAGTTGACCAAAAAGGTGACGAGTTGACCAGAGGACGAGTTGACCAGAGGACGAGTTGACTCTGAATCATCAAAACTGGCATGGGTCGCGAGCGGGTAAACAAAGATAATTTTAAGGCTTGCTCTATGTAGACAGAAGTAAATTTTCGAAGTTAAGTGACTTTATTTATAGATAAAGTATGAATAGTTTCTGATAATGTTTGAAACAAATAGGCTGATAATTATATACTTAAAACAAATTAAGCATGGAAATTGTACGGAATATGTATTGTGTACAAAAACGTTCTGTTGAAATCATGAAATAATTTTGATAAACCGTATGCAACTTAAACAAATTTGCTTATGTTTTATGCCCAAAAGTCCACATTGTGTACACCGGTCTTACTATATTTGAGACCGGTGTGTATACAATGCAAAAGTCCATGGTGTAAGTTCCAAATAAGGTGATATACAATTAGTTAAATAAACTCCGACCAGCCAATCAACAACTTGACACTGATTAGATCAAATTCTACACAGGCATTGTCACATAAAATTAAGGAAGGGAAGACATTAATTTTAGAGTACTTCTAATTAGCAATGAAATTTAAAAAAAAAACATTCGAAATACCTTTCTTGTGAATTATAAAATGCAATTTTAAAGTTTGTCTAGAGTTTAAGATTTTTCTCTTTATTTTGGGGTTAAATATTATTTTATGTTATATATATATGTTCTCAAACAGTTTTTTAAAAAAAGAGTAATATGGGGATTGCATGTTGTAATATTCTTATTTTATCCTGTTTTTACACAATTCTTGGTGCATATCTATTTTGATGATAATAAGTGTTTATTAACCACCACAAAATAATCTTTTATCTCTCACAAATGACAATGAAGGTGTTGATAGGAAAAGGTGTTGAATTGTATAAAGTTCTACTTTTCAAACATACATTTAACATAATTTGCAATATCAATCACATTCATTTAAATAATCATCATTTAGAAATATCATTAGATGTTGTAAAACTAAAAAGTAACTTAATAGAAATTGGGGAGAACTGTCTGGATATTTCAAATTTGGGAGAAAACTGTCAGGAGAAAAAACGGTTTATGGGAGAACCGCCTGGGGCAGGAAATTGTAAGGGAGAGAATAATATGTCATTTTTATTATTATGGTCAGACAAGGACTTGACAGTTTAAGTTCCAGGGTCAGATTACAATATTGAAATGTCTATACCCATAATTCTGCCAAAACATCGACAATGACAAAGCTTCTGTGAAAGTTTTGTCTAAATCCCTTGAGAAATGACGGAAAGTTGCGCAAGTTGCGCACAAAAATGCATTTCTCTGGTTTTTGTTGTTTTTTTTTCTGTGAAAGTTTGGTCAAAAGTTTTTGGAAATGTAGGAGGAGTTGTGTACAAAAGAAATTGTTTTGCTCGACCGTCCATCTGTCGTCTAGCCTCCCCCGCCAACATTCCTAAAACAAAATTAGAAAATATCCGGACTTTTGACTCGTTCTTGAAAACCATTCAACATTTAAAAAAATCTTTCTACTCTTTTTCAAAATATTCTCCACCTACGTCTACGCACTTTTGCCATCTTCGTGGAAGCTTTTGTATTCCCGCTGTGAACCATGACGTAGACCTATGTTTTAGGTACTGTGTAACAGCAGATATCAAAGCCGCCCTGGTCTTATATTTCTTTCCAGCAAGTAATTGTTTCAGTTCTGGAAACAATTAAAGGTCACAGGGGGCGAGGTCTGGGCTATATGGAGGGTGAGACAACAATTGCCATTTGTAAGAGTTGATAACCTCCACTGTAGCTGCGGCGGTATGGGAGGGGCGTTAACGTGAAGAAGGAGGACATTTTCTGTGCTAACCTGGGACGCATTTGCTTCAGCTTTTCTCTGAGATTTTTCAGAATTACTTCAGAATAGTACTTGGCGGTGACAGTTTGACCTTTTGGCATGAAATGAGTAAGTATCATTCCTCGTGAATCCCAAAAGGCAACAAGCATGACTTTGCCAGTCGAAGGAGACAGCTTAAACTTTTTAGGAGGTGGGGAACCAGCTCGTTTCCACTGCTTTGACTGAGCTTTTGTCTCAGGTTCGGAATAATGAACACACATCTCATCTCCAGTGATAATGCGGTTCAAAAACTTATCTCCTTCATAAATGTTCTTTTGCATTGGTTACTCTGGTTGCCTTTTGATCTGCGGACAGCTGTCTAGGCACCCACCTGACACTTACCTTGCTCATGCCTAGGTGTTCGTGTAAAATCTTGTGTGCCAATGCCTTACCGATGCTAAACTAAACATTTTCGTGTAAAATGTTGAATACTGCTTAAGCCGGTGCTAGGGGGCGTGGACGGTAACTTGCACTTTACAGTACCGTCCATGAACAGGCTCAATCAAACCGAGCCTGCAACATTTTCAATTTTGTTGTGTTGGACTTTCTTTAGGGATTCTGCTTTTCTCTATTTTATTGTTGGCTACCTCATCCAAAGTTTACTGACAAAAGCTTTAACATTTGCTACCATTGTTGGGGTCACTGCCTCAGCTGGCCGCCCAGTCCTAGGCCTGTCACAAACACTTGTTCTGTCTTCACGAAACTGAGAAACCCATTTGTAGAAGGTTGAACGTGATACACATTTATCAGAAAATCTTTTTTTAAGCCTCTGAAAGATTTGGCAGGGCTTCTCACCTTCTGCAACCAGAAACTTTATTACAGAGCGTTGTTCCTCTAACAAAGAGTCCATGATAGACGAAACACCTATCATATATCAGAGGGCAAAATACTGTGTATACACAACTATCATTGAAAATAAACTGACCACGTAATTGGCGAATGAATATAGTTTTCACCAATATATAATGTGTGTATATAGCTGCACGTGTAAAGAGAGGAGCATGAAAAGTCCGGATATGTTCTGACCGTCCCTCGTATAAACCTGGTTAACACGAGACTATCTGACTTGTAAGTAATCTCTAGAAAATTAGCAAATCAATGGGTATGCTTTGGAGTCCGGGTAACTAATACCTGCACATTTTTTACATTTCAAACTTTTATAGTGTTGCATCCACATGCCATTTCATATTCTTTATTTCATGGTTGAGTATATATCAGATTGCTGCTACTGATATATGCTAAAATAACATGTTGGTCTTTGGGTCAGTCTTAGCGCTGATCGAATCATGACTGATCCCTTTTTGTTTTTAATTTTGATTATATTATTATGTTTAATGTACATAAAATGCATTCTAGTCTGCTGTATTATATTGCGGTAATTGCTTGTAGTCAATTATTTTATCCATATGTGCTTATATCTTGATTTATTTTACAGCTTTTAATTATCATAAATGAACAATTAGCTCTAAATCAAATTTTTACACGTGTCATTTGTTTGCATGTTATGTCTGTTATGTCGAAAAAAGCTTTTACAGTTAGTGTTATTATGTTTATTGTAACCGACCATAAAAAAAGATTATCTTATCTAACATGACATATTTTTTTGCTTGACCATCATTAATCGGAATATCTGCGTTATTCAACAAATTTCTGGTATTTAATTTATATAGATAGTAAATAACTTAGACAAGGCTAGAAAACTGGTTCGTACACTTGACAACGTTTTGAAGTGTCTCAATCGTGTTAAAATTTTGTGACTAATTAGTGCACAATGTGTCCCAAGGCGCCTAAATATATTATGGTGATACACATGTATGAATGGTACATCTATTTCAACGATAAAAATGGTTTTCAAACAATTTTTACATATATAAAAAAAAATACCGTATACCATCAAGTACTTTATTGAGACTTGATCATGGTATACGGTTTTTTTTTTCATACACTATCTGTAAAAAATGATTGAAAACCATTTTTATCGTTGTAATAGATGTCCCATTCGTGTTTAAATATTAAACTAGTTTCGATAGAGTGTCTACAGGGGCGTATCACGTTGGGGGCAGGATCTGACCCCCTTGCATCTGCCTATCGTGTATATCGTCTGCCATTCGGAACTGCCTCGGCTATTATCTATAATATTAACCTCGGAAACCATACGGATTGAAAGTAGTTCTACCACGTGGTTTACAAATGTAAACAGAAACAGAGATGATGTAAAACGAATGTAAATATTTGACATCTAATGTCTGTTCCGGTACTCTTATGCTGAAAAATATGTCTGACAACAATTTGTAATTTAAATATGCCCACTGATGTTCAGTTTTAAACAAATCCGACTAAATGTCAAAAGGTTGGTTTTTTGTACTTTCGGTTTCTACAGCCATATTAGTAAATATAGAAATAATGCTTTGTTTACTTTTGTACCTATGAAATCACTTATTTTAGGTGGACTTTTACTACATATATTGGAAATAAACTTGTCAACAACTCCCAGCATTAAATTACTATTTTTTGACATGTTTAGTTTCTTAGCGTAGGTTAGACCGGAATACCGCATCCGTTCTGTGTATTCATACTATTGTGTTCGAGTTCCTTATCCGAAGACTGACGGAAAGGGCCGAGTAGTTGCGATTGTATCGTCTGCTAGTTCGGAAAAATGTCAATCGGCGCAGGAAACTATTTAGCGGTTTTTAACCGGTATGCCTAAAATACGAAAGTGAGATTTTTGACGAAAGTGAGCGAAAGTGACTTTTAACATAGTAATTTATAACATTTTAATAGATTTTTAAAACAAACTTGCAGTTTGTAGACGTATTTTTTTAGAAAATAATTATATTTATTAACAGAAATAATCATTATGATGATTTAATCGCTACTAATTTGCATAATTTCGATATACAAGTTCTTATATATCTTCCTTTCGCTCACATTGAAAAATACGAAAGTGACTTATAAAATATTAAATATTCTGTTTTAATTGAAATTTTTACTAAAATTACAATTTGTAGATATATATTATCAGAACTTGATGATACCTATTTCTTAAAATAATCATTATGATGATTTAATCGCTATTTATTTGCATTATTTTTAGATACAAGTTCAGATATCTTCCTTCGTTCAGATTGGAAAAATACGAAAGTGACTTCAAAATATCAAATATAGCGATTAATTTAAATCTATATAATTATAAAAGATTGTAGACGTAAAGTTTTGGAATTTGATAATATCTGTTTTTAAAAATAATCATTATGATGATTTAATCGCCATTTATTAGCATAATTTCTATACACAAGTTCAGAAATCTTCCTTTCGCTCACATTGAAAAATACTAAAGTGACATATAAAATATTAAATATACTGGTTAAGTTGATTTTTTACTAAAATTGCTCTAAGTAGACGTATACTATCAGAAATTGATAATATTCATTTTCAAAAATAATCATTATATATGATGATTTAATCGCTATTTATTTGAATAATTTCTATACACAACTAAATAGATCTTCCTTTCGCTCACATAGAAAAATACGAAAGTGACTTATAAAACATTCAATATACCGTTTATTTTGAATTTATATTAATATAACAGTTTGTAGACGAATAGTTTCAGAAATTACTAAAAAATACTTAAAAATTATTATGAGGTTTTAATATTCATGCATTTTCATTATTTCTATGTAGCAATTTCAGAGATCTTACTTTCGCTCACTTTCGTATTTTCAATGTTAGGGAAGAGAAGCGAAGGTGATTTTAAAAATATCAAATATAGCGTTTATAATTCATATTTTTGAATGAATGTTGTCCTCTGTAGACATGGTTTTATACATATTTAGGATTCTTTTTCTCGTGTTTATTTATTTGTATGCATACTGAGATAATCAAATAAACTTGGAAACTTTTAAATTGCACTTAATATTAATAATGCAGTTTTTAGACGTATATTATCAAAACTAGTATCTTTAATCAATATGATTTGATCTTCATTTATTAGCATAATATTTATACACAAGCTCAGACATTGATCTTCCTTTCGCTTACTGTGAGCCTGGCGAAAGTGACTTACAGAATATCAAATATAGCGTTGAAATAGAATTTCATGATAATATTGCAGTTTGTAGACGTATGTTATAAGCTATAGTAACTATCATTTTTATAAAACTTGATATGTTAAGATGAAATTTATTATGTAAACTATAATTGGCAAAAACATGAAATATACAATTTATGCGTTAGGGCTCCGATTTACAGTTCTCAATTTCTTACATCGTCTTTTTCGGGCAGTTTTTAATTTTTGATTAACGATGGTGTTATCTAACATTTAATATTCTGTTTATATATTATATTGTAATTATACTGTTTGATTCTAATCTAACAGTAATAGGTCTTGAATGTGTTTCTCATTATTATAATGTCTCTTGAAATTCTTAAATGGAATGGTCTTATGTAGGTTTTATGTGAATACTTGTATATATGTTTGAAAATGCATGTATACGAATGAGACAAAATAAAGTATGAATATGTTAACATGCAAACACGTGTTGTCATATCATTTTCGCATCCACTTTAATTGATAGTACACACGACGCTTTAATCCCACTAAAGTATTATTATAATCCAATCATAGGTATGTAACTGATGACACTTGCCCGGTTGTTTATTGAGTGGACAATTGAATTAACCTTTCTTCTGCACCACCATAGATATCTTGCACGGATTAAAGTGACAGTTATTATGCTCATCCAGGTGTAGATGAGCAATGTACCTGTTAATTTTAAAAATAATTTGGAATTTCCCATCATTGTTAAAATAATATTTCACTATGAAAAAAGGAAATAAGTAATCCATCTATAAATATCGTACTATATATATATCGGTAAAATTCAATCTTTTTATAAGTTAGGATTTTTTTTTACATTTTGTGCTAGTCATTTTCATCATCAGTTATAGGTCAATCACCATGAAAACATGAATAATAATGAAAATGACTCATTTATTTTTTTATTATAAAAAACATTAATATCGTGAATATTGACATTGACTTTCGTCCGATTAAGTCTCTTTCGTATTGTTCAATGTGGGCAAAAGTAAGATATCAGAACAGATATACAGCAATTATGAAAATACATGGATATTAAATCATCATAATGATTATTTTTTTAATATATTTTATTCATTTCTGAAAACATGCATCTTTCAGCGCTATATTTGACATTTTTGAAGTCACTTTCGTATTTTTCAATGTGAGGGAAAGGGAGATCTTTTAACTTGTGTAATGCAAATAAAGGGCGTTTAAATCATCATAATGATTATTTTTAAAAATAAATATAATTGACTTCTGATATTGTACGTCTACAAATTAATTGCAATTTTAGTAATACATTCAATTTAAACAGTATATTTGATATTTTGTAAGCCACTTTCGTATTTTTCAATGCGAGCGAAAGGAAGATCTCTGTATATAACTTGTGTATAGAGATTATGCAAAATAAATGGCGATTTAATCATCATAATGATTATCTTTGAAAGTAAATATTATCATTTTCTGATATTATACGTCCACTTTGTGCAATAATAGTAAAAATAATTTCAATTTAAACGGTATATTTTATATTTTATAAGTCACTTTCGTATTTTTCAATGTAAGCGAAAGGAAGATATAAGAATTTGTGTATATAAATTATGCAAATAAAAACCGAATAAATCATCATTATGATTATTTTTCATAATAAATATAAGTAATTTCTAATAATATACGTCTACAAACTTCAATTTTATTGTAAAAGTCTATTAAAACGTTATAATTAATATTTTAAAAGTCACTTTCGCTCACTTTCGCTCACTTTCGTCAAAAATCTCACTTTCGTATTTTAGGCAAACCCGTTTTTAACCTAGACGAAAATTAAACCGCTTACATAGCTAAAAATATGTTAATTAATTTTACAAAGCATAATAATTAATTGGAGGGAAAAGAAAAAAAGACGCATGCATTCATTCATTTATTTATACATTAGTTACGTGATTAAGAGGCTCTGAGCAGCATAATTATTGCGAGTGTTTCTTTACATGCTGTAAGCGACTTTGTCTACGAGGACAGATTGTAAAGAGGCATTTTTCGATTAGATTTCGTAAATTCAGACAAATAATGTCAAGTTACGGAGCTCGACCAGCTGGGACAGATGGTAGTGACCATTGGCACAGGGAAAGTGTGGCATGGCAGTACAAAATTAGGTAATATCCATATATGGCATTGCTTACTCCACATCTAGTGTGATTCGTACCATAACAGTTTCGTAACAAAAATATATTTGTTTTAATTTTGTCATTAGAATAAAGTTCTTAATTCATTGCATAAGATGCTCACATAACATGATATTTACTTATAAAGTTGAAAGAAAAAATACTTGAACATTGTACGAAATTCGGATTTGAATCCACTAGTCTGGTCAGCCTACCAGATTGGAATATTCACTACTAACGGTATAGATGGATACCGAAAATAAGCTATTTTCGCGAAAATAAGCGCTACGAAAATAAGATTTATTTTTGAAATAGTGCATTTATCCGTTGAAATAATTATGTAAGTTATATATTTATGCATTCTTTGCATGATTTCACAGCAAATTAAATTTTCAGAACCAAAAAAAATATCTAAAAAAGTACAGTTTGAGCCGAAAATACATACGTACGAATATAGCTCAAATCGCCGTGTGAAAAAAAACCCAGAAACAAAGACTACTGTCTACTGTATATAGAATATATGTACGAAAATAAAATCTATACAGTACTCTACGAAAATAAGATCAGGGCTCGAGCTAGTGGGCGATTCGGGCGAAATAGTCGCCGAATTCCGTCTGACTTCGCCGACATCCTACATGAAAGCGAAGATGAAGTCGCCCGATTTTATTTATCCATTATTGAAAATTACCAACAATAACTGTGAATAACATGTGGTGTTTGTTTGCTTTGTTTACCCTCGCCGCCGGAAAAAAGGACTGTCATGCATCTCAATCAACGCGGAATGTCTTTAATCCGTTTGTTTACCAACATGTCATAAAAGTCTAATTAACAGACGCTCGAGGAACAATTAGACTCCGCCCACGGCGAGATTACCGATACGTGCGAGAAACCAATCGTAATTCACGTTTTAATCGAGGCGACATTATTTAACCAATCATTAAATCGCTAACATACGACTACCTGTAACAATTATTTATGATGGACGGATCAAACGTCAATTAAATTTTCACTATCGAATGATTGTCAGAATTAAGCGGAACCGCTCGACATATTACTGTAACGGTAATTTTAAATGAAAGTTTTGATAACATTTTTTGTCGACGAGTTAAATTTGATAAGATTAACGGCGTATTACACTGTATTTATTACAAATGAAGTGAAATTAAAGATCGTTTCTTTCGTTATCTACTTTTATTTTTTTTTACAACATAAGTGAATATGAATATAATGTCCGGCGCAAGCTTTTTAATAGTAAATCAGAAGGGAATAACTGTTAATCCACCCATGGTATGATCCATGATAGGAATCAACTATGGCTTTTCTTTATCTTCATTTAATGCAATGGTTGCATTACATGATACTCATTCTTATTACTTGTTTCAAACTACTTTTAAACAGAGACATAGATAACAATAGTTATAACAATAGCTATCTATGTCTCTGTTTTAAATTAAAATTGAATATTCTGTTGTAACACAAATCCAATTCATTTAATAAGATATGTACAGTGAGTCAAAATAATTGCGATAACATACAACAAACATCGATAAATGAATCTCCTCACTTCTCCCTAAAGTCTCCCCACTTCTCCCTAAATCAGCTGGAGGGAGAAGTGACTTCTCCCTAAATTTTGAACCTAGCTTGAGCCCTGAAGATCTGTAAGTATGAAAATTATGTACATACGAAAATAAGGTTATACGAAAACAAGATCTCTTAGTAAATGATACCTTTATGAAAATAATATATGTATGAAAATACTTATACTTGCACGAAAATAGGATCCAATTGAAAATCATGATGATCTATACGAAAATAAGATCTGTAAACAATTAAAACCCTTATGAATTGATATTTGTACGAAAACAAGATCTAATTGAAAATATGTTTTTTGCCAAAATAAGATATATATACGAAAATGAGCTATATTAAAAATATCTTCATGAAAATACTAAATCTTATTTTTGTAGACCTGATCTTATTTTCGCTTTACACGGCAACTTGGAGAGCTTGGTCGCTTTCCTTTATCTGTTATCTGTAAAGAACGTGCTCTTAAATACTGGTTACTAGTAAATATAATGAAATATCCAGGGTCATTAGTACATACAATATTTTTGGAACAATGTGCTTTGTTACCTTATAATACCATGTCTACTTGGTCATCGTCTGTTAAAAAACAACTTGATAGTCTTGGATATAGCTACTTATGGAATTCTCAAAACCTTGATATGAATTATTTGCCAATGTTAAAACAAAGGCTGCGTGATCAGTACGTTCAAACATGGAATGATACAATAATGAATCAATCTAAGTTATATTATTATAGAAAATTCAAATGTGAGTTTAAATATGAAAAGTATCTAGATATTGTTACAAATGAGCATCAAAGAAAAGAATTGTCTCGTTTTAGACTCTGTTCCCATCTTCTTGAAATTGAAAGTGGTAGATTTGCAGGTATTGATCGAAACCTACAAACTTGTAAACTTTGTTCACTTAATGTTGAATCTGAATATCATTTTTTGTTATGCTGTCCACTCTATAGAAACCTTCGTCGAAAATATGATGTTAATTATTCTTTTCCATGCATTAATAAATTTACTAGATTATTGTCTTCAAATAATAATAGAACTATTAGGAATATTGCCAAATTTGTATTTTATGCTATGCATTTGAGAAATGAAAAACTTGCAATAATTGCTGCTTCTTAGGTTCTTGTTTTATAACTGTATTGTATTATTGTATTTATGTTAAATGTAAATTGTATTATCTTGGCCATCCTTTTGTATATTGTAAATGGCCAAAGTTATATTGTATATGCCGATTTGCCAATAAACTGAAACTGGTATTTTGGGCTCAAACTTCACATTTTATAATATTTTGTTTTGTTTCTGAAATTTATTATTTCATTCATACTAATCAATTATTAACAACAAAAATACGTTTTAATACATTATATCAAAGATAAATCTTATTTTCGTAGACCCGATCTTATTTTCGCTTTATACGGCAATTTGAGCCATTTTCATACGATGGTATTTTGGGCTCAAACTTCACATTTTATAATATTTTTTTTGTTTCTGAAATTTATTATTTCATTCATATTTATCAATTATTAACAACAAAAAATACGTTTTTAATACATTATATCAAATATAAATCTTATTTTCGAAGACCCGATCTTATTTTCGCTTTACACGGCAATTTGAGCTATTTTCGTACGATAGTATTTTCGGCTCAAACTTCACTTTTTTAAATTTTTTTTTTTTGGTTCTGAAATTTTATTTGCTGTAAAATCATTCAATGAATGCATAAATATATATTTTACATAATTATTTCAACAGATAAATGCACTATTTCAAAAATAAATCTTATTTTCGTAGCCGCGATCTTATTTTCGCGAAAATAGCTTATTTTCGGTATCCATCTATACCCCACTACTAAGCCTAAACGACATTTCACTAGCACAAAGATAAAAAACCTTAAAATATCAGAGAATTTTTTGTTAAATTTACATCAATTAACTGTTGATTTTTCAATTTTAAAGCAAAAAAATTGAATTCTTTAAAGTTTGAACCCATGACTTGTGTCCAATATCATTATCAGTAAATATTTTCATTGAATTGTTTGACAGTCAAATAATTCAATACACCGATAACTTTTCTTATCAGTAGTTTTTCAAGTAAACATAACTGGTTGTGTATCTCACTGTGTATATTGTATGACATATGTAAAATAGTCTGACATAATGATATGGTAGGTTTAACAGTTAATTTAAATACTTTGGTGTCAAAAGATGTGTTGAAGTATATACTGTGATGAAGCTAAAACCCAAAGCTTTCCATTGATGTAATTAATTTTAAAACCGGACATTAAATCTCAACAAACTAGCTGTTTAAAAATGGTTTAATTTGTATTGTTTTAGCATAATAGATATTGATTTTACTTGAAGACGAGGGAAACAACTCGTATTTTTTCACTTGATATACCTTGGTTATTTGCGTAGTTCATATTGAAAGTGTATATGAGTGTAATGCAGTAGGCTGGAAAGTAGGGGAATGGAGTTTCATTTTTTTACAAGTTTAATATCGGTTACAACATGTATGGTAATATGCTTTCATTTATTGGGTTTGCTACTGAGAAAAGTAAGAGCATTAGTCCTCGACTTTAAAATTCCAATCTCAGTTTTCTTATTTATTACCGCAAGTAATAAAAAAAATTGTGGGTGTCATACATTTCTAAGCATTTTTTCTTCTAAGGGTCAAAAGAAAAAATAAAGGATAATCCTCCTTGTGCCCAAAACAACATGAAGATTACATTTTGTAATTTTACGCGGGGTTCAAAGGAATCATTACGTCATAACTTTGCTTTCAAGTGTTTTCATTGGTTTAAAGCATCTGCTGTTACTGACACTGATTGGCAGGTATATTCAGAAAGTATGCATCATGCTTGGATAGACATATTTGGTTAGTTTATCCAATGCTGACACCGAGAGTTTCTTTGATAATTAAGGAATGTTTGGGGGAGATTAATGGATGACACAATTTTACCTCAATGCATGTAGTGTAGGCATGTCTTGCACCCAACATACGTTTATAGGCTGGCTAGAAACCTGGTTATTGGTGTCCATTGTAAAAATGAATTTAAAGGACATTTGAAGAAAAACTGAATACTTTTATTCTTTTTCAGCTCAATCAACAAAAGTAGATTGAAGTCCTCACTTGTGCTACAGATACTTCTTGGCCTTGTTGTAATTGTGCGCCTTCTTCCGGGTCTAACTGCTCTGATAGGATTGCCAATTTACAGAAGACTCCAGCACTGGGATTTTCCAGCTCCGAAAGCATGGGAGTATGCATGGATTGTGAGCCTTCTAGCAGCTGTGTTTGGTTTAAAATCATTGCCTAGAAATGATTCACTGGTCTTGAAACAGTTTTTAATTGGCACAGTAGTTTTTGGCATTTTGCCAGTACTGTATGGAGTAATTGAACTTTTTGACGATTTAGTTCTGTATTATAATGAAAGAAAATTTAGTACTCAAATCGTTGGATATCCGGCTGTTCTTGTGTGGTATTTTGGTCTCATACTCTGCTTGCAAATTCACATCTTCTCTTTGTACTTTGGAGTGAATTTATTGAAAGCATGGAAGCCAAGAGCCAAAAAATTTAAGTGAAAAGTGGCAGTGTAGGGATATATTAATTAACATTTACCAAATTGTGCCGATTGATGCATTTGATGCTATAAAAGAGAGGATAAGAAGTATACCCATTGGAATAATCATATCAAGCTTTTTGACCTCAGTTGTTGACCTCTACCTTATTTAGTGTTTAGTTAAGTTTCCATTCCATTTGCTTAACTGTGTTTCAGTTGAACATTATTTGAATGACAGAAGTATAAAAAAGAAAAGTAAATAGTCTTTAACACTAAGTGCAATCACAGTTAATGCATATTTAAAATAAAGTTGTGTTGGAAAATGGTAAAGTGTATGATGAAAGAATTAACTATTCCTTGATATTGAAGATAACATTTGAGACATAGGAATTAAGAACAGTTCTCATCAATGGAATGAAAAGAGGACAAAACTGGTGAAAAGTTTAAATGTTTACAGGTATTAAATGAACACAAGTTACACTCTAAATAAAGCGACTTGGGCATTATTTTTATGTGTCATATCTTCTATTTGTGCAATATACAAGTGGCCATGGAAGTGTTCATTTAAGGTTCATCGGGTTTTGTCTAGTTGTGATTTGAATGATCAGGCTTGAATACTGTATCTGATGATGTGTCTGTAATATATACTGCTGATAATATTAACCTTAATTTAACCCTTAACCTGCTGAATTTGTGTAATGGAATGACCCTGCTTTGAATTGGAACAGTCCCATTCAAAATTTTAAGGTATTTCAACATTAGTGGACTGTGGACAAAAAAAGTGTTTCCGACAGTATAGAGGCAGGTCAGACTGCACAAAGTAACAGGTTGGCCTGGCTCTATACTTGTAACAAAGGCTAATCACTGAATCATTCATGCTAAGGGATATTAAAATTAATTTGTCCAATGTTGGTTTTTTATGTTATTATTTTTTTAATATTATTTCTTACAGAAGTTATAATACAATATTTATGATACATGTATACAGGCTTTGTTAAAATGATCTTGTATAATCAATCAATCAATCAATCAATCAATTAACTGTTATTAGATATCATATTATTAAAGTCTAATGCAGCAGTAAGTTTTTGGTTATTTTGACCTCAATGACTAGTTTTTCAATATTTTATTACAAATTTTGAAAGTTACCATGTTAAGATTTCCTTTGACCACTGCCCTGAAAGATATATTTAGTTTTGATTTGTGTTAAAATGCAAATAAATTTTATTATTTATTTAGTGATGTATCAAATTGTCACAAGTACTGTACTTTTTTTACTTTGATGAAAGGAATGAAGTTTCTGTATTATTCCAACGGTTGAGGGATTGTTTTTTTTATACTTGTTATTGTGTTTAAATTTCCTTTAAATATGTAATCATTGTTAAATAAGATGCAACTTTTTATAATTATCATTATAGTGTTTGTCTTGTGTAAGAAATCCTGTTTCATCCGAAAAAAAGTGCATATCAGGGGTTCCATTAGTTGAAGTTTGGGAGTCATTTACTTCTGACTTCAAAAATGTAATGATTTTCCTTAATTATGTCTCCCCCACCTCGGGGGGAGACATATTGTTTTTGCCCTGTCCGTCCGTCAGTCCGTCCGTCCGTCAGTCCGTCCGTCAGTCCGTCCGTCCGTCCGTCCGTCAGTCCGTCCGTCCGTCCATTCTTCGTTTCCGGACGATAACTAGAGTTCCTTTTGACCTACAGCTCTCAAACTTCATAGGATGAATGGTCTTATTGAGCAGATGATCCCTATTGTTTTTGGGGTCAGTAGTTCAAAGGTCAAGGTCACAGTGACCGTTGGTCAATTTCTCGTTTCCGGATGATAACTAGAGTTCCTTTTGACCTACAGCCCTCAAACTTCATAGGATGATTGGTCTTATAGAGCTGATGATCCCTATTGTTTTTGGGGTCAGTAGGTCAAAGGTCAAGGTCACACTGACCGTTGGTCAATTTCTCGTTTCCGGATGATAACTAGAGTTCCTTTAGACCTACAGACCTCAAACTTCATAGGATGATTGGTCTTATTGAGCAGATGATCCCTATTGTTTTTGGGGTCAGTAGTTCAAAGGTCAAGGTCACAGTGACCGTTGGTCAATTTCTCGTTTCCGGATGATAACTAGAGTTCCTTTTGACCTACAGCCCTCAAACTTCATAGGATGATTGGTCTTATAGAGCAGATGATCCCTATTGTTTTTGGGGTCAGTAGGTCAAAGGTCAAGGTCACAGTGACCGTTGGTCAATTTCTCGTTTCCGGATGATAACTAGAGTTCCTTTTGACCTACAGCCCTCAAACTTCATAGGATGATTGGTCTTATAGAGCAGATGATCCCTATTGTTTTTGGGGTCAGTAGGTCAAAGGTCAAGGTCACAGTGACCGTTGGTCAATTTCTCATTTCCGGATGATAACTAGAGTTCCTTTTGACCTACAACCCTCAAACTTCATAGGATGATTGGTCTTATTAATCAAATGATCCCTCTTGTTTATGGGGTCAGTAGGTCAAAGGTTAAGGTCACAGTGACCATTGGTCATTTTCTCATTTCCGGATGATAACTAGAGTTCTTATCAGTGAGGACATTTAACTATTATTGATATATCAGTGATATATCAGTTGTCTGGTTTTATATACTCTGTTCTTTTATCTCCATTTCCATTCCTGTTTCCATTCACAGTTATTCTCAGCAGTGGGGGAGACATGCGCTTTTTTACAAAAGCATCCTCTAGTTACCTATATAATGTGACTTCCAATGTCAGACATTTTCAGAATCTGACTTCCGAATTTTGAAACTATATGGAACCCCTGGCATATTCTGCTCAAATGAATGGCTCTTTGGTGAAAGAAATGCTTGTTTTTTGTGTTTATAAAACAATGAATCATGTTTTGTTAATGTTTGATTTTAAATGTAATCATGCAAACATAATTTAAAGTTTGAAGGAGTTTCAAAGGTTTAACAGTTTTCATCTTGACACCATGTAGAGATTTTTAAAGACATATTTTTCAATGTTAATTAATTATTTGCATAAAAATTGGGTCAATTATTTATTTTTGATTGCAGAGTGACAAATCTAAAACTTTATTGATAAGCAAAATCATCCTATGTTCAAAAGATTGTTTGTGAAATACTGACTTTTGTCTTTTCTTTTAATGAAAGTATTCCTGGTTTCAATATTTTAACTGCAGTGATCTCCCTTTAACCTTGAATACAACCTTTTTCTTGGTTGAATAGTGAATATAGGAGAAAACATGTATTGTTTTGTAAAGGAAACCTCATTTTTTTCTTTGAATATGTTAGGGATGTTATTGTGAATGCACTTATTTTATAAAAAAAAAAACAACAGTTTGTAGCACTTCCATTTACAACCGTTATTATCCATGGCCATTTTTATAGACCACATCCCCTTATACAATGTACAAGTTTTAAGAAATTTTTTCTGTCTTTGTGTTTTTTTTCTTCAAAATTTTATTGTTGATGTTTTTTATATATATATTTTCAAGTGGAAATAGTTAAGTGAAATAGTGGTGCACTAAAAAATACATTTTGGCGATGATTTTGCTTTTAATTTCTTGTTTTCAAGTGTTTATTTATCTGTTGTGAAATTGAATCCTTAAAATGCAATAATGTGTGACTCTGTATTTGTTAAATTTTCTCTAAGCTGTGACATCTCCAAATAAAGATTTTATCAAGTTTGAATGTGTTTAAATGTGTACATTTTACAAGTCTTTGTTAATTGAGTATTCATACTGTTATAAAGATGTAAATATTTCTTAATATAACGCCCCGGCCTCTTCACCTGGGCAGATGATTTAAGATCCACTGCAATGTGTGAGAGGGCAAGTCTGTATGCTCTTTACAGCTCGGATTACGTTTAAGGCGACATGACTTAGTTTGTATAAAGTTAGCTGCCGGTGTCCTGACTAAAGCCGGTGTCCTGACTAAAGCCAAGAGGACTGGCAGTGCCGTTTGCTTGACACATTAGCCCTTTTCATAGCTACAAGTTTGTATGCTCTTTACAGCTCGGATTACGTTTAAGGCGGCATGACTTAGTTTGTATAAAGTTAACTGCCGGTGTCCTGACAAAAGCTGGTGTCCTGACTAAAGCTAAGAGGACTGGCAGTGCCGTTTGCTTGACACATTAGTCCTTTTCATAGCTACCTCCTTTTCGTATCTCTTGTTAGCCTCCGTACAGTGACTTACTTTTGGCTCAAAATTCATGTTGTTGGCAAATACCCAGTGGAAATTGCATGGTGTAAAATTATCACCACTTTGTGCTTTAAAATTAACATTTTAAGGGCATGACTGGTGACGGGGTTCGTGCCTGAACGAAGGGACGGACCCTCATTAAACACAGAATAGATACATACAGATATGACTGACCAAGGCCGTACCAGCTTGTATTGGCATACCGTTTGATAAGTCATTATACTCTTAAGTTACGTAGTGTTTTCATACTAGATTTAAAATCTGGAAAATCATCTTTACTTCCGGTATAGAGCAAGACCAGTATATATGCATAAACAGACATTATACACACACACACATATTGTTGTCAGAACAAATATCCAGCTAGCTTACGGAACGTCGATGGTTCTACTCGCCTGAAATAATGCACGGAAGGGCTTTTGAGGTCTTCCTCAACCAGTAAAGCTGGAACGTCGCTATATGACCTATACTGTAAAACCCAATCAAAACAAAACAAACAAAAATTTTAAATATTTATATCCGTATGGCTTATTAAGTGTCTATTCCTTCATATGCATTGTACTTCTAAGCACGGGAGGTATTTTTCATAAGTCAGGATTAAAATGGTCGTTCTTTCAAAGTTGGCACGGACTTTTATTGCAGATGCACATCGTACTTTGCAATGGATTCAATTAATATATATATATAGTTGAAATTATTTTTATTTATTCTTTCGAGCAAAAAAAAAAAAAAAATGGAAACCAAAGATAATTTATATCCGTAGTATTATTTACCAAATGTTGTTTTACAACCCATACTTATAAAATTCAAATCCGGTTTAAGAAATTAAATCGATTTTACAACCATGAATAATTGTTTTTACATACAAGATGTCTCGACAACGCTAAAACATTTTTGTTTATAAACGTGATAATTTATTCAAGAATAACTTTCCTAGTTAACACATATTTTGTACCATATTTCGAATAAAATATTGTACAAACTTCAAACAGGGCGGTCGCTAACAAAACTCAACATTGTTTGGTTGTATTGACAACATGAATGTCAATGTGGATATTTTAACAGATAATTTGTCTTATTTCGTGGACATTAACTTCGACAAAGTAATAAAACTGTAAAAAGAGAGGTTGTTCACCATCTGTTTTTTTGCTGACTTATAAATCATAGTCAATCACCAGCCACTCATAAAAATGTAGTAAGGAGAACATAGGTATAAAGTTACTTACAGGTATGATTGTTATTGAGAAAATATTGACACTATAAGCTGTCTAAAATGAGTTATTTTATTTGAACTTTGCGTGTCATTTAATCAATTGTTTAAACATACTCGTATTTCTTTAAGTTCGACCGTGAAACAACTTATTATAACTCAAATTATCCAATTTTGTAACGCCTCTAGGAATAAAGCAGCACTAGACTACGTGTCATATGAACAAACATGACCAAGGCGTGAGTTACACTCGAACCCACCATCCCTGTGTTGACAGGCAATCGCCTAAAGTAATAACGTAATTAAACTGGGAGAGAGCCTATAGAGCTAGGACAGACAGAGCATAAGTGCAGTTTGACGACAGACTTAGGGGCGTGAGGGATATTGCATTTACTAATTATCCCTCATGTACAGACTCAATCAAACCGAGTCTGCGATTTTCGTGTAATTTTGTTGTGATTAATGCTTCCGAGGGATCACTTTGTCTCCAGATTTTTTTTAACAATGTCGTATGTACATTTATTTTAAGTTTTATTAACGAACGGAATTAATCCAGCAATGGACATCTCAAAATTTATACATGAGCACGAACAACAGTTGCATCAAGTTTTGTTTAATCCTACACTGCAGAAGCGAATTACAGATATTTATTATACTAAACACGCCTGTAAAATCCGAAATTTAGTGAATAGATTGGACTTAATTTTCAGCCAACATAAGTTTAATTACAGTAATATGACCATTGCTTAGATACGAGTTACAGATTTTATTGTCTACATAAAGCAAGTTTATTTTTCTTTTAAAAGAAAGAAGGCGAAACTTATTCAATACATTCGTAATTTTTGTATTTGAATTAAAGCATTTTTCAAAAACAAAAATGCTGGTAAAGTTAGGAATAAAAAAGGAAAGTCATCCTTTCAATATGTCACAACATAGACACTTTCAAAGTTTAACAACACGGTACAAACACCATTAGAACGTCATAACATAATCCATTGGTTAAACCAAAATGTAAAAATGTATAGTTTCAACAACAGTTACTCTAAACATTCGCACCAAAAACAAAATTATTGCACCAAACTGTTTGTAATGTTATGGTACAAATATGACCCAAAAACACATATGTATAACCAACCAACCAACCCAACCATAAAACGCCTTTCCGCTTCTCTCAATAGTAACTTCCGGTCGTACATGTGCACAGTCCACCGCAGCACGTGACCTTTACTTCCTCTTCCGTTGGAACTCCACTTAAAATGTGTATCCTTTTTCTCAATGATAGGTAAATGGTCATAGACAGTGATACAAGTGCTATTACTAATCCAAATGCCATATTGAAACTTTCCATCAGTAAAAGCCTCGGTCGCTCCTCTTCGTTACAGTAATTTCCTCCGATTCTTAACTCCTTGCTGCAGTACGAAAATCCAACAGCCGAGAATGTTACATGGAGAATTCCAAATGTAATGTCCATGATGATTAACGTGTATAATGCTATAACCTGCGAGAAAAAAAATAAATATGTGCAATTTTATAAATTCAATTATATTTAATATTAATATTTTAATATTTATAAATTCAACCTATCCTCGGGTGACTGTTGCAATACTCAGGAGAATGTCTAAATGACACCAGCATTTGTGTTGAATTTAACGTATATATGCTGTCAAGATATGATTATATTACAATATCCTATGGAAACCATTTCGCTGCCTACTAGACTAAAATATACTGTGTTAATAAAAAACATTACTACTATTTGTGGAGAAAAAAAGAAATGTTTTAGATACTGGTACAATATTATGAATCAGGAAAACATAAAAATACAGTCGATGGTCAATGGCTATATAGTTTAGTCATTTCAGAAATAAAAGGAGTGAACTTTAATTCGTATGCAGTTTCTTGAATTTTTTGACTGTCACTTGATTTACGAGGAATATCCGGAATAAAATGTATTACAACAAAACTAGCATACATGAAGATTATACACTTACTTTTCCTTTAGACGACTCCGGGTAATTTGGTTCATACCCCTTGACTGTTTTTATACCCAGTATAAATATAACGAACGTCTGCAAGTACACAAAATGCAATAAGCCATAACTTTAGAACATATTAAACATGGCTCTATTTATAACCGCCTTTTATATTCTTTTTTAAAAAGCACTATATTGACAGTCTAATTTATTTGATCAATAAGATAGATCTATTTTGTGAATTTTACTTCCGTTTCTTTTTGAATAATGAAAACCAGGAAGAGTTTATTTACGATCATTTCGTGCGAGCACATAATAGAATGTTATTTCAAATTTTCATACCATACTAATATTTAAGCGAATTTTACGCCGTAACCGAATTTAATGTCTACCCAACTGTACTTACAAAAACCCCCGTCCATATTCCTGATCCTGAAGCAAAAGGATACGTTATGACCGGGGCGGCGTAGTATAGTGTAAATCCTCCCGCGCACGTGCATGCCAACGCAGCTAACCCATATGCCACCGACACAGCTCTTGTAACAAACAGAATATCTTCGACGTTTAGTTTTTCACCTGGAATAACAGCCATTTATCTATATTGAAGATTTGTTACGTAAAACACAATCTGTTACTGCTTTCTCTTTTGGATTATTTAAAAAACATAAATCATTACATTGAATCACCCCGGATGAAATCGTAAAGCATTTATAATGCAAACTATCAGAAATCCCCGTATGTTATGATATTAACTTATAGATCATTGTTAAATAATGGTGTGTGCACAAACTAATCATGATATCTATACGTAAGCATTAAAGCGTGATGTCTGAATTAATAAAATGCACGCTCATGTACACATGTTTTAAATGTAAAAGCAAAACTTGATATAACACAACGATTAATCTCATTTCATACAGAAAAACAACAACATTACTTAATGTTAAATGTCAATACCTTTATAATTACAAACCCCACTAGGGAGTTTAGTTAGGTTTTTCTCTCATTAAAATTAATTAATATTCACAACTTACCCATAGTTATACTAGTAATTCACGCAGATAATTATAAATCAACACATAATTTGTGGTTTTGAATTCTCGATGTCTTGTCAACTTTCAGATGTTCCACATAATCCGCTCTTCTTTTAATTAAAACAAACTCAGACCACCTTAAAACTCTACTTTAACCATTTTGTGTCCCTACTTGAATACATGTATGAATCACTCCCGAGTGTTATTTATGAGCTTAATTTATTGTCAAAAAATCGTAACATTCGTGCTGACACATGATTGTGGTAAGAGTCCGTACAACCCATATATCCGCTATCTTAAAATTTTGAAATTATTTTGATAACACAATATTGTACTGATACGGTGAGTTTTCAAGTGAACACAGTCAACTTCGGTGGCGGAGACAATAAACTCAGTTATTTTGCGTTGCCTCAGACATTAAAATTACACATAAACATAAATATACAATGTACCATATCTGTCACGCAAAATGAATCGACACATGCGGCGAGATCAAAGCGAAATGATAAAATATTTACGCAATGAAAATACTCGCAATGATTTTGAAATGTTACATTTTCATCAATGTTTTACAACAACAACAACAACAACAACAACAACAACAACAACAACAACAACAACAACAACAACACACAATTATCAGTAAATAATATAGAAAAACAATTATAGTTTAATTTAGGCCAACAGTTTTCTCTCCTTTTTTTAATTTGAAAATTCCTCTCGCCCTTGTTCATATGGAATAATCTGAAATTTATAAATAAAATGTACCAACTTGAAGGCTGCAAAAGGTAGCTGAGCGTATGAGTTGCTTTGGGGTCGTTGGTTTGAATCCTTTATACAGGAATCCTTTAAACAGTCCAGACATAGTTACTTTATATGACACCAGTGAAGAGTGGTTCCAGTAAGCAACAAGCTATCATAGCAATCAAGCTATTAGTCTAAAACTAATATAGCCTTTTACACTTGTGGATAGTCTTGTCAAATGAAGTGTTTCGAAATAAAGCTATGAAGTTGAGAGACTCGACAGTATAACACTAATGAAAGAGTGAATAGAGATGCTTTCGATGTCAAAACATTGTGGTCTGTAGCATTTCTTTTTTTATTTATGACAATTTCATTGTATTAACATTTATCGGCAATAGAAATTAATGATAACAATGTATAGGTTTGATAAATCATTAATGGTATACTTTTTACCACGAAAAAGAATAGTTATACATGTATTTTGGTTTATTTTATGTATTGTCAAATTTACATTTTCAAATGTCTTTCACCATTTTAAACGCCGAGTATTGTCGACATACATATATTTTGAAAATTGGAATTTTCACATTACGACGTCAATGCACAAACAGAAAAACTTGATTAAATTCAAATGTGATTAAATGACAAAACTGGATAATAAATAAAAAGCAAATTTTCAGTACAAATTCATTCAAAGAACTTTGAATATGCTACATTAAATGGACACTTATTTAACCAAAATATTTTAACATTTAGTATTAAAGTTTAAATTTCTTGATTTTGGTTTCTGACTTCTAAACTGTAAGGCTTTTCCTTCTTTACCTCCTGAAATCCAATGTCAGACATTTTCAGAAGCTGACTTCCAAATTTTGAAACTTGATGGAAGCCCTGGCATATTCTGCTCAAATGAATGGCTCGTTCGTTGGGGAAAGAAATGCTTGTTTTTTTGTGTTTTAAAAAACAATGAATCATGTTTAGTTAATGTTTGATTTGAATGTAATCATGCGAACATAATTTAAAGTTTGAAGGAGTTTCAAAGGTTTAACATTTTTCATCTTGACACCATGTAGAGATTTTAAAGATAAATATTTCAATGTTAATTCTTTGCATAGTAATAACTAATTTGTACAACTTATTTTTGATTGCAAAGTGACAAATCCAAAATTTAATGATGAGCAAAATTATCCTATTTATGAAATACTGACTTGTCTTTTCTTTTAATGAATCAATAATTTTGTTGCAGTGATCTCCCTTTAACATTTAGTACAACCTTTTTATTGGATAGAAAAAAAAACGTGTATTATTTTGTAAAGGAAACCTCAATTTTTCTTTGAATATGGAAGGGATGTTATTGTGAAATTGAATGCACTTATATTATTAAAAAAAAAACAGTTTGTAGCACTTCCTCTCACAACCGTTATTATATGTGGCCATTTTAATGGACCACAACTCCATATACAATGTACAAGTTTTAAGAATTTTTTCTGTCTTTGTGTTTTTTTTCCTTCAAAATTTTATTGTAAATTTTTTTTTATATATGCATATTTTCAATTAGAAACAGTTGAGTGAAATAGTGGTGCACTAAGAATACATTTTGGTGATGATTTTGCTTTTAATTTCTTGTTTTCAAGTGTTTATTTATCTGTTGTGAAAATGAATCCTTAAAAATGCAATACTGTGTGACTCTGAATTTGTTAAATTTTCTCTGAAGCTGTGACATCTCCAAATAAAGAATTTATCAAGTTTGAATGTGTTTAATTACGGTATGTACATTTTACAAGTGTTGTTAATTAATTATTCATACTTTTGTAATTATTATTATGTCCCCGGGGCATATAGTGTTACCCCGTTCCGTCATTCTGTGATTCCTTCATCATCAGTTCCCGTTTATTATCTTAGTAACGGCTGCACACATTCAACTCAAATTTAATATATGGATATGTCATGAGAAAATACAGGTCATGATCGAATTTGGTCATGGTTCGATGATTTTTGGCAGAGTTATGCCCCTTTTACCTTGAAAATAATATGAAATTTTCAGTTTCTGTTCATTATCTCCCCAACGTTCATTATCTCCCCAACGGCATTACATATTCAACTCAAACTTGACATATGGATATGTCAAAGAAATGTGCAGGTCAAGTTCGAATTTGGTCATGGTTCGATGATTTTTGGCAGAGTTATGCCCCTTTCACTATTAAAATAATATGAAATTTTCAGTTTCTGTTCATTATCTCCCCAACAGTATTACACATTCAACTTAAATTTGACATATGGATATGTTAAAGGAATGCGCAGGCCGAGTTCGAATTTAGTCATGGTTCAATGATTTTTTGCAGAGTAATGCCCCTTTCAGTATAAAAATAATATGAAATTTTCAGTTTCTGTTTATTATCTTAACAACTGATACACATTCAACTCAAATTTGACATATGGATATGTCAAAGGAATGCGCAGGTCATGGTTCGAATTTGGTCATGGTTTGAGGATTTTCGGCACAGTTATGTCCCTTACACTTTGAAAATAATATGAAATTTTCAGTTTCCGTTCATTATCTCCCCAGCAGTTGTGCATATTCAACTGAAATTATAGATATGGATATGTCATAAGAATGCATTGGTCAATTTCGAATTTGGTCATGGTTTGATAATAGCTGACAAAGTTATCCCTCTTGAACTTTGAAAAAAATCAGAAATTTT
This sequence comes from Ruditapes philippinarum, assembly GCF_026571515.1. NCBI lineage: Eukaryota > Metazoa > Mollusca > Bivalvia > Venerida > Veneridae > Ruditapes > Ruditapes philippinarum. The sequence continues at coordinate 122,437 of NW_026855528.1, forward strand.
AAGTTTACGTTCATTATCTCCCCAATGGTTGTACACATTCAACTCAAATTGGACAGATAGATACATCTTAGGAAAAAGCAGTTAACAAGTTTGAATTTAGTCGTGGTTCAATGATTTTGGACAAAATTATATCTCTTGAATGTTGGAAAAATTTTGAATTTTCAGTTTCAGCACTCATACTTTTGTGGAAATGTATGTAGCCATTATTTTGGCTACAAATATGCAATATGCAATAAACAAAAGGTTAACACTGAGTAGTTTCAGTGCCTTGAACTTTGTATAAAAATGAATTGTGTTAACATTGAATAGTTTTAAGAGCTTTGAACTTAAAATGAAATAAAAATTGTGCAAACAAATTTGGAACTAAATATTATAACATCTGAAATTTTGGCTGCATGCGGGGACATCCATTGCGTGACGACACATTTCTAGTGATGTAAATATGTCTTAATATAACGACCCCGCGCTCTTCACCTGGGCAGATGATTTCAGATCCGACGGCAAGTTTGCACGCACTTTACAAAGGCAAGACTTAGTTTGTATGAAGTAAGCTGTCGGTGACCTGACTAAAGCTGAGAGGAGTGGCATGTAAAATATAGCAATGCCCTTTGCTTGGCACATTAGCCCTTTTCACAGCTACCTCCTTTTCGTATTGTCTCGCGTGACCATATATTTTAAGGGCATGACTGGTGACAGTGAAAGCTGCATTTTGTGCCTAAACAAAGGGATGGACCCTCATTAAACACAGAATAGAATAATAAGAAACAGTTTATGTTGGCCAATACTACCATGATTTCAAATTTAAAAACGGGCAGCAATGGTTAAGTGGTTGCAATGCCCATCCCTTTACCTGGCAGCCATGCCTTCAAATCCCTATCAGACATTACTTACTTGTTTCTGTTTCTGCTTATGACACCAGTACTGCATTGTTAAAAAACGAATTTGATTGACGCTCACAATATTAGCATATTTTAATAATAATAAATAAATACGCAATGTACTACCATGTATTAGATAATAATTGTAATTAATTTCAATAATATATTATCATCTGGCTAGAAAAATAAAATTTAATAACTAAGCTGTGCAATGGACAGTAAAGTAACATGTACATAGGGTTACCAGTTACAGTAAACTCCGCTTATAACGAACTCATTTGGACGTTCAAAATCTGTTCCTTATATCCGGAGTACCTTGTAAGCATATAGCGAATGAGTTCCCTGTATCAGGAGTTTTTATAGCGAACAGATTTACATAAAACGAACTGATTGTTTATCATCGTCCTCCATTTTGAAGAGCATTTGATTAAGAAATATTAGTCATATATTCAATACCCGAGAGTGTACTTTTTGGAATTTAAATAATTGCTATTCCAGTTTAATATTTACTCCCTATGTCAATTTCTCATAAAATATAATATTTTGTTTCTAAACTCTTTTCGTTTTCTTTCCATGATTGAGAATAAACAAGATTTTGAATATTTTCTTTTATAATTTAAGGGTGATTTTTACTTATGGGAGATAAAGTTTTCTTTTCATTTAAATCAAGCGACCATTGCTGATTGCAAGCATGCGTGATTATGTTGAAAACCGATTATAAATTATTATAATTATTTTACTCACGCACAACTATTGACAAAAAGAAATAAATAACCGTTTTATCTTGGTGAAAAGAGCTCATGCTAAAAATATCCTAAATAGAAAACTATTCAAATTCATTTTAATAGATGTATTAAAGTATATACAACGATAAACGGTACATTCGGCCGAGTTTTAATCCATGCCAATGAAAACGAAAGTCTATTAACGGATAGCCAATATTTTGGAGTTCGTTATAAAAGAGTAATTTTCTGTACTTTTAACTAGATTGTGACTAAGAAATGAGTTCCTTATAAGCGATAATTCCTTATAACCGTGTTCGCTATAACCATATTTTTTATATTAAATAAAGGAGGGCAAAATTCGGGCCAAAATAAATTCATCCCTATAACCTGAAGTTCGCTATAACCGTGTTCGCTATAAGTGAAGTTTACTGTATATCAATATTTTATCTCACAGCCTTTAATTGATATGCAGGCAGGAAATAAAGTCTCAAAATTATGTTAAAATTAGGGTAAAGAAAGAAATTCCACAGACCATTCACGAACTTTGTTAAAGTCACTCCAGCAGTATTTTAGTGTTTATGATAAATATATGATAAATGATACCATTCCGTAAGTTTTTAAGGTAAAAGTAACATATAACTCTGTTATAATAAATATTTCCATGCAACACTGACGGTCATTTTGATTTGCTGTGCACCAGTGTTCCGATAGCTTCATTGTTACCGAATCTTCATTGTCCTCCGATAATTTCATTGTTCTCCGATAGCTTTATTGTTCCCCGATAGCTTCATTGTCCTCCGATAGCTTCATTGTCCTCCGAGACCTTCATTGTTGTCCGAAAACTTCATTGTTCTCCGATAGCTTCATTGTTTCCGTAGCTTCATTGTTCTCCGATAGCTTCATTGTTCTCCGATAGCTTCATTGTTCTCCGATAGCTTCATTGTTTCCGTAGCTTCATTGTTCTCCGATAGCTTCATTGTTCTCCGATAGCTTCATTGTTTCCGTAGCTTCATTGTCCTCCGATAGCTTCATTATTCTCCGATAGCTTCATTGTTCCCCGATAGCTTCATTGTCCTCCGATAGCTTCATTGTCCTCCGATAGCTTCATCTATAGGTCTATAGGTTTTTGTATTTTATAATTACCCTTCCTTACCGGATATGACTGGCGAGGGCCGTGCCAGCTTGTATTGGCATACAGTTTGATAAGTCATTATACTCTTAAGATACATAATAAATGTTTTCATACTAGATTTAAAATCTGGAAAATCATCTTTACTTCCATGCATAAACAGACCCTATATTGTTGTCAGAACAATTTTAAATATTTAAATCCCTATGGCTTACAATAAAAATTGTCTATTCCTTCATATACTTCTAAGCATGGCAAGTATTTTACATAAGTTGGCACAGACTTTAATTTTTACAGATGCACATCGTACTTTGCTTATGATTCTGTTAATGCCTATTTATAGTTGAAATTATTTCTATTTATTCTTTCGTTTGAGAAGAGGAAAAAAACGTGAAACGAAATATAATTTATATCCGTAGTATTAAAACGCGAGTCATTATTTACCAAATGTTGTTTTACAACCCATACTTATAAAATTCAAATCCGGTTTAAGAAATTAAATCGATTTTACAACCATAAATAATTGTTTTTACATACAAGATGTCTAGATGTCTCGACAACGCTAAAACATTTTTGAATAACTTTACTAGTTAACACATATTTTGTACCGTCCTCCCATATTTCGAATAAAATATTGACAACATGAATGTCAATGTGGATATTTTAACAGATAATTTGTCTTATTTCGTGGACATTAACTCGACAAAGTAATAAAACTGTAAATTGCTGGCTTATAAATCATAGTCAATCACCTGTCACTCATAAAAATGTAGTAAGGAGAACATAGTTATACAGTTACTAGCAGTTATGATTGTTCAAACATACTCGTATTTCTTTGAGTTCGACCGTGAACCAACTTATTATAACTCAAATTATCCAATTTTGTGACACCTTTATGGAATAAAGCAGCACTAGACTACGTGTCATATGAACAAACATGACCAAGGCGCGAGTTACACTCGAACCCACCATCCCTGTGTTGACAGGCAAACGCTTTAAGTAATCACATAATTTAACTTTCTATGTACACCTATAGAGCTAGGACAGACTGCGCAGAAATGCAGTTTGATGACAGACATAACAATGTCATATGTACAGTTACTTAAAGTTTTATTGACGAAAAGAATTAATCCGGCAATGGACATCTCCACATTTATACATGAGCACGAACAGTTGTATCAAGACGTTATGTTGAACCCTACACTGTGCAAGCGAATTACAGATATTTATTATACCAAAAGCTCTTGATTAAACACGCCTGTAAAATTCGTAATTTGGTAAATAGATTGGTCAGTATATGTTTAAACGCAGTAATATTATGACCATTGCTTGAATACGAATTTTCTTTAAAAAGAAAGAAGGCGAAACGCATTCTATGATATTTGAATTAACGCATTTTTCAAAAACAAAAATGCTGGAACAAAAAAGGAAAGTTATCCTTTCTAGATGTCACAACATACATGTATATAGACACTTTAAATTATAACAACACGGTACAAACACCATTAGAACGGCATAAGATAATCCAGTGGTTAATCCAAAATGTAAAAATGTATAGTTTCAACAACAGTTACTCTAAACATTCGCACCAAAAACAAAATTATTGCACCAAACTGTTTGTAATGTTATGGCACAAATATGAACCAAAAACACATACGTATAACCAACCCAACTAATCATAATACGTCTTTCCGCTTCTGATCATACATGTGCACAGTCCACCGCAGCACGTGACCTTTACTTCCTCCTCCGCTGGAACTCCAGCTAAAATGTTTATCCTTTTTCTCGATGATAGATACATGGTCATAGACAGTGAAACAAGAGCTATTACTAATCCAAATGCGATATTGAAACTTTCCATCAGTAAAAGCCTCGGTCGCTCCTCTTCGTTACAATAATTTCCTCCGATTCTTAACCCATTGCTACAGTACGAAAATCCAACAGCCGAGAAAATTACATGGAGAATTCCAAATAAATAGTCCATCGAGATTAACCAGCATAATGCTATAACCTGCGAGAAGAAAGTAAATACGTTGATATTTGTAATTTGTTATTTCAACCGATGCTCGGGTAACTGTTGCAATACTTAGGAGAATGTCTAAATTACACCAGCATTTGTGTTGAATTTAACAAATTTATGCTGTCAAGATATGATTATACATGTATTACAATATTTTATGTCCCTTCAAGAATATAACATACTGTGTTAATTAATACATTACTAGTATTTGTAAAGAAAACAAAAAGGAAGAAGAAAAAGCATTTGTTTTACTGGTCCAATATTATGGATAAGGGCAACATAAAAATACAGTCGATGGTTAATTGCTATATAGTTTAGTCATTTCAGAAATAAAATGAGAGTACTTTAATTCGTATGCATAATAAAGTGCTAAAAAGTTTCTAGAAAGTTTTTGACGTCAGACTGTCACTTGATTTATGGGGAATACCAGGAATAAATTGAGCCGCGTCATGACAAAACCAACGTAATGCGTTTGCGACCAGCATGGATCCAGACCTGCCTGCGCATCCGCGCAGTCTGATCAGGATCCATGCTGTTCGCTATCAGTTTCTCTACATGTAATAGGGTTGGTAAGCGAACAGCATGGATCCTGATCAGACTGCGCGGATGCGCAGGCTGGTCTGGATCCATGCTGGTCGCAAACCCATTATGTTGGTTTTGTCGTGACACGGCTCAAATGTATTACAACAAAACTAGCATAAATGAAGATTATACACTTACTTTTCCTTTAGACGTCTCCGGGTAATTTGGTTCATACCCCTTGACTATTTTTATACCCAGTATAAATATAACGAACGTCTGCAAGTACAAATATAAGCCATAACTTTAGAACATATTAAACATGGCTCTATTTATAACCGCCTTTTATATTCTTCTTTTAAAAAGCACTATATTGACAGTCTAATTTACTTGATCAATAAGATTTTAAAATTTTAATATTTCGTGAATTTTACTTTCGTTACTTTTTGAATAATGAAAACCAGGAAGAGTTTATTTACGACCGTTTCATGCTAGCACATAATAGAATGTTATTTCAAATTTTCATACCATACTAATATTTAAGCGAATTATACGCCGTAACCGAATTTTATGTCGATCCAACTATACTTACAAAAACCCCCGTCCATATTCCAGACCCTGTAGCAAAAGGAAACGTAATGACCGGGGCGGCGTAGTATAGTGTAAATCCTCCCGCGCACGTGCATGCCAACGCAGCATACCCATATGCCACCGACACAGCTCTTGTAACAAACAGAATGTCTTCAACGTTTAGTTTTTCACCACCTGGAATAACAGCCATTTATTTATATTGAAGATTTGTTACGTAAAACACAGTCTGTTACTGCTTTCTCTTTTGGATTATTAAAATAAACATAGATTATTACATTGAATCACCCCGGATGAAATCGTAAAGCATTTATAATGCAAACTATCAGAAATCCCCGTATGTTATGATTAAGTAATGGTGTGTGCACAAACTAATCATGATATCTATACGTAAGCATTAAAGCGTGATGTCTGAATTAATAAAATGCACGCTCATGTACACATGTTTTAAATGTAAAAGCAAAACTTGATATATAACACAACGATTAATCTCATTTCATACAGAAAATCAACAACATTACTTAATGCTAAATGTAAATACCTTTATAAATACAAACACTACTAGGGAGTTCAGTTACATTTTTTTCTCTAGAAATCATCTTCATTAAAATTAATTAATATCCACAACTTACACATAGTCACTATTAATTCACGTAGATAATTATAAATCAACACATAATTTGTGGTTTTGAATTCTCGATATCTTGTCAACTTTCAGATGTCAAAACATTGTGGTCTGTAGTCAAACCTATATTTCTTAACCTATTTAACCTATATTTCTTTTTTTTATTTACGACAATGTTTTATCGGCATTAGTGTCCAACTTTATTTGTCAACCAATGAAAACGCTGTATTTTTTTAAAAATCCTGTGTGTTAATTTTCATAGAAGAACAAAAACCGATACTATATCGAATTTCGTTCATAGTCGACTTCTATTTTTCATAGTACTTCATAGAACGGCATAGTGACGTAATAAAGTGAGTGATTATGAGGCCAAATAAAGTTTGACACTAAATATGTTAGTATTCATCCGTAGCTGTTCTACAGAAATTAGAAACATTCTCCTGTCGCTATCGCTCCCGTCGAAGTTTCTAATTTCTGTAGAACAGCACGGATGAACACTAACTAACATATACATAGAAAGTTAATGCGCAAAAAGAAAACTTGATTAATTCATATGTGTTTAAATAACGGATAATAAATAAAAAGTAAATTTTCAGTACAAAAATCGTTAAATTCATTCTCTATGACAACAGAATTTTGAAGATGCTTTATTAAATGGGCACTTATAAATAAAATAAGCTTAACCTTGAACAAGGTAACAATTTTGATGTTGGAATATGAATAAAGTATTGCATATTAAAAGCAATACAAAATAACGATAAAACACAATACGGATGAGAAGTTAGCCTGTTTTTATGTTGAGAGATATTTGAAACATGCCATGTTAGTTCATGAAACGCATATAAACCCTTGGCAAGTTACAATGATGAAACGTATTCAATTCTCCCATGAAGGACATTTTCATATTTTTTTTTGTATGACTGTGAATATCTTTAATGTAATTTCAATGATTGTAAAAGAAATGCAAGCACCGTAACCGAACCTTAAATTTGCATAAAAACAACGCAATTGTTTTTTCTTTCGTTTAGAGACATAATAGTAAAAAGGAAATTCTCAAGAGTTTTTAAACATACATAAATAAGAATACGAAGTCTGGACATTGAAAAACTAAATATTGATACAGGTTATTCTTTGTTAAATTTGAAAATGCATTTAAGTCTCTTTTCAAAAGTGTAAATAATATATTTCATTGTAAATAAGTAAACACACAACAATGGAATACAACGCAATAGTAACACATGTTTTATATACAAAAACAGTAGTAAGATTACATCCGTCCGCTTTGAAGTAGACCTACTGCCAACTGTTTTGAAACCGAGGGGCGTGGGTTCAAACCCCATACGGGGCAACCCTTTTCTCTTTTTCTTTTCTTTTAACATTATTTATGTCTCTCTCAGACCCCTTTTGAAAAGAAAAAAGTGTTTGATTTTAATTATATATCTTTAAAAGGTATTGCCAAATTTAGAAACAAATATGGTTCCTGACATTTTCAAAGTCTGATAAAATAAAAGCTGCACGGTAAAATATTTTATATTTGTCAACCCATATACATTTTGGTAATTTTTAGGATACTTTAATAAGGCTTTTTGAATGGGAAAATTGTCAAACAAGTGTTTAAAAAGGGTGTGGTAGGATAACATTTTAATACATATTTCAAACATTTTGAGTAGAGACAATCATTTTGCTTGTGTTATTATTTAGATGAATGCTATTATTTGTTTTTTTAACAATGATATATAGTAAACCTTTTCGCATAATGATGATATTATATATCCTCTTTTCTGAAAAAGAGCCCTTCTAATAGCCAGTTTTAATTCATAAAAATGTCCATAACTCGTTAATCATACGGAAATTTTGTTTAGAATTTGCAAGACATATAACCGACCTGTTTTGTCAATTTTACATTTCCTTAAAGCGCCCATACACGCGACACTCCTGTCAATAATTATCGCGTGAATATTGTTTTAACAAATGAGTAATTTTATGGTCATATTTACTTTAAATTTTTTCATTAGCTTTTATTTGATATATTTAAGATCAGATAATGTGATTTGTTTTTCTTAAATTAAACTATTGATTAAAGGACCTATTAAGATTTTGTTGGGTAAGTGGTAAAATGGTAATAAAATCAGATATTTCAATATCTTACTTTTTGTCAATGTCAATATAAACTCCCAGGGCAAGTTTAAAGATTTCGTGAACTGATTATATTTTATCACGACTTCCTGGATTAGAGTGGCTTTACAAACAAACCAGCTGAGTGAAAGATTTTGTTACTACATCACGTTCCCGTTCAATTGATACAATATACAAAATGCGGAAAATTTATAGAACGACAAAAACTGCAAAAATGAAAATATTTTAGACTAGGTTTGACTGAATGGCAAATTCCTTTACATGTTCTCTCCCAGATATAATGGCAATAGAAATCTTTTGTTAAAAAGGTATACCAGTGATTAAATGAAATAAGTACAGTAAAAACCCTCTATTGAGACCACTGGTGGGACTTAGACAAAGTGGTCTTAATTGCAGGATGGTATTATTATAATTATATACTTATATAATTTATGACCGTGGTCTATTTAAGTCATTTTGTATGAACAAACAATATGTACCTTAATTTACCTTTAAATACTTCTATAAAAATACATTGCAATTGCGCATGTGATAATATTCGAAACATATTTCTGAATGAAGAACTTTAATATTAAATTCTATTTGGTCTGGTTTTCAATGGTATATGATGTACATAATTCACCTATAAATCATAACAATTTTGACACCTTGTTAGATCAAGTGTCATGTCTAAGAGTAATCAAGCAGATAGTAACAACAAACTTGTGATCTATATAGGTGTTGGCCGGATTATCAGTGGTTTCAAAAAACAAATGGGGTCAAATAAAACGATAAAAGAAAGAATTGGGACTGGAACTGATGGTCTTATTAGTGGATGAGCGAGGTGGTCTTAATGCCGGATCATGTAACAATGACATAAAGAACAGAAAATTCTATTCTTTTAATAATTGGTCTTAATATCGGGTGATCTAAATTCATGGAGGTCTTAAGTAGGGTTTCTACTATATAACGTATAAATGTGAACCGTTAAGAGCATGCAGCCAATACTGTTCACTGATAGCCTTGTTCTAAAATTCATTCTGAATACTTATGTTTCCGGCGAAATTTTAGCAAGATCCACGATCGAATCTTGACGGTTCTCGACGACATTAAAGAACTAATAATAATAATTCACGATTAAAAAGGCGAAACAGTGATCTTTATAGTATCAATTTAATGAGAGCAACATGATAATTACCAGACTCAGTATTTTTTAATCATCCCTTTTAAAAACCTTCAACCTGATGGCGTCAACTGTATCAACCCATGCGACCAGTCCAGGCCGGACCGTCTGATCATGGATCATGGCTATTCAGTCGATGCATAACCAAAATGAAGACTAAACGACGGACACGTCTGTGAGAGATATTTAGAGTGATTTTATTTAGAGGTATTTACTGTTACACACATTGCAATTGCTCACCTGGTATTGCAATATCAAACTCTTTGACTAACTGTAATAAGTAGTGATGATGAGCTACTAACGCCAATAATGTGATATCAGACCAACCATCAATTCCGTACATTATCATCAGGCTTTCTAACTGTTTGTTGCTTTTGTTCATTGTAAGTCACACCACCACTGTAAAGTTCATATGGCAACTTTTCAGATGTAATGATGGAAAAATAATGCACCAGTAGAACCAATGAGCTTCTGTACGATAAGGAGTCAACAGACGGTAGTATTTTGCAGAACAACACCAATTAAAACAAACAAATTTTAATGTGTGAAGGCTACTTTTTCTTGAATTCATACAACTTAATACTAGATTTACAGGATGGGACATGTTCTATCTATCAATACTTGTTGTACAGACCTCCCACGATGACAGGTGACATAATTTCAAACTTTCCCCTGATAATGTGTATAATGAATGAAATTCCAGATCAATGAGGGCTTAAAGGTTAACATAATAGTAAGATGGGGTAAAAACGATGTTGATAAACTCTCCAGGAGACCCAAAGTTGTGGTACGTTCTAATCCCAAATTATTAAGAAAATGATTATGTCACGATATTAAACTGTTCTCTAATCAGGGGAGATAGTTTTTAGTCAGTAGTGCTGTAGTACAGTATCAGAGGGTCCAGGGTTCGAGTCTGGGTCGGGCTGCACATTAATCTCGCCCTGTGACAATTATAGACTTTTTTTAAAAAAAAAAAGGTGTTTCAATAATTACTCTCAGAGAAAAAATATTTAAGTGAGTAAAGTACGTAAGGGATTAATTGGGAGGTAACTGATTTTACGGGAAACCTTACGATCTGCATGCTTTGAAAATTGTACATCTTATCTCCAACAAGTGTTGTACAACTAAATCCTACCGTCTGTTGAGGCCTTTTGCTGGAGAAAAGCTCCCTCAAATGAAACGTATTCAAAATCATTGACTTAATTCGAACCCACAACGGTGAGGGGCAAGTGATCTGAAGTCTGCGTCCTTATACATTCGGGCGCGTATTTATAACTACAAATTATACCTCCATGCTTGTAAATTTTATATCCCATATACATCTAGATGTTTCATAGAAATTTAAATGTTAAATCATTTAATATTTACATACAATTAATGGCAAAATGGGTATCCAGGAACTAATTTGATACATACTAAAAACAGACCTTATCTCAAAGTTATTAAATACTTCAAAAGTTAAATAAAAACTTATACACAACCAGGATAAAGGAAGAAGGAACGTAAAAAAGGTATATGATTTGAGAACCAATCGCAAATGCTGTTATCAGACCTTCTTGAAATTTATCATAAAGTGTTTTCTTGATATCGGACAGGCTGTTTGTATATATATAAATAAATGATCGCTAAGGCATCAAACCAGGTTATAAATGCTTCAAATGTAGTTCACGGACAATTAACTAATTTTCGTTTGGGCATCTGTAAAATTTATACTTGATTAAATTTGTGAGATTTTGAATGTAATTGAAAAAAGGCACCTGTTTTCTATTTTTCTAGTTTGGAATCAGACTGAAATGTGGCAAAAATGTTGTACTGGATTTATGTATCGATTCTACTTACATTTATGCAAACTTTAGGTAAGAAATAGAAGATATTTAAGTTTCTTCTACAGGATTTATTTTCATTGAGTGGTATTAAAATAATTATTTCACGAGTGGCAGTAGCAACGAGTGAAATATGATAATTTTCATACTACAATATGAAAATAAATCATAGAAAAAACTTGAATTTTCTGTTTATTATATACTTTTCTCTTTTTTAACCTTATAAATAGGAATAATTCCCTTTTAATTTTGAGTATTGGTTGAATTTAGAAGAATGTAGTCTGGAAAGACACCACCGAAAATACGGAAAATATGTTTCACTGCAGTTCAAAATACATTTTACAGTGAAAATACGGGAAATAAAAATATGCATTTTATTTCATCAATATTTTTCAATATTTCATTTATAAGTATACTGTATAATAAAAGCTTTTATAGTTGCTTAATATTTAAGACGGCTAACTAAATTTTTGAACGATGAAAATGTCTTGGTTTCTTTCATCTGATACTACAATTTATTAACATATATATGAGCCGTGTCACGACAAAACCAATAATGGGCGACACATGGATCGGAAAATGTCCCTGCAGAATCAGTTCGTGATCAGGAATAAATTTTGTTCGCTATCATTTCTCTACTTTTATAAGTTTGTAAGCAAAATAATCCCTATTCATACTTGGGGGATTGAAGACAGGCTGACTGAATCATCTTGAAGATGATTAGGCTTGTTTATGTGACACGGTCATATATATACTTTGATCATAAATATTTGATTTCAATACAGCAAATACTAAAATGAACTTTATTATATTATAACTAAGCTAATAATGCAATATGTTGATATTTTTGACTGTGAATAAATTTGTTTATAGAAGCACGGACATTTTTCTAAATAGCAAATTAAGATATAAATAAAAATAGTGCAAATGAATAGCAGATACAATGCGTATTTGAAAGTCATTTTTAATACCAATAGCAAGGTTATAATAAAATCTTAAAATGCCGATATTTATTAATATCTTTTTGCCATCAAAATATGGTGTTGGTAGTTTTCACTTCGGATCACGGCAGTAAGCCACATTGAGCACAGTTCAGATACCGCATCGTTCCTGGGCTGGTTGTCAAGCTCCACAAAGAGCTGAAACTTCTGTACATACCAGAATGAGCTAAGAAAAGATATTAATCACAACGGAAGTGACCTGCACCGTCCAGGAATCGAACCCGGGTCGCCCAATTTACAGCCTGACGCTTAACCTAACCGGACGGCTTCAAAATACTAATATGACAATATATGCTGGCGGCAATTACGACACTAGTCATACCTATTCCGCCAGTATTGAGTCAGGTCAGTATGGAGCCAGACCTAGCACTTTCAATTAAATCAATCTTTGCAGCTGAAACTTGGCATTTTAATAACATAAAATAATCCTTTAAACTGAAAATGACAATAAAAGTTTCGATATCTACAAATATATCATGAGTTGGATCGGAAAGCTTCTGGTGTAAAAGTTTTTTATGTCTATTTGAACAGCCTTGGTAGAAGCACAAGTATTCTTAAACCCATGCGTTGAGGCAAGTTATAAGAAAAGATCTGTACAACTAAATTGTTCCGGAGGTTATATTTCCAACGTTTCTGTCGAGTCTGGCACCGGAAGATGTTTACAACAAGATGGTAAGATAGGTTTATAAATATCAAGTCTGCTTGTTAATTGAATGTTTCCTGTTTAAATACATTATATTTAGATAAGTAAGTTATTTTGGAAATTCAAGACGTGAAAAGTTGTGGAACAGCTCACCGGTCATAATTATGTTAATGTACTTTGTAAAATATATCACATGTACGTAAACATCAGTATTTTATTGGTAATGTAATTTATTATGAGGATGTAGTTGTTAACTGTATATTACTAAGTATTATAAATAAATTACTTTTGCTCTGTCTAGACCTTATTAAATCATTTTTTAAAACAGTAAAATACAAGACGTCACATATCACACAAAAACTAAATCCTTCCCCATTTTTTAGGAGAAATTGACTTAAAATAATGTTTACTTCAACTGTTTAGAAATGCAAATATTGATGAACAATGGTATTGCAGCTTAGGGTCTGATTAAACTGATGTACCTATACTGCCTTTGCCGTGTACATCTAAGATGAATTATTTACACTAAAGGTTAATCAATGTATCCAAAACCTTTATATATATATCTTCACAATTTTAGACAAAATAAATGCGAATGTAGCGCTCACAATTTTGTCAAAAACAGGGAGTTTCTTCATAATGCTCAGGAAACAAGAAATGATGAATGTATTTACTAGATTTAGATTTATCAGAATAATCTGGCTTTACAGTTAAACTATACATGTTTATAATGAAAAATATACAGAACCTTTTCTCTAAAGGAAGTAGACACATCTATAGAATCTCAAAGTGATTTTTTTTCTTTTTATACACCTTTAAATATAAAAATAGTCTTAAGAACTTGATAATGTCCCGTTTTTATCATATTTATAACATTTCTACAACTGTAAAATTTCCGGCTGTTTTAAAAAAAAGTTTTCTCAAAGTAATTCTTTTCTTTTTATATATCCTTTAAATAACTTAGAATAACAAGGATTGTTCTTAGAACATCATTAATTAACGTTTTATTGTTGTTTTTCATAACATTACTACTAATTGAAAATTAAGGCCGCTTGCCCGCGTGGCCGCAAGGCCGCCAACCTCACACATCTACCTATTTTGACAAATCTGTTTCTGTGATTTCTCCACATTTTCTGCTTTGCAGGGAATTGTTTAGGAAAGACGCCTTCGTTGATGGTGGACTATATGAACTGTTACTGGCGCAACGGCTGCAAAATCAACTGGCCACACGACCGAATCATTTTTAGCGATTCTGTTAGTGGAAACTGCATCGGCAGACAACCAACATTTATGGCAGTCAGTTATAAGTGTTTCAAACCGACAGATTTCCAAGAGGACTATGGTTACACCAAGACGTCGGAATCAGGTTTGATATCTGAAAGATATAATTAGGACTCGGCCCGGTGCATACGTACTATTTGTTCTTTAGTAAATCAGTCACATTTGAGGCTTAATTCTGGATTCCACTGTTCTTGATGAATTATATACTGTCTTCAACTTTAAACATTAACACTATCTTAGTCCAAAGAGGCCCACAATATAATAGGTTAGCCATCTACTTTTTTTTTAGAAATCTTCATTCTGTTGTAACACTGTTTAAATTCACCACTTTAAAAACTCCTGACAGCTGGTGGGTAGTACATCTTTAATCTTTCCGCCAACAAATGAGTTCCTGGAGAATACACAAAAACAACTTTTAAAGCCATCACATAACACACAAAAACTACACACATGCAATAAATACACTTTAATTGTGACCAATCTAACTAGAGATGACTTAAATTGGGACACTTCAAATTTTTTTAAAGAACTACTTTCTAGACTACAACGGACTGGGTCTAATTCCGTACCGGGTTGAAACCATTAATAGTGACATTGATCAATTATTATGCTGTAATACTAAACAAAAGTATGGGCCAAAAAGACAATTTAGATCGCTCACACAGATTGAATTAATCTTTTACTTAAAAAATAAACACGCACTTTACGACAACACAGACTCAAAAACGAAGATACTTAATGTGATGAGAAGAAAATATAAACTTATTATTTATTCAATATATTTAAAAGTTACAATGTTTAAAGCTAACGGTTTTGTTAATCAATTATACAGTCAAAGAAATCTAAACAATTTCTTCTGTTGGAATTATCATAAAACTAGTAAAAATACCATGCTACTATTTTACTAAAAGTAATATATAAAGATATGATTATATTTTTAGGTATGGATCCTAAAACACTTCTGATAGATATCTGTAGCAATCTTGGAAGTGGTCGTGGAAGTCGGAGTAGTCATGAATCATGTTACGAAAGATCAGGTTCTTCCGATTCAGGGGGTATCATCAGAAGTCACAAACTGTACCCATGGGACTATCTTCATTCGCCCAGAAACTGTTCGGTGAAGCTGTATTGGCCAAAGGGACAAAAACTGCTTGTCGCCGTTCATAACGTTGACATTAGTGATGACGATAGCCTACTAATTGTAAACAATGACAAGCAAGTAAATGCATCTTCTGATAAAACTTTCCAGTTCACAGAAGGGCATGAGACTTCATTTGTGTTTAGTGTAGGAACGGAGTCCAACAGCGGAAAAGGGTTTCTCCTTTGTTTCAAGTGTAAGTAAATATTGTGTGACATTATGGTGTTTGCGTTTTGTTCCAAATCTTTACACTGTCCATTAACACTGTGATTAAGCAACCGAATATACATGCATTATATGTACCTGGAATGAAACCAATGATAACAAGGAATACTATAGAAGGACATGATTCAAATATAAATATCTGAGAGAAAATTTACTTATCCTATATATTTTGCCAGGGATGTCTGAGACAATATATTACTGATATTATTTTAAGGTTGTATCATATAATATATATATATATATATATATATATATATATATATATATATATATATATATATATATATATATATATATATATATATATATATATATATATATTTTATATTTCTATCCGGCTACCTGAGTGTAATCCAACGAATTGAAGTAACAACTAAATTTCATATCCACTACTGTTATTTCGAAATGCGTTTGTGCATTGAAATTAATGAAATAAAAGATATATATGATCATTAGTTTTGAACGTGTTCTTTTGTTTTTATATACAGTTGTATCTAAAGATGACCAGAGCGTCCACGATGCATGCGAGAAAATCATGGGACGTGGAAATGTTAGTCCAGTACCAAACGATCAAGATCCTCTAGACCTTCATACGTCTAATAGCTGGCTTGCAGAGTCGTTACTGGCTCCATCAAAACCTGAATCGACCACACTAAAGCCCATCACCACCACCGAACCAATACCACCCCGTAAATATTTTATCTCAAGCTTTATTCTTATCTTCAGTGTGTTTTCTTTCATGCAATAATTTACCTCTAACTTAATCCTAGTTTCTGTCAACATTTAATATTGGTATATTGTAGATATTTTTGCAATACATTTGGTTCTTTTTAAGCATTTTGAGATATCTCAAAGATCTACAAATGATAGGTATATGTACATACATTTTTTTAAATTCTATTTTCAGACATTGATGTTTAATATTATCTTTAATTTTGTGGAAAATGATATTATCTGTTTCTATTAAATGAAGGCTGTTTGAAAAAGAAGCCAGGTAAAAAGAGGGACAGATGTATTAAAAAGCAACAGAAAAAGAAACCTAGAAAGAAGAAAAATCGAGGGAGAAAAGGAAAGAAGAAACGTGACTTGGATAAGGAAAGAAATGCTAAAACACCTAAACGAAACAGAAGGAAAAGGCGACACGGCATAAGGAGACAAAATAGAAGACGAGGCTGGTGATTTGCTCTGGAAACTTACAATCCAAACAGGCAAATAATTTTATTATATGATAGAAACCTTGGAAAGACTTCACCGAGGGAGTGATGATACAAGTTTAAATGCAAGTAATGTACTGGATGTTTTTGTTTCTTATTCCGATCCTTGGACGTAATTACATCATAGACGAAGTTTTATGTTAAAGATTTATTTTAGGAAAAAAAGGCAATGATAAAATGTAAAATGGCTACTTATGTTATCAATGACTTGTGCTTGTACACTGCTGGCGGATCAGTATGACTGGATTTTGTTGGAAGAGTCACTCTTTGCCTTGTTGATTTTTGTTCTCATATTATATGGCCAACATCAACTGCATTGTGGTTTTTTTGTTTGATTATATGGCCAACATCAACTGCATAGTAGTTTTTGTATGATTGTATGGCCAACATTAAATGCACTGTAGTTTTTTGTTTGATTATATGGCCAACATCAACTGCACTGTAGTTTTTGTTTGATTATATGGCCAACATTAACTGCAATGTAGTTTTTTGTTTGATTATATGGCCAACATCAACTGCAATGTAGTTTTTTGTTTGATTATATGGCCAACATCAACTGCATTGTAGTTTTTGTTTGATTATATGGCCAACATCAACTGCAATGTAGTTTTTTGTTTGATTATATGGCCAACATTAAATTGCAATGTAGTTTTTTGTTTGATTATATGGCCAACATCAACTGCATTGTAGTTTTTGTTTGATTATATGGCCAACATCAACTGCAATGTAGTTTTTGTTTGATTATATGGCCAACATCAACTGCATTGTAGTTTGTCACAATAACAACAAAGCTGAGTCAATGAGCTCCATTTCTATATCTAAATTTGTGAAGGCCAGTAAAATGCCAATGATATTGTATATTGTACGATATGATATATTGTACATTGAAACAAGTTCCTATAACGGACATTTATATGTATGCTACTTAGCAATATCTGTCTATGTACAGATAAGAGTGTAAATAAGTAATTGCAAAAACGTGGTGCTTGAACACATTGCTTCCATTGCATCATGATTAAACAATTATATGCCTATTGTCTTGTTATTACTTACTTTAATTTTTATAATTTAATATTAAAAACCCCATTATATAACACTATAAAATTGAAGCATATCTAGTCTGTACGGAATTAGAACATGTATGTCATTAATGAGATAAAGCAAAACAACATTTGAGATAAGAAATGATGGTTAACAGGGTAAAAATACATTAAGTTAGGGTTATATATGAAGGGAGCCAGAAATAATCCACTTCATATGTTGTTATAATGAAACGCTCATAATTCACGAGAACCTTTCTATTAGGATCGTAACATTATGGTTACTTTTTATATAAATAAAACCGTTGTGATTTGCAGTTCCGTAAAAATGGCATTGCACGACCGTGCATATATTTTGACGTGAAGTCATTTGCGTTATACAAACATAGCGTAAAGACACGCTTAATGTTAGCGATACAGTATAGGTGCGTCTTTGATAAAGTTATTATTTTAATTATAAACAGCTCCTTTTAACTAACTTTATTGAACTCGTCGAATAAAATATGATAGGCTCGCATAATATAATTTTAATCAACTCGTTCAATAAATTCAGGATTAAATCTACATTAATTCAGTATCCTATACGTACGTAGCGAAACGCGTATATAAATATTGAAGATATAATACGCGTTGTTGCTTAACGTTTTATGTTTGCAAAATAGATAAAGATCTAAATGCATTCTTTCGAATTAAAAATGTATCGAAGTTGCAGAAAAACAATTTATTGTTTTCATACATAGAATATAATACGAGTATATAGTACATACGTTTAATAGATAGAGGATAGTGAGATACTTTTATATTAGCTAGCAAAGAAAATGTGATATCTCAAATTATATTCAAATGTACATGGCATACGCTGTGGTAAACTCAGCATTTATTACCATAAATCATGCAGTTCAAAATACTTGCTACCATACTATACTGAGTATACCTTCCAATATTTTTACTCGGTCTAAAACCAAACATATATACTTCAAGCAAAACTGCTTCATTTGTGGTGAAAAGTGCCTTGCCAAAAAAACGAGATAAATGGTCACTTGTGCAATCGTTTACAAATCGTTTTCTAATTAATATAGTAAAATTTATGATGTGGCTGAAAAAAATCAGGATGATGCAGTTTACTCCCGCTTATTTTCTATTAATGGTGACCTGGTTGCTGTGGAAGCAATATACCACAGAAAAAAGGGAAGTCTGGCCCATTATATTTCTGAGAGGAATATTGCTTCAAAATTGAAAAACACCAATGATTCACCAATTACTAGAACAAATTTTACTTCTAGTTTGTTAAGAGAAGTTTCATGTATAGATTTGGGAGAGACATCTCATAGTGAAACTCAACCTAAACAACAGAAACAAAATAAAGTTGACAATAATGATGATATAAAAATTTTACGCAGAGATGCTGAATCCTTCTTAATAGGGTCAGTAAGACAAAAAAGTTAGATAAAGAATACCTTTCACCAGAAGAAATAACAATTGAAAGTCAAATAGCTTATTTAGACCCTTTATGAGGGTACTCAATGAGGGAACTCTTAGTGGAAGAGAACCACTCATGCTATGGCAAGCTTGTTTGTGACCCCTATGCCACTGATGTCAACTTCATAACGACTGCCAAGAGTGTCTGGCAGGAGTCTTAACATATCAACTTTGCCAGGTAATAACATTTATTCGAAAAATTCTTTCATTTTGAATGTGACATCATAAAATAATATTAATAAAATACAATAATGATGTAATGATGATAATGCAAGGATTTACAACTAATTTACATCAAATAAGTAGTTTTAATTGAAATAAACTTTTTTATAAGGCAATCAGAACTAGGCAGTTCTGCTTTCAAGGACTACCTTAACAATATTCGAATAATTTATATATTATGTCAAACCAATGGTAAATCAATAACATTACAACGGATGATATAGCAAATTCATCACAGCACTATTCCTTCATTATTAGTTACTTTGAAGTATAACTTTATGTATGCTGAAGTCTGCTTTATAAGTATATCTGGCCATTTAAATTATCCTTAACATTTTTTTCATAGGTCAGGGTTTAGCTCATGTGCTACCTTACAACAAATCAATATCAAGGCCAAGGGCAGTCCTGAATCCACCTTTGGCTACTAGTAAACTGAGTGTTTGTGCGTGCTTGTACAGAACAACTGGTATTGCTGATAAGCTTAGTGAATCAGGTGTGTGTGCTAAAGTCACAGTTGGCCAGATATTTGCAGGGAAAGACTTTGATCGTTGCATGAGAGCAGTTTTACTTATAGATAAAACTTTGCAAGGATGGCAATATTCAAAGAATGGCTTGTTGTCAATTCCCCAGATATGTTTGACAAGATTTGTAGCAATCATGATCAATTCAAAACTACTCTGGTTCAGAGAATGAGATTCATCCACAGATCTTTACATTTCTTGAATGACATGTTGCTCCCCTTATCGAGAAGTTTCGTTCCCAAGGACGAGCTATGCCCCCTCTCTTTCAGTTCTGGGATGATTATTCGACTCGTGTGTCAGCACCTTTGAAGCGTTTTATTGCCTCGTCAAGACATGGGCTATGGGATGCACATTTGTTCTCAAAATGTAAAAAAAATCATCTTTTTTTGCATCAAATCGGCATATATATTCTAGGTATATGACCTACCATACCTGGTGCTTCGAATGCATGCCCCCTGAGATATTGCAGAGTTTTCTGAAAGGCCACTTTAATTCTGTTTGGATCGACTATGTTTTGGAAGCCACTAAAAACAAATCATTGAAGTCTTCATGGGGAATCATTGGTCTAACACATCAAGATAGTGCACTTGCTCGATTGTTTCTAGTGCACTTGCTCGATTGTTTCTTGCTAGACCTCCTTTAACGGATACTCTCTTACATTCATAACATTCATACAATAGCATGTAAGCCACATCACACTAAAACTCCCTTCCACAATCTTGCTTTTAATACATATTGTACAAAACGTTCTGATTTGTTTACATCAGACACATTTATTGACCCCTTTGGAATGTCTCCCCCTCCAACAAAACTAGTTAATTTTGCAACAGGTGTTGTGGCATCTGCTGATGTTCAAAAGAGTTTGCTTGAGTAGTATAATGCGGGTGAAAAACTTTTTTCGAAACATTTGCTCTGGAACGGTTTGTTGTCAATAATGGTACTAATAAGCCAATTAAAAGTTTCCATGATCAAGTCCAAAAAAAGTAAGGTGATGACAATGTCTAAGGTAATGAGCAAAGTTAAAAGTAAATCAAGAGAAATTCCAATTGATGCTGAAGATATGTATTTTAGCCTGTTGTCCATCAAAACATTTAAGAAAGTCTCTTTAGAACGAGTCATGTCATTTGAAAACTCTAGTCCCAGTGAGCCTTTTTACTCAGGATGATATGATGTGTGCGACCAAAAAGTCTGATTTCATGGCTAATTTAGAAGAACTAATCCCAGGTCAGACAGGTCTCCCATGAAAATTCAAACTGATACAAATATATTTGATGCTATGGCTGTTGTGCAGATGCAACAACCGCCGCCCTTTTCTGTGAAGCCCACATATTTTGACATGGCATCTTAATATTCTGGAAAATATTCTTGATGCCAGCAAAGAGATACCAAGTGTACCTGTTGTTTTTGACAAATATTTTGCTGAAGGGAGTCATAAGTCCCGAACTCGCCAGAAAAAACAACCTTTGGGATCCTGCTGTGTTTCTACTCACTTGCAACCAAATATGGTCATTACTGACTTGAAGCATCTACTTTCAAGTGACGACAGCAAAAGAGAGACACCAGGCATATCACTCTTAATGCCTCAACTCTTTAACCATCTGGAAAATCAATTTTTGTTAGTGGTAGGTTTGGAATAAGGCTCTAATGGTGAAGAGTGACTGTATATATTTGGTGGAAGAGTTACATTCCAACCAGGAAGAGGACAATACACGTATATAATGCAAAGTATAGCTCACTCAGTGGAAGTAAGGTTGTTATTATTGTCAGTCCTGACACAGATGTGCTGATATTACTTATTCACCACTTTGACAATTTAAATCTTAAACAAGTATTTTTCAAGACAGGTCGAAGACAGTTGCACTGTAATAATACACGCTATTTATCTGTTCATGAAATTGTTAATGCCTTGTAAAGTAATCAGAGAAGAATCCTGCTTCCAGTTTAATTGTCTTACTGGCTGTGATTACTGTAGTACTTCTATGGAAAGAATACTGCATTTAAAATAATGATGATTCATGTATCTAATCTGCAGTCCCTCTCTGAGCTTGGAAGTGGACTTTCTCTTTCTGCCAATACAAAGATATGCTGTACATACTTTGTTGGCCTCTTATATGGTAGCAATTCCTGTTCTCTCTTGACAAATCACGTATGGAGAAAGCACTCTCAAATAAGTATGCAAAGCCAAAGAAATTGCCACTAACAGATGATTTTTTTTCTGCATATGTTAATATTTGTTTGTTTTCAGTATCAGTTTGGAAACATATTAACCAGCAATACACAGTTTTCCTCCACCAACTGACTATGGGTTTCAGTTGGAGTCCTCTTTGCCACAGATGATTGGCCAACCAGCTGCTGTTCCAGAATTGTTGAGTGACTTGGTCTGTTTGTGCAGATAGCAATGTGCCAATAGTTGCATATGTTGTTCAAATAAACAGCAATGTACACAAGCATGCCCATGCTAAGATGCTGTACAGGGAAATAGTGTGTGCAATAATATTTTCACTGCTTTGGCAAGAGTAACCATTGATATGCCCCAAGAATGATAAATTATGTTGTTAAGAAGCAAAATTGACAGCATGTGTTTAATTTATTAGAGATAGAATAGAATAGAATCTATACCAACACATGTTGTTACCTTAACTTCATCTCAAGTTTTAATGTCATTAATTTTCCATTCAATACATTGATATCTACATACTTTATTATTAATGTTAATATTATTATTGATATTAATGTATACATGTAAAACAGCAATTCATAATTATGATTTTTCAGTTATCTCTAGTGATTACTGTTAATACTTTCAAGTTGCAATAGTTATCCTTTTTTGGACATGGGAATTGGCTGTTCATTATTAATAATGACCTTAACCTTTGACCTTGTGACCCCAAAATCAATAGGGGTCTTCTACCTAATATGGACAATCATTCTAAGAAGTTTAAATATTGTGGGCCATATGGAACTTAAGTTATGCTCCGGAAACTGTTTTCAATTTTAAGATAATAGTGACCTTTGACCTTGTGACCCAAAAATCAATAGGAGTCTTCTATCAAATATATACAATCCTACTATGAAGTTTGAATATTGTGGGCCAAATGGAACATAAGTTATGCTCTAGAATCTGTTTTCAGTAATAAGGTAAAAGTGACTTTGACCTTTGACTTTGTGACCCAAAAATCAAAAGGGGTCTTCTACCCAATATCGACAATCATCCTATGAAGTTTGAATATAGTGGGCCAAATGGAACTTTCGTTATGCTCCGGAAATTGTTTTTGGTTTTAAGGTAATTGTGACCTTGACCTTTGATCTAATGATCCAAAATCAATAGGTTTTTTTGCCCAATATGCAAAAATCATCCTATGAAGTTTGAATATTGTAGGCCTAACGGAACTTAAGTTATGCTTCGGAAACTATTTTCAGTATTTAGATAATAGTGACCTTGACCTTTGACCTTGTCACCCTAAAATCAATAGGGGTCTTCTACCCAATATAGACAATCATTCTGTGAAGATTGAATATTGTGGGTCAAATGGAACCTACGTTATGCTCCGGAAACTGTTTTCAATTTTAAGGTAATAGTGACCTTGATCTTTTGATCCCAAAATCAATAGAGGTCTTCTACCCAATATGGACAATAATTCTATGAAATTTGAATATTTTAGGCCAAATGGAACTTAAGTTATGGTCCGGAAAGTGTTATCAGTATCAAGGTAATAGTGACCTTGACCTTTAACCTTGTGACCCCAAAATCAATTAAGGTCTTCTACTCAATATGGACAATCATCATAAGAAGTTTGAACACTGTGGGTCAAATGGAACTTTAGTTATGCTCCGGAAACTGTTTACAGTTTTAAGGTAATAGTGACCTTGACCTTTGACCTTTTGACCCCAAAATCAATAAGGGTCTTCTACCCAATATGGGCAATCATCCTATGAAGTTTGAACATTGTGGATCAAATGGAACTTAAGTTGTGCTCCGGAAACCGAATTGCTAAACGGGCGGACAGACAGACAGACAGACGGACGACAAAGGGAGTATAACATAATATGCCTTTTCGGGCATATAAAATAAATGTTTTAACTGAAAAACACACACACACATGTTTTCCTAGGTATGTGACAAATTGGTTTATTACATTCGTGTACGTTCACAACTAATTTTCTTCAATTCGTTCAATAAATTCAATATTGAACTTCTCTACAGTACATCCTCTATAGTACATCAGTTATATCTTTAAAACGTAACGCCACACAAATATTTAGGAGCCGTTTTTTGTTGAGTTAAACGGTTTAGAGCTCATTTTTTCTTGAAACGCATCTGTAATTTCAAGAACATACATATGACCCATTAAACAGCCACTTTAAATGTTCCTTTTATCTTTTGGAATGAGTTTGATAAGTTGAACAAACAGATGCAGACGAGCAACATTTATTTTTACATTTAGGTCAAGGTAACCATCTTATAATGACTTTGCATTGAAGCTCAACAAATATTCTACTCTCAAGACACGTGAGAAACTTATTGATTTTATAAGCATTAAAGTAACACCACTGATACAAAACAGCATAAAAATATCATTATACATTTTGTGTTATGAAATCTTTACAGAAATCAAGTGAAACACTTAAAATGAAAAACACTGCAAAGGTTAATGACGAGAATCTGCTCAGGATAAAATTAAATATTGATATAGTGCGGTTCTTACCCCAATTTTAGTGAAAAGCGTTGCAACGCTTTTCATTTTGGGTCATTTTGCACAATACAAATGGTGAGGGAATGTTCTGAAAAATTACACACAAGTTATTGGTCTAAACCTTTAGCACATGATACACAAAAAACGGAAAACTATTTCCAGTCCCGTCCTGTCATAAAAACTCAGTGGAGTCCCCTTCACACACCGGTGATGAAAGCAAATCACAATTTTCCTGCTTTATGGTCGGATGAAAATATACGGAGATTCTGTAACAAAAGATGTGAGCATGAATATAAATTATCAGCATTTTGACTACTAAATGTAACCAAAATTTTATATTACCACTCAAGTGCCATTATTCTATTTTACAAATTTAAGTAAAAAATAGCGTAAAAAATGTTTATAATTTTTGCATAGCAAGTGTTCAATTCACAACATCTCTCAGATTGAACAGAAAGGTATGACACCTTATATAATTCACAGGTTATCGGCGTGGGACCAAGCTTTATCCCCAGTGGCCCATCCCAGGATCCCGCATTCTACCCAAACACACTTCACCGCATTCAAAATACACAAAAAATAGTTTATAGTATAAGTAATATATTTTTTGTTAGAATTGTTTGATTTTGTATTGACATGCATTTGGATTAGGTTTAATGTTTTTGGTAGTACAGAGTGTCCTGGGGAAGGGCTCCTGTGCAGTAGGGCTTAGTCCTAAGCCAATAACCTTTGATATAATTGCGTAAAATAATAAAACCAAGGTATCCTTAAGATACTCGCATTCTATATGTACACCTGAGAAAGTGAGGGATCGATCTATGCTGTCTAACCACAGATCTAGCTCGTTGGTTGGGCGTCTGAACTTAAACAATTTCTTCCGTGTGATACATCTCTGTTTCAACCAAACTTTTAAAGATACTTGTTTCTTCGTTATTTTAGCAGTAGTATATGTTACATATTATTTCCAAATTCTTAATATTTGTCGCAGAAGCAGGCTTTATGACAACTTCTTGCCACTTGTTCCATATCAAACTTGATTTATTTACACAATTGTCATGCAAACATCGGACCTTCAAAATGAATGTTGCAGAAAAATCGATCAGTATATATCAGAATATCAGAATATATATAGAGGATATTTGTTTGTTTGTGCGTAGCCACTAGTGAGAATACTGTTTTTCAAGCCCGCTCGATGAAATAAAATAACATCTAACACAACAAACAAACAAATTTTCTTTTTATTTTATGCTTAAAACAAGTTAAAACGAAATTTCCTTAATATTAACGTTAATATTAAAACCTGTTTTCCCCATTGAGAGTCTCAAAAAAGTCGATTTTCTCATTAAATACAAGAAGTCTTTGGCTAAAAAATAAGTTCGACAATCAACATTAAATGGCGGCAATATTATTCACTTTTATAAAAAAATATGTATGATCGCTTGATTTAATAATAAAAACAAACAATTCTAGTAGGAAACAAAGTCCAACCATCCATTCATATTTCTGTTACTTACTGTGAATTTATATTAGACCTCGCTTTGTTAAATGTAAGCGACCGAATTTTTAAAAGTTGTATGTTGCATTGGAGGAAAATAATTGTGTTTGATTCAGAGGAATTTCATTTGGATTTGTTAGTCATACACCTTTTTAAAAGAAAGAAATCTTATTTGGGGATTGTAACATGCAATAAATAAGTGTTGACAGATGTGTAAACATTCAAAATGCGGCTAGGAAATTTGAAAACTTGGAATCCTCACGAACGCTGGGTTGTTTACTTATTGTTCGGGCTGATGGCTGTCATTGAAGTTTTCATAAAGCATACGGCAGATTTGCTCGTAGGATACTTAGATATGCCTAAATTTCATCAAGAACAGTTTTGCATGTGGAAGGAATGTAGTTTTCAGACTGTAAAAATAAACAAACGATATTCGGTGATTGGTAATTTGAATGAATAGAAGTAAGTTTTCTTCTTTTTATTACTTTTGACATTAAAGTTATTTATCAATTTCATCTTTTCTTTTCTTTAAACAGCCTGACATTGTCAGAATTGTCAGCAAAAATAAAATTGAGGTACCACATCGGGAAAATCTTAAAAAAAGTAGTTTCGTCATTGAAAAGTGTGAAATTTCACAGTGAAAATATTCAAATATAATGTTCACGGAAAAATCAGGAATCCACTGAAAAGCATAAAATATAAAATGTTATTACAGTTACAATAAACATTATAAAATAACAAATAAAAAATGAATTAAAAAAAATCGGTGCGCAAAACGACATATAAAATACTAGATAAGAAAAAAAGTTGTATAAGTGGGTCATAGGAAGTTATCAAATTATGTTGAATTTAAACGAGTGAAGTGTGTTGAATGGATGTAAACATATCAGTTTATAACATACTCGTATATATTGAATTACAGAAAAGACGTTACAATTACCAGCTTGTTCTATATTAAATGTTACAATCCAAAGAAATTTGATAACAAAGTAAAAAAATTACCAGCTTGCTGAATATCTGATAATTTAAAACGTTGAAAAGGAATACTCACTGCCTTCATGGTTATGTTTTTATTAAAAAATAAATAAATCGTTTCTACCCTAATTTTTACAGAACTGCTTTTAAAATTGAAACATGTTAAAATAAAATTCGCTAAAACATCATATGAACATATGTCTCTTGAAATAGCTGTATGATACGCGCTCACATGTTATATATATATCCATTAAACTCCTCTCAACTCAGCTATATTTTCAACAGTACACCATAAAAAGTGAAGCGGCTATTGTGGATAAGCTTGTTTACGCAAGTTGTTCGGTGCATTGTGTGTATACAGCACAGAAGGAAGTGATTCATATTGAATGTAGTAGGGAAGTCCCCGGGTTTACCTGACCTGACATGCAAAGATGCACAGAATGGTTTTGTTTCACGAATATGTGCTTAAAGGATTATTAATCGTTTTGATACAAGGTACATGTTTTATGTCTCATTAACATTTACATTTTAAAGATGCATTTGAATAAAAAATAAATCTAGTGTGAATCTGGATGCATGTTGTTTTTAAAAGCAATTTAATTTAGTACTATCATTACAAAGTTACAAGTCAGTACAGGAGTTCACTGGATAAATCAAAACGTATCTCAATGTAGTTCGAAATATTTGCCTAACTGAAACAATTATTAAGAAAAATAAAACATCCTTCTTTGTTTCTATTTTGTGAATGTATGTGCGTGTGTGCGTGCTTGCGTGTGTGCATGCGTTCTTGCGTTGGGGGCTTTTGGGGAATAGGGAACCTCGCGATTAATCTTAATTTATTTCATTATAACGTCTCTACCAGAAGTATGATAAACGTTTTCCATGTATAAATAGAGAATACATGGTTGATGTTGGGATGGAGAAGGTTTATCCGGTGAGCGAGAAAGTGTAACTTGGCGAGCTATAGCGAGCTTTAGCGAGCCAATATTCAGTTTCGCAGTTAACCGGATAAGCTTTCTCCATCCCGACATCAACCATGTATTTGATATATCCTGATTTTGTCTACCTTGATCATCTTTTTGAATTATTTAAATAGTTTCATTCTTACTTTTCCTCAATAAAACAGCGTCTATATTTAGTTTTGTTTTGCTCTAAACATTGACGTCATCAAGGCTTTGTCCAGCTGATAAATAGGCAGTAGCATGATTAATGGAAACTATAACTAGGTTAGTCAGAAGATAGGGAAATACCAACCCAAGGGTGATCGGTTCTATTGGGAACGAGCCTTGGCGAGTTCCCGATAGAACCGATTGCTTTCCCTAACATCTATCTAACCCAATGATTGATTATTTTTCTCACTCACCTGGACACACAACTATTTAATATAAATATCAGTGAAACTCCTTATGCGTATTGCAACCTAATTTGAAAGGCGGGGCTTTAGGCACTTGACGTTCTATGGTTGACAAAAAACATTTTACAGTCTGCAAAAAAAATTCTAGTTATCCAGTTAATGTGTCGAAATATTAGATGAAAATTAATTCAAATTAGATTCGTCACCAAGAAGCAATGTTATAATGATAAAATACATCGATGTTTTAGGTTGAAATTGTCATAATATTAGTGCTTATAAAGAATTCAGTCCATACTTCTTCTGCATGGTTGATGTCGCGATGGAGAAGGTTTATCCGGTTCGCCTTGGCTCGCTAAAGCTCGTCAAGTTACTCTTTCTCTCTCACCGGATAAACCTTCTCCATCCCGACATCAAACATGTATTCTCTATATCGTCTTTTCATACAGGAAAAGAATATTTGTAAGTAAATAAACAAAATCATGAAGAAATAGCTCAGATTGTTGAAAAGGCCGACAATGTGCGATTGAACATAACTTATGCAAACCTATTTATCATTTGAAACAGATCAATAAATGTTTGAGCAAATAAATCACACATAAGAATGTTATCTATTTACAACTTTATGCTAATTTAGTACATTGCAGGCTTTATTGACAGCTTACAGGTAGAGATATTATGAAGAAAACGTGATTTCCATTCTTCCATGTGCAGTTTCTAATTGATAATAATTCTAAAAATGCTCGCATTGCACATGATTGTATGAACTTATGATTTATGGACGATTTAACATTCAATAAAAGCTATCTACATATTTTGAATATTTTAAGGCTGAACATGAATCATTGCACTCAGCTTTGTTGCTCTCCATTGTATAAAAAGAAAGAGACTTTAACAAAGCTGGATAAGAATAAATCGTTTTCGGATAAATATCTTGCAATAACATGACGTTTCCATTTCAGAATTTATCGCATCTAAAAGTAGCAAGGTTAACAGTAATGTGGAATGGAACATAGATCAATATCCAAACATCACAGAAACTGATCATCTGACATTAACGTGTAAAAAAAGTTACCAGCTCCTTGACATCGCAGTAGTTGCAGGGACTGAAATCTTAGATGAAGAAGATGAAGACTTTAAGACTGTAAAAGTGTTTGGATACACCCCGTCGCTTGTAATAAACACGAACATGTGCTACTGGAACCGAGCTTGCATTATCTCATTTCCTCGAGATGCAATGTTCTCTTGTGTTTCCGTAATAAACTCGACAGACAAGGGTGCTTTGATAAGACCAAATGAAGAGTTTAGCCAAGCCTCTTGTTTTTTACAGAACGTGGAATTTCTACGACCAGTGCATGCAAAATGTGTGGCAGACAAGCGTATGTATGACCAAGCTAGATGAATTTATATTACAATATTTGTGTTTGCAATTAAGAAAAATATATTAACAATTTTTACATGGTAAAACTGTTCTTGAATCAGGTGATTGTTGTTGTTGACATTCTCTGCCCCCAAACAACAACAACAACAAAACCAACAACAACTTCACTCCATAAAAAACAAAAACAAAACAAATAAACAACAAACAAACAGACAGACAGACTCACACACACACAAACAAACAAACAACAAAACCCAAAGCAAAAAAAGAAATTTCAAAACAACAACAGCAAAAGAAAAACATAAAAAACAAAAACAAATACATTTTGGTTTTAATTTTCAGTTGTGAGGAACATTTTTGACCGACACTCACAAGTGTTATCCCCGACAAAGCTTCCACGACGAAAAGGTCTCCTTAAAAGTCACATGTCGTATCCATGGAATTACTTAGAGTGTTACCGAAATCACACATACCGGCATAGATTTAAATTGAGGAAAGAAAGACATGTGTTACTCTTTGGATTGAAATTTGTACACGTTTGTGACGGTGATAGACTTGTTTTGAAAACAAAGAAAGGGGACACAAACCTTGCCTTTCTGGAAGAGAACACACATTTGAATTTTACGAAAAAAACGCACAGATATGTTGAACTAGAATTCAAGATATCACCATATAGCGACGGTTGTGGAGGATTTTTAATTTGTTATAACGGTAAATTTGTATACTCTTTTTAAAACTGTAAAATACTTGCGTTAAAAACTGTTTTGCAAGTTTTGTAAATTTCTATACTCTTTTTAAAACTGTAAAATACTTAATTGTTTTGCAAGTTCTAATTTCAGTACAATTCTTCGGGTTCTCATAACCTATTTATGAAGTTCGTCCAAAATGTATTTTTTGTCATCATATTATCAATAGAGTCAAAATTGCTTGCAAAAAGTGAATAGAGCATTTAAAATCTTAAGGGCGAGATAAACATGTAAATTGCATAAACTTGTAAGCCGCAATTTAGTGATATTCATTTTATTACAGCCAGGCGAGCCTGCACATCCTTCTATTTAGCAAACAGTTCAATGCTTAAATTTTATATTGAATCAATATCATATCAATTTAATGTTGTTTTGATTTTTTTTACGAAATTTATTGGAAAAATTATTGTAAAAATGAGCTCGAATCGAATCAATATGATATTGTGTCGGCTTGTTTTATAGACCGAAACTGTGTTGGTGCGCCGTAAAACCAAACAAAACAAAATTATATCATTCGAATCTGTCATAATAACTTATTATGATTATAACTATTTAATATCCAATTATGATCATAGCCATATGTTCTTTATTTTCTTTCTTGTTCGTTTTCGTTCCTTCGTTATACTTTTGATGCCATTTTTTAATATTTATTTTTGTCTTCTGATTTGTTTTTGCAAATTCAAGGTATTCTAAAGTATTGATTTTATTTGGTTATTCAATCGATTACTAGCACTAATAGTTTCACCTATGAAACATTATACTACTATGTGTATGCACGGTGAAAGAGAACTACTTCGAACATATAATTGTTATTACACATTGCAAACAATTTTGTGGTGATCAAGTATGGCACACTTGAAATGTGCTTATGAAATTGGTTTTCTGTTAAAATGCATAATTAGTAAATCCTTTACTATGATGTACATGTTTTTATTACTAATAGCCGTTTGTGACTGTATTTAGAATTAAAGTGTTATAATATACCTTGACTTTATATTACAGTGGTAAAAAAGAAACATTTGCACACGTATGGTGAGGGCAAGAAAAACGTCTGTGACGATTTAATGAAGAAAATTCCAAAACTGGATCGAGAATTTCTCACTTCTAAAGCCTCTGGCCTTCGCTGATTATATTTTAGTGATCACTTGTTATATATATTATCAACGATATAGTTCACGTGTTTTCATATGATGACGAATGAAGCGTCTTCATTGGATGACAAATAAAGCTGAACACTAAGGTGATTTAGTATTTCAACTTTTAATGACCCCCACCACGAAATAAAAAAAAGACTGATCTTTCGATTACAGCACTAGGGAAATAAGATTGTGAAGATTAACTTGATATTTTTGTTATTAAGATGGCTTCCCTGTAGTTTTGCAGAGTATATATCAACTTTTTTAATAGTTATGGATATATTGCAATAAATCCTTTAATTAGATATTTATTTTCAAATGTACATAGTTTGGTATATGAAATTATTTTGTGTTTTGTTTTGTTAGATGCATGTATTGAGCACATGAGCTAATGACAATTTTGATTTTTTTTGTACTTCACAATATATTTTGCATTGCAGTAATATTTATAAACAAGATCAACTTATTTAGCATTCAAAACATATATTCCGGTGTACGAGACATACAGATAACTATTGACTTGAAAAATGCAAAAAGAGGCTACGTGGAGTAGAATATGGAATTTGATATGGACTTTTTCTACTCAGTGAAATAAAAACAAGGCTTAAGTCATTAGATTCAATCAGAGTGAAATAAAATATAACAATTAAGGCTTAAGTCATTAGATGGAATCAAAGTGGAATAAAAAAAACAACATGACTAATGTCGTTAGATTGAATCAGAGTGAAATAAAAAACAAGGCTTAATTAGATTGAATCAAAGTGAAAAAATAAGGCTTAATTAGAATAAATCAAAATGAAAAAAAAAATCAAGGCTAATGCCATTAGATTGAATCAGAGTGAAATTAAAAACAAGATTGAATACAAACCTTATTCATATTTGAACATCACGTGGTGAAAATGCTGAAAAATCATTGGTTACATTTTTCAAATCACCAATCATGCATGTCTATGCTTACTTTACTTATTTGTTGAGAGTTTTGATACTGTTGATTATCACTACTTGTATGTATATATGCAATGTAAATTGCTGGTTTACGTTTATTTATCTTATATTTAAAGTTGATCTATATGTAATACCCTAATTATCTTAAATATATGTATATGATAAGGTAATTTTTCACGTTTGGTAATTTATTTATCGTAAATGAGGATAGGTGGCTGAAGTTTTTAACGCTTACTGAAATATAAATCTATTGTGCTATATTTACACGTTTAAGTATGAAAATATGTCTTATTCTAAAAAAAAACATGCGAGAACAAAATATTGACCGTGTCGGGGGAATACGCTACTGCAAGTTATATACTTTGTATATATTTTATAAAGTAAACTGGTGCTGGATCTTGATGATCAAGGGGGATTATTTTATGATAATT
This sequence comes from Ruditapes philippinarum, assembly GCF_026571515.1. Taxonomy (NCBI): domain Eukaryota; kingdom Metazoa; phylum Mollusca; class Bivalvia; order Venerida; family Veneridae; genus Ruditapes; species Ruditapes philippinarum. Next base: position 155,960 of record NW_026855528.1, read on the forward strand.
TGACAATTATTGACATGGCCTATGTCATGGACAGACTCAATCAAGCCGATTCTGCAATTTTTATGTAATTTTGTAATGATCTGCAATTTTTATGTAATTTTGTAATGATTAATGCTTCCGAGGGATCACCATTCTTCCAGATTTTTATACTTCACAACAGCACGTGTCAAGTGCCGTGTGGCAACTGCAAAAAGATGCCCCGTAATATACCTTGGTGTAATTATATTTTTTTGGTCCTTCGGCATCATTGATTCAGGCACTTTTCAGTGTTGCAAATTGAGTACCACTCAGGCCGGTGCTAGGGGCGTGAGTCACGGATGTTGCACTTTTTCATTATCCCTCATGGACAGACTCGGTCAAACCGAGCCTGCAATTTTCATGCAATTGTTTTGTGACTGCTCTGATTAATGCTTCCGTGGGGTCACTCTTCTTCTAGATTGTATCAATCGTGTGGGTATGGAAACATAAAAATGGATCAAATGTGACTAATATATAGTGTTAATTAAATAAAATAGAGAAAAACAGAATCCATAAAGAAAGGCCAACACGACAAAATTGAAAATGTTGCAGGCTCGGTTTGATAAACTCTCTATTCTGTCAGATATATTAGATGCTTAGTGAAATGCCAATTAAATTAGACTTTGTCTGATAAAGAATGCTGATATACATGTTTATCTTGGATAAAATTTACACCATCAGGAAACGAACCAGCGCAGACAAGTTCTAGCAGTAGTTTCACACCAAGATAATGACATAATAGACTGCATCTGTAATACAACAATGAAAACGGAAGTAAATCTGTGATAAGTATGTTCAGAAATATATAAAGTGGATAAAAAATATTCTGTTCCATAAATTTTCTGTCTAACACTTGGACATTTTCTTCCTGTGACACTTTATTATGATACCACACTGTTAATATTTCCTGTGACAATGCATGTCATCAACACTTGCCGAATCAAGTTTGTTTAAAAATTGGAAGTCTTTCATGAAATAAAATTACATTTTGAGTATGTTGTTTAAGAATGATACGGTTCCCTATCCAGTTCCAATGCGTAGAGATATAATCACGAGGGCCAGATTGAACGATAAACTGTGCAATATTTTATTTAAAAAATATTGATTAATTTTTTCCATGTTACCTTGATAAGAAAAGGATGAAATATGTTGAACTACATTGAGCAAAGAAGTTATTTTCTCGGCATCATTTGTTTAATTGACATTGACGTCATAGGACATTTCACCTGATCCTGTTTTGTTAGCTGTTACCAGCACATATTTATCAGACTAATTTTGCTGCTACTATAAGGCTACTATAGGCTGGCTATAACTGCCAGGACTGAATTGTAAACAATATAAAATGTGACAGGTAACCCATATTATGTCACCTTATTAGCAATACAATTTTTATAAATCCGCGATCATCCAGAATATGGACAGTAAACAATCAATGCTGGAGGCATGATACAGGTGCTGTGTTTAGTTCTTACATTGACATTTTTTAAGTCGGGACTTCAGGGTCGAATTTTTTTTTAAATCCCTTCCAGATATGACTTGTAAAGTTTCATAGTTTTGTATGTGACGTAATCTTATACATGTAAATTTTATTAAATGGTAAAGAAGAAATTGAAAAAAGGACGTGTCGAGTCTGTATTCACCAGATTTCACAATCAACATTTAACATGCATGACCTTGTAACATTTTTGATTTATATCATATTGTGTGTGTTTGTTTTCAATGAAGATAAATGTCTCAATTACATCAAGTTTTGGTATTACAAGTTTAATTGCAATTAAACCCGTAATTATAATAAGCGGTATACGAAAAGCATTATCCGAAATATACTATTTTTCTTTCTCATATCAGGCTCCATCCATTCATTGCCTATAGATTCTAATGATCCTTTATTATTACCCTTTTTATCTGCGGTAATGTTCAGGAATTCAACTTGAATTTGGTAATATCATTCGTTTCGTAGTTGTTACTGACCTAAATCAGTGCTTTAATTAATTCCTTCTCTACTGGATCAAATAAAGAAATGAAATCAAAGATATTGTCCTAACTAATAAATGCGAACAAAATAATGCCAACTATAATTTTCGCGATCTACTTACCATTTGACTCGAACTCGGAACTTTATTTCTTTGTTGTCTCCAACGCACTTGGAATTTAAAAAATGGCGGATTGTGTACAGCGTGACTCTAATTTCATTGGCTATTGGCTATCGCTTCTTTTGTTAGTTGCATACTATAGTAAGAAAAGACACCTTTTGTTAGTGCTAGTAGCAGTCTAATAAGACTAAAAAATATGTGCTAGTAGCATCTAACAAAACATGATCGGGTGGACATTTAAGCACTTTTTCAAGCCGTGCATAGTCATGTATCAGTGTTCAACATAATTTGCCTACCAATGAAATCAATCAAATTTTCCAGCAATGCCCTTCTTAATCGTGTAAGCCATCAAATGCTGACCCTGTCACTTATTTCTAGTCCAGTACTCATTTTATTAAGAGTATGGGATGAAGTACTCTGAATGTACAAGCCCCGCCTTATTATGACCACGTGACATAGGTAAAATTCTAAGCAAGAGTACACGATGTAAATAATGTGCACCCTGGCTCCCTACTTCCTTTCGGTTTCTTAATTGTTAAAATTTCACTTAACTCACACTGACATATACACAATGCAGTCGACTACCCTGTCTCTTTTTAAACAAAATCTTTCAACAATTATCTTTTTTTATTTTTCAATGTTATATTGTATCATTGACAGGAAAACTGTTGTCACAATCAACAATATTCTTTTATTCAACATTAAATGTTCAGTTTGACTTTACTAAATTAACTACCAAACAATATGAGAAATTCAAATGTCATACTGCTAAGAATCATAGCTTGGGTCTTCGTTTATATAAGTGATAATATTATCTTTGTTAAAGAAGTCTAAAGTAACACATCATTTTAGTTGATTAAGGTGAGTGATACCCATGAATTTTCTGTTAAGAAATACAGATCATGTACTTCTAAAATGTGTAAGGTACAGAATGGCTGTTAAATAAATGTTTCATTAAACAACGACAATGTCATAATAAATCAACTATTCAGTGAATTAAATAATGTTAAACATATATAATATATGTATTTCTTCACACACGTCCTACGCATCATATAACAATGTAGTAAACATGAGAGTTCCTACCTTAAAATATACTATTTATATAATTCATGATAGTTTCAAACGGAAATAAATTGTCGATGAGGCACTTGAATTTAATTGGATACGTTCATCATTAAAAAAAAAGATTGAGATATATTTTTATATAAATATATTTTAATATTACAAGTGTTAATCTCAAAAATAGATACTCAAGACTATTAATGTAAAATGCAAAGTTTGCACGAAGTCAGTGTGGTTGTAAAATTAACCATGGATAAATATCTTCTAAGACATTCAGTTTTCCCATTGTAGTTTTTCTTTTTTCGAATTTGTTCATTTTTAAATAAAGAATGAGGAAAATGAAGAAATAACTTAAAGTATTCTTTAATGAATTTTACCCATTTTTACCGTTGTTCGATAGTTACAACTTATGGCCGAATGTCTCCGAATGTTTTGTCTCTATTCATATATACCGTTGGGAAACCACAATTAATGAATGTATATAACTACGTATGCATAAAAAGGCATTTTGTCCTGATAATTATTAATACCTCATTTAAGTTAAAGTAACTAATCAGTGATTTTAGCTTCTAACAAAATATTTTCAGTCATTGCCAAACCATAAATGATTTCGTGCTTTAAGTCAAAACAGGTTTCCTCGACCTTTCGTAAGTTATCTGAATAGCTTCTTTGTTTCTAAACATAAGATAATTCAAAGTCCTCTTAATCCATTCTACTGTGGTGATGGAAAAGTTGATCATTTAAAGTAAACGGCATTACTAACTCGCTAAATGACAGCGTCGGTGTTAATAACAGACAATTTTAATAATTTAAAACATAAGCGTGTTTTCCATATAAGTACAGGAAGAAAAATGAGTAATACGATAATTATAAGTTTCCTATTAAAATATATTTAATCAAACGAAACAAAGCATCAGGAAATGAGCGTGAGCATCATTATCCTGTTGCAATGATACAAGTAATGTACATTTAAATTCAAGTATATACTTTACTTGAAAAATAAATTTCGGCTGTGCAAATGATCTTAAAAGTTAGCTGAAGACTATAGTAGAAATGGATTTGATCTACATATTGATTTGCTTTCTGGTATGGTGTATTCTAGGTAAGTCTAAATATGATCTTTTGTTCTTGTAATTGAATTATTCGAATGCCTTTAGATATAAATTTAACTTATGTTAATAAAAATATTTAAAGTGATACATTGTGTAGTTCAAGATAAATAAACATTACATAATATCTTTTTTCTGCAATGATGAGCTTTCTCATTCCTTATTTGAAACAAACTGAGGTATCATCCATAATAAGTCATGTTATTAAAATATACATGTATTCGTAAAACCATTATTTTTTCAGAATCCCAGAGTCAATCTTTTTGTGGTCCAAACGACAAACCCGGTATGTATAAAACATATAGCATTATAATTTCTAATGTAAAGAACATCACAAAATCGTTTTCAAGTTGCGATCGTAGGCAGTGAAATGATACTCTAGAAATATATTACTGATTGAAACATTTCTTCTGTTATTTACTTCAAACAGATCATTTTATATTTAATCTGCCTATAGCATTTGAAAAAGAGTAAATTGCTTGTAAAACAAGTTTATATTCTTACAGTTATCAACGTCTGCACTGACCAGGATTTGACCAAAACAAGAATTATATATATTGATACTATCAGCGTAACAGATTTCCAGCAGACATCATGTGAATGTGTTATTACACCTAACACGCATACAGTTCAGCTAAATCTACAATTAGTTTTTATGTCTGGAAGAAATGGTATACAATTTGAAATAAATAACATAAGCGTAGGCAAATTTTCTACGAATGATAAAACAGACATAACGGGTGCTACGAAACTTTCATTTTCTACACTTGAAAATCATGCAAATGACGGAGTTTGTTTAGCCGTATATTCAGGTATGTTTTGATAAAATATATTTCACTTTATTAAAGTCTTTTAAGACTGACAGACTAAATTGTTATTTACGTAAACAGTACAGTTTTTGTCATATATTAAGCGGAATTGTTCATTTGGTTATTGTTGCAAACCGTTTTAAATTTAAACCCACTCAAAAGTGATTAGCCTGATCACCAGTATAGAGCCAAGCAAATCTACACATCGGTGCACACTGATCAGACTCTGTACTGTTGATAGCCCAATTGAAATTATGAAGTTGAAACACTAGTATATAAATTTCTAATATAATGATCCAGTTTCAAAGAAGGGCAAATCCATTTCACAAACTCAGCATGTTAAGGGTTAAGCTTAAGGTGAAAATATATACATTGTTGTAAAAAGCCTATCGTCATTAGCTTGATTTTGACCAACATAAATGTCAAATATTACTAATAAGTTTTGCTTAATGTTCTTAAGCTCACTGAAAAAATCTACTCACTAGTTTTTCAATTATAAAATCCATTGAAGGTAAAAGTGAACTATTAAATATTTCCTGTACACAATCAACAAAGAAGGAGACAACAGTTCTGACCAGAACATCGTCTATATCTCAAGGGAGTGAACTAGTCAACATTTCAAGTACGAGAGCAACACGGGAGACAACTATACCAAGTAGAACACCATCGGTGTCTCAAGGGCGTGAAGTAGTCAACATTTCTAGTACGAGAGCAACAAGAGAGACAACTATACCAAGTAGAACACCGTCGGTGTCTCAAGGGCGTGAAGTAGTCAACATTTCTAGTACGGGAGCAACAAGAGAGACAACTATACCAAGTAGAACACCGTCGGTGTCTCAAGGGCGTGAAGTAGTCAACATTTCTAGTACGGGAGCAACAAGAGAGACAACTATACCAAGTAGAACACCGTCGGTGTCTCAAGCGCGTGAACTAGTCAACATTTCTAGTACGGGAGCAACAAGAGATACAACTATACCAAGTAGAACGCCGTCGGTGTCTCAAGGAAGTACACTAGTCAACATTTCTAGTACGGGAGCAACAAGAGAGACAACTATACCAAGTAGAACGCCGTCGGTGTCTCAAGGAAGTACACTAGTCAACATTTCTAGCACAAGAGCAACAAGGGAGACAACTTTACCGAGCAGAACACCATCTATATCTCAAGACAGTATAATAAGTGGGTATTTGTTTTTTTGAAGTACAGCCCGAATTCGCTATTCCTTTCAATATGTTTTAAAAGTCAAAACCATGTTCAAAATAATGTGCACAATTGCAGAATTGAACTCGAAAAACCATTTTCATAACGCAAGCTCTTCATAATCTGAACTATCTAACCACTACGCTACTCAGATTTACGTGTTCCTGTCAATTTTTATTCTTTTGTATTGCAATCAAAGTGCAAAGTATAATAATTGAATAACTTGCTCAACCAACTAAATCATAATGGTACGACCGATTAAGGTAAAAGTTATCATGTTCGACTTATAGATGAAATATACAATGTATACTTTGCTAAAAATCACTTTACACTTAAAGTGTCTCTGAACTTGATGAAAATAATCATTTTATAAAGAAGTTGAAAGGCATACATAGTAGTAGCTTATATGAATTAAGAATTGAACGATATGTTAATTCATCCATATAATTCTTGATTCAGTAGAATTGGGTAATTACAATGGAACCATATAAAAGAAGTTTTTGACAGTATTTTGCGGGAGTCGATTTTTTACTTAAAAACTTCCTCGTTATTGCTTATGTTTCGTTTTGGTTTCACATTATATTTGAAGACATTCCTAGCTATCTTCGTTGTAAGAATTTATGTTTGAAACAATATATTGTTGTGGTTAAATTTATAAAAGGGGCAATCCCACGGTCGTCATGTTAATTCTGCATTGTTATACTTGCTTACTTATTACTTTAATAACATCAATTTAACAATAAACCCTCTCATATCCTATTTAACTTTAAACATTGAACAAAGGTCCATGTTGTATCCGTTTAAGGCGACCTAGATAAAGATGTAAATGACGTACCAAAAGTATAAATTTCCAAGTATTTAACTGTGTACGTATCTGATGTGACATTATGTTCGGTTACCAAGAGTATGTTGAATTGTATGATTATAATAATTATTGCATTACTATTTTATTTATTGACAGAACTCATCGTTTTAACGAAAAACCTACTCGTTATTGCCTGTGCTACTTTTAAGTATTTACTAACAATGGAAGACATTCATAGCTAAAAATCTTTTTGTAAGATTTTATTGTTTCAGACAACCATACTTCCGTCACGTTAAATTTGCATGTAAAAACTGGATTTCAGTATAATTCAAGGACATAAATGAGAACGGATACGTTTAACTGATATAAATGAAGTGCCTCTTTGACTTTGTACCTTTTTGAAACTTTAGGAAAATAAATCGTATAGTATGTACTAAAATTAGAAAATTACAAGTTTTTATCTGTATAACTGCATGATCAAATTACTCATTTTATGTCACGACTAGTTTCTTATGCAATTTATTTAGGAGATGACATAAACGTTGACAGTATAACAAGGGAGAACACCATTCAGTCAAACAAAACGTTAACATCACAAGGGAGTCAATTAACTTTATACCTAAACAGATCTACACTCTATGCTTCGGTCGACACACAAAACAGTATAGGTTTGCTATCAGTTGTCAAAATGGCACATAAACTATTATTTCATAGTTTTTCTATTGTGTTATTATACATGACAAAGTTCTTTCTTTCCTGTGTCTTGAGTTCTTAAGCCCTTAATTTGTGGAGGGCACTAGCGGCTACTATACGTGCATATTGCAGACAAAGTGCAGTTTACAAAAGTGTTGAAATTCTTTTAAGATTTGAAAATGTTATGAGCATGAACTTTGAAATCGAATATACATATTTAGGACACTATAAATAAACAAATGTTTAGTAAATAAATTCTTTTATCCGGTTCGCTATAAAATGTAAATATTTACGAAACTTTTATATTTCAGAATCATATAACCGACTTTTTTGCAAACACGAACAACAACTTAGTAAGTATAAAAATATGGGTGTTTCTAACATCCAAGATGAGGTTATTGATAATTACTTATAAAAATAGGTTATTGATAATTACTTATAAAAATTAACAAGTGTATAATCCAATAATTCTGATCAGCTGTGTTAGCAAACTTATTTTGGTGTATTGAATATTAGACTTTACTCATTTCAAGATTCAACAAATATTCTATTAATCCAAGCTGGCTATATAAAATATTCCTTTTTTTTCTGCATCTTAAAATATGCACACATACATAAAATAAGGTGTCTCTCAAACTGGGGAATACTTTCCTTTCTCAGACATTTCACAAATTGAATGGAACATAAATTTCCACTATTTAAGTTAGAAACAATATATGCAGTTACATCTCAAGAAGAAGTACAGTGCTCAAGAACCTTGACTCTCTTTTGAGAAATGTTGAAGTTATTGCTATTTTTTCTTACTTAATTTTCCGGTGCATAACTCAAGAAAAATGGCAATATAAGCTCGAAACTTTGTTAACAGATTGGTCTTATTAGAAAAAAAGTGAGTGCATAAAAATCAAAACCTTTGAAGGTTTAATTTTGGTTTAATCGACCTTTTGTATTTTTTCATAATATATTTTTTTGTTCGAGGCAGAACATACTTCACAGATGGATAGGTCTCATGGAAGTGCATTGCATAAAAACAATAATTCTCTTTTGCATAATTTGATTTTGGAGTTATTGTCCAATGTAATTTTTATTCATAATATTTAGGCGGCATGATTAAAAAAGATTAAGGATATTTACTTGAAATTGTACGTATTGATAGGTTACAGTAAGCATTTCCAAATAAATCGGATAACTGAATGCGTTTTTTCCTGGTCTTACTTGGGTCAATGAATTGGATAATTTGTGCATAAAATTGCTATCATCATACTTGAATCCTAACAATGTGTCTCTTATTTCAATATATTTAAAATGAATGACAAAAATGACATAAAATAATAAAAAGAAATTTTATATTTTTAATGTCATTGAATTTCAAAAGGATAATCTTTTGTCTGTCACTGTTAATTTTTGGCCTTTACGTTGAAATGATTCTGTGTGTACATAATACTTAGGAATCTCTAGTCAATTGAATTGTATGAATCGACAGGGTATATCAGTTCAAATAATTGGTTTGATTGAACATGACTTTAAAACTAAATGAACAAAGCAACACTGAAGAAGCACATTTACCATACGGCCCTACATGTCATTAAAATACATTTTCATATGATTACTTATCATAGTAAATCTCTATTTCTTTTTACAAGTATTTTTGATCAGAGCAATTTCTCCTACTTTGTTAAAAAGAATAGCCAGGTAACTGTTCTTTACATATATACTAACTCGAACCTAGGAAAAATAAAAAAAAATACTGTATGATAGTGTTACTGAAATCCTAAAATTCTGATATTTTTGTTTCATTTTCAGTTGTTAAAGTATGTACTGATGACGAAGTGCTGAATAAAAGATTAATGTTCATTGATACTGTGAGTGTTCCGAAACATCAACGGACTGAATGTGAATGTCTTGTAACACCTTTAGAACGGGGTTTTACTTTGAGTTTAAAACTGCAAAATATATCTGGAAGACGAAATATGCAATTTCAAATAAAAAATATTACAGTTGGAAAATATTATAACAATACAAAAACGAATGTTACAGGTGCAACGAAACTTTTATTTTCAACAACTGAAGATCACCGAACAGAGGGACTTTGCTTAGCTGTTTATTCGGGTAAGTTTTCCGGAGGAATGAACGTGCCTTTTCATAAAAAGAATCGATACTGTTTATATTTTCAGTTTTGCTAAGTCATTATACTGAAAAACAGACAACTGTGATCACTACCTAATACATTTGAAATACAATTCATAATTATTGTATAAAATGCTTCGTTAATTTTAAAACGGTTTTGAAATATTTAAGGAATAAAAAACTAGTTATGTAATACAGGCCATGACCTTTAACTATAGGGTTTTCAAAAGAAGGTTTATCACCTTTTTTCATACATGAACATCTGCAAAATCACTATGACGCAAGCCCACATTGCTAAGTATTAAAACGATAAAAAACGGCGCATTCTCGGGTGATTTCATATTCTTCTTCGTTAATCGCGTGCACAGTTTTATGCAAAAATAATTAATTGTGGCACGAAATTCAATTCCCATTTTTTTGCATGAAGCATAATACAAAAATAAATATAAGAACAATTAACAATTATAAGTGAACAATTAACAAGAGCTTAACAAACAGACAAAGAGAATAATTTCAATAAGATATTATCAAAATATGTTACCTTAAAATGCGAATTTTTTTTGCAGTAAAAATTGAATTTTGCATTTTTATATAATGTATTCTTTGATTATGAAACATGATATTTTCAAATAGTTTTAAGAAGGGCAAGTCACAATAATAACTTCTAAAAATTGACTTCTAAGGGTTTAATATTTTGGACAAACTAGTAAAAAGTGGTATTCGGTTTCGATCGATTGCATGTTTCATGATTTACAAAGGCACTCATTTTGGGATATGTTTGTGTATTTTCCCGTTTCTATGGCTTTGTATTGGTGTACTGAGACTCTAATTTTAGCTAAAGCAGTTTTTAAGTAGTTTTCTTTGACATTTTCTAGATATCTTTCTGTTTAAATATTGGATATGTTTTTAATTTGATTGAATTGTTCTTGAATTCTTATAAAACTGGTTATTTATGCTTCTGGTGTCTAGATTTAAATTCTTGATTTCAGAAGTCGTAGTCTTTTTTATTTACAAGGTCACAGAGATAGTTTGCTATTGTTTCAGAACGTTATTAAAAACTACACATTTGATGATTTTATATGCATTTAGAATAAAACTCAACACAACATTTAAATGAATGAACTGAGTAAAATAAAAGATATTGCCATTAATAAAATCGTATTCTTAACAAATTTAATACAATTAATTATTTTCTATCGTTTATGGATGCTGAACAAAACATTCTAGGAGTATAGTTATACTTAAGTTATAGTATGTTGGTTTTCAGTAAATAGGTTCTGAATAGCAATACAATATAGAATGATTTGATACCCTTTATTATTTAAATGTCAAACAAATTTTGTAATTTGACTTTTTGAAATTAAGTCATGTACAAATTAATAAAATTAATGAATGCCTTTTAATTCACATAAAGATATTCGTTTACAACATCACCCTTGATACTTAATACTTTCCTGTAAAATTATTAATTGACTGCAGATGGCGCTTACTTCAATATGACTTGTAAGAGATCAACAAGAGGAACAACAAGCCAGTCCAGTCCAACATCAACAACAGGAGTCAACGCTATTATAAGTATGTTAAAGCATATATCCATGACATGTATTTTCAATATAAATCAACATGTAGTTATGTCCCTTGTTACATGTGCCAATAAATGTGTCAAAGTTATATCGAACTGTTCTAATACGTTCATATTTAGATATCCACTTTACTATGGTATCAATTCGAATTAAAAACAAGAGGGCCATGATGACCCTGAAGTCGCTCACCTGTATATAGGCCCCCGGAGCGGGGCCAGTTAAAACCCCATGCTTAACATCTAAGGTCTAGCTGGTCAAGTTTTTTCTTTACACATATAGTTAAAAACAATGACACACCTGGGGCAGGGCCAGTTTTGACCCAAGGGCTTTTATTTGAACAATCTTTGTAGAAACTTACTAGAAAATGTTTCATGCTTAATATCTAAACTCTAGCTATTCGGGTTTTTTCAAAGAAGACTTTTAAGTTTTTGCTATACACATAAAAGGAAAATCAATGTCAGCCCGGGCGGGGCCAATTTTGACCCCAGGGCTTTTATTTGAACAAACTTGGTAGACATCCATTAAAACATGTTTCATGCCAAATATCTAAGCTCTAGCTCTTTGGGTTTTTAGAAGAAGATTTTTTAAGTTTTTACTATATGCATATAGGGAAAATCAATGACCCCCTGGGGCGGGCCAATTTTGACCCCAGGGCTTTTATTTGAACAATCTTGGTAGACACTCATTAGAAGATGTTTCATGCCAAATATCTTAGCTCTAGCTCTTTGGGTTCTTTAAAAGAAGATTTTTTAAGTTTTTACTATATGCATATATGGAAAATCAATGACCCCCTGGGGCGGGGGCCAATTTTGACCCCAGGGATTTTATTTGAACAATCTTGGTAGACACTCACTAGAAGATGTTTCATGCCAAATATCTAAGCTCTAGCTCTTTGGGTTTTTAGCTCACCTTGCACAAAGTGCAGGTGAGCTTTTAGGATGGCCAACCAAATGGCGTCCGTCGTCTGTCGTCCGTCCACATTTTAAATATTCTAAGGACATCTTCTATGATACCGCAAGGCCAATGTTAATGAAACTTGGCAGGAATACTCTTTGTATGAAGCTCTATCAAGATTGTTCAAAGAATTCCATTTCATGCAGAACTCTGGTTGCCATGGCAACCGAAAGAAAAATCTTTAAATATCTTCTTTTAAAGAACCGTAAGAGCTAGAGCTTAGATATTTGGCATGAAACATCTTCTAATGAGTGTCTACCAAGTTTGTTCAAATAAAAGCCCTAGGGTCAAAATTGGCCCCGCCCCAGGGGGTCATTGATTTTCCCTATATGCATATAGTAAAAACTTAAAAAATCTTCTTTTAAAGAACCCAAAGAGCTAGAGCTAAGATATTTGGCATGAAACATCTTCTAGTGAGTGTCTACCAAGTTTGTTCAAATAAAAGCCCTGGGGTCAACATTGGCCCGGGCCCGGGGGGTCATTGATTTTCCCTATATGCATATAGTAAAAACTTAAAAAATCTTCTTTTAAAGAACCCAAAGAGCTAGGGCTAAGATATTTAGCATGAAACATCTTCTAATGAGTGTCTACCAAGTTTGTTCAAATAAAAGCCCTGAGGTCAAAATTGGCCCTGCCCCAGGGGGTCATAGATTTTCCCTATATGCATATAGTAAAAACTTAAAAAATCTTCTTTTAAAGAACCCAAAGAGCTAGAGCTAAGATATTTGACATGAAATATCTTCTAGTGAGTGTCTACCAAGTTTGTTCAAATAAAAGCCCTGGGGTCAAAATTGGCCCCGCCCCGGGGGGGTCATTGATTTTCCCTATATGCATATAGTAAAAACTTAAAAAATCTTCTTTTAAAGAACCGTAAGAGCTAGAGCTTAGATATTTGGCATGAAACATCTTCTAGTGAATGTCTACCAAGTTTGTTCAAATAAAAGCCCTGGGGTCAAAATTGGCCCCGTCCCAGGGGGTCATAGATTTTCCCTATGTGCATATAGTAAAAACTTAAAAAATTTTCTTTTAAAGAACCCAAAGAGCTAGAGCTAAGATATTTAGCATGAAACATCTTCTAATGAGTGTCTACCAAGTTTGTTCAAATAAAAGCCCTGGGGTCAAAATTGGCCCCGCCCCAGGGGGTCATTGATTTTCCCTATATGCATATAGTAAAAACTTAAAAAACTTCTTTTAAAGAACTCAAAGAGCTAGAGCTAAGATATTTAGCATGAAACATGTTCTAATGGGTGTCTACCAAGTATGTTCAAATAAAAGCCCTGGGGTCAAAACTGGCCCCGCCCCGGGGGTCATTGATTTTCCTTATATGTGTATAGCAAAAACTTAAAAATCTTCTTTGAAAAAACCCAAATAGCTTGAGTTTAGATATTATACATGTACATGAAACATCTTTAAGTAAATATCTACAAAGTTTGTTCAAATAAAAGCCCGGGGGTCAAAACTGGCCCTGCCCCAGGGGTGTCATTGTTTTTAACTATATGTGTATAGTAAAAACTTAAAATCTTCTTTTAAAAAACCCAATGAGCTAGAACTTAGATGTTTAGCATGAAACATCTTCTTATGGGTGTCTACCAAGTCTGTTCAAATAAAAGCCCTTGGGTAAAAATTGGCCCGGGGGGGGGGGCTATATACAGGTGAGCGACCTCAGGGCCATCATGGCCCTCTTGTTTTAGAAGAAGATGTTTAAAGTTTTTTCTTTTGGTTGCCATGGCAACCAGAGTTCTGCATGGAATGGAATTCTTTGAACAACTTTGTTAAGGCTTCACACAAGGAACATCTCTGTGAAGTTTCATTATGATCTGCCTTATGGTTTCATAGGAGATGTCGTTTGAAAAGTGTGAACGGACAACGTACGACGGACGACGGACGACAGACGACGAACGAAGAGTGATCCTAATAGCTAAAAACCCACAGACAAGCTATTATGCTTAACAGACCGCTTTAACAGTCCCAAAATTAAATATACTTAAAATACCTATTTGTGGTATGATAATAAAGATCTGACTGGAAATTATTTTGATAAATAAAATGCTTACTTGTCTGTCTGGTAAATGTTGCTTCTAAACATAAGTTTGTGTCAGGAATTATCAATACATATACTTACATGGCTTACAAATGATATGGAATTTGAATTTTGTGCAAAACACTTATCATAAGTGTTAATAAAATTACCTGATTGTGCTTACACTTTCAGTTCTTACTGTATCATTAATAATTGAATTTTGAGCAAACACGTATCTTTAGTATGAATATAATAACCTTATTGCGCTTCCACTTCAAGTTCTTACAGTGTCATTGTTTAGTATTTTAGTTTTGTGCAAAACACTTATCATAAGTGTTAATAAAATTACCTTTTGTGCTTACATTTCCAGTACTTACCATGTCATTATTTAGTATTTGAATTTTGTGCAAATCACTTATTCTTAGTGTGAATAAAATAACATATTGTGCTTACACTTCCAGTTCCTACCGTGTCAGCAGCTTGTGGACTTCTTTTTGGAATTGTTATTGCTGTTGTCTGCGTTATTGTCTACCAAAGGTAAATTTAACCTTAATTATTGTGATAAAAATTCTTTAAATGATTTAAATGGCAAAAAATGTTTTATGATAAATTAACACTCGAATAAGGTTAGAAACATTTATACATTCTTTTTATATAAAAAACCATACACACGATAAAAAATTAAGGTTTGCGTAAATTATGTATAGTCACCATCAATGAATTTGTATAATCTTTAATTTCACAGTAATAGTATATTTCCATGTGGCTAGTGATTACATTGTTCAAAGGTAACCTATCTAAGTCATACACCCTGATCAATAAAGTGTTCAGCCAGATACAAGATAGAACAACATTTTACTCATTTCTAGATAGAGCGTTAAATGGTGTGTCCCTGTGTCCCTAAGTTATTTTGTGTAACAATTTTAAGAGTAAGTTGAATATCATACTCAAGATTCGAGATGTTAATCACATGATGTCAGTTGCCATAAACAATAATGTCGTTAAATCGCATTAGTTATTTTATCTATTATTTATATTTTCTTAGATCCGTTGTCTATACATACAAGAGTATATGTTAACAGGAGTATAATAATAACCTTTTTTGTGTCACCTTTGCATATCGTCGGTATTTTACGGTTCAATAATCTATATCAGAGTTTTTAACCTTTAATGAATTTATCTAATTTGTCTCCTGCTACACAGTATTGGCTATCAGCAGGCGACACATATGATCACTGATCGCTCTTGTATTGACTAACTGATTTATGCCCTTATAGGAAAAAGAAAGGGAAAGGAAGACAAGCCACTATGATAATCCCCGCAGACGCAAATGTGGAGAGTGATTATTATATGACTGAAAATGCGATGTACAATATGGGTGAGATTTGCACGAGACAACCAACCAATGAAAACGAACACAATGATGTTGCCAATGATGCCGAAGCATATGCCGGAGCATCGCCAAGCCATTATGATTGTATCCAAGAATCAACTGACAGAAACCAATCTTCTGAAAACTCACCAAGCCATGCTGTGTCAAACGAGTATTCAACGTGTCTAAAAGCAGGTCAAGTCACTGCTGGTGGCTTAAACAATAACACTTCAAATAATTATCAAAAGTACCAACTAAAAGGTTCAAGAATAAATGGTGATGATAATACGGTATATGACAGTACAAAGTCAACCATTCCTCAGCAGGCGGTCGGAGATAATGATTATCATCATTTAGGTTCTGTTGGTTTGAATAGATTGAATCTAACATATGATAAAATTGGTTATACTGGTGTGGTTAAAAATTAGACAATTTTAAATGAGGAATATATATAACAAGTATTAGCATTTCCAAAAATGCTTGCATTGCCATTCAGCAATGAATATAGAAATGATTTCATTTCTCGCCTAATACCTTACGTGTGGTCAAAACATAAAACCAACAGAAATATTTGATACACTCTACTATTCTATAAAATATAGTAATAGTATATGAAACGAGTTAGTGACGAGGATATAACACTGGCTGGGGCGACATCAATGCATGTTTCTGCTACAAAATGTCGAGCCGTTAGACCGATACAATTGTTTTTCAGAAACATCCCGAGATGTCGCCCGAGCCAGTGTTATACCCCCGTAACTAACGAGTGTCATAACTATAACTGTTTTATCGCATTTTCATCGTTTTATAGAAATCAGAAAAAAAACGACAACAAAAAAGTGCATTTCTCTCTCTTGTGCCCTTTCACTTTTTCATCTTCTCACTCCCAGACAAAATGAACCAAAACCAGCTAATGATGTCGTAAGCTACCTTACAGCTATATATAATATTGAAAAACAACGTCAAATGTTAGAGACGGATTGTAAACTGATAACTTGTGGAGAAAGTTATTCGGATTCAAGATTTTAGGGCTTTAGATCGTGTTTTCAAGTCGCATCTTTTTAAAATATTGTAAAATCAGCTGTTGTTTATTAAGGGCAAACAATTAGAAATTAGAATTAAAACCAATTAATGAAGATTACATAAATAAACACAATTCTGGTTTACCTTAAAGTAATGAGATAATGATCTCTGTGCTCAATTCTGAAATAAATATTATCCAGAACAAACTGAAATCAAATTAAGGAGCAAAAATAATATATATTGAAGAAACTTTAACATAGCATCAGACACATGTCACAGATTCATTTGCTTTCTATTGTTTGTCTCTTAAACCAGATGTACATTATCAGGGAAACATTTAAGAAACAAAAAGACCTTTGGTAGAAAATTTGAATATATAAATACATTCAATGATATGTATGTTATGCATTATCATTATCATGATAAATCAAAACAGAAAATGAATATTACTAGTCCACTTTTCGAAGAAAACAGGGGGTGGGGGTATTGTCATGACCCTCTCGTCGTTAATCTTTTTGGTTCAGTTTTCAATTATGGTCATTAAGATCAATACTGATAATGCTATATAACATTGAAATTTCATTTGTTTATACAACTGTTTGAGTTTAACCTGTTACATTAAAATACATTTATATGTATATCTGTACATATTTCATATTTAGTGACGTTTCATAGGGAATAAAATACTTGAATGATTGGTGATGCCGGTGAGCGGCAACGTCTCTAATGGAATGCTTCTTTTGACCCATGGAAGGAGCTGTTATTATTAGCAGTTAATTTCATGTGTTAATTAGTTTTATTTTGATTCGTTTAAATCAAGTAGGCAATTTTGTTTTTATATTAATTTTGTATTTAATAACTTGATGTTAAAAGCATGTGCATTGTGATATTATTTTCATAAAATTGCAGGCTAAGTTTAACAGCTTGTCCCTTAGATTTAATAATGGCGATACAAAAAGCCGGATTTCGAATATCGTTGAGGTCTACATTGATGTCAATGGTATTTTTTCACCATTTTTGTTATTTATCTTAGATTTTTTTTTTATTTTATAGTTTTTACCGTTTAATCATTTTTTTGTTAATTATGCATTGTATAGTGTTTCGTTTTATTTACTGTTATGCCAAACTTTTTTCGCCTGCAGGAGAGGTTCCAGGGAGCTTTATTTATATTTGTAAATTATATATATTATTAAAACTCGATCAAGAAGAACGTTCACCTGAAAATGAGTATTAGGACTGGTAATGGAACAGTTGAAAACGATTATCCTATTTATTTTATCCATATTACGTTAATCAATTGCACAGAATGATTGTTTTTACAAAGTGTACCAGTATCTGGATGTTGAAAGGTATCCGATATTTTGCAATGTAATTACTGCTGTCACATAGTCATCTTACTTTTTATGAATGCTTTTTACCATTACTTTCCATTGCTTTATTAAACTGAGCCTGCAACATTTATAATTTTGCTGTTTAGGGTGTTCTTATGGGTTTCAGGTTTTCTCTGTTTTAAGGGAAAGTAACTCATGTTTACTAGGTATTACATACTATTTTTGTTGTATATAAACAGTATTGGTTATTGTGCTTTACAGGCTATAAAATAACTTTCTTATTATATTTTTTGTTGATAGATAGAATAACGAGAAAAGTTACCAGTTGTATAACGTATGTTCATCAGAAGCATAGAGGCCCCTCGGAGTGAATATTGATATATTTTTTTGACTGGCTTTATATACCTTAGACTGGTTTCTTCTAGTTTGTTCAATTAGTACATGTCTACAGGTATTCTACTACAGCAATCTTCTAATCACTATGTGAAACTATGTGAAACAAATTTTTATTTTCTATCTGTTTATATTTTAATTGTTAATAAAATAACCTTTGGTAAAAATGAAAGGTAAAAAATTAAAAATATGCATATAGGTGCTCATGTCCATATATTAAAACAGAGAAAGGATAACATCCCGAAGTTATAAATTTTAAACTCTTAATATATATGCAATTAGTTGTTATATAGTAAAGTCTAACGGAAGGTGAAAAGAGGGACAATATTTGTTACTGTAAGAGATATTCATGCTTAGACACAACTCAATCTTTATTAAAAGATATTGTTACGCTACGGTCCAGCTATATGGTACCAGGCCCCTTTAATCCTCTAAAAATGTGGTAACGTGCTCAAGACTTGGTGACCAATAATCGTACTGGACTGTAGAGAACGATATTGTATTTACGAACAATGAAACGATCACAAATATAACAATGTTCTATATAAAATAGAAATTGTTAGGGTTAGGGGGACTGTTGATACTTGATTCGGATGATTGTCAAAGTCTATATAGATCTATTTAGCTGAAATATGCTATTACGACATCTGTCAATAGTGGGCTACTCTGTATAACTCTGTATGGCTAGGACACTGTACTCCACAGTACCTGATAACACTTCCTTACTTCTGGAGGTACGCCAGTTTAAGATTAAAATTGAGTCACAAAGAAGAAAGACTGTTCACAGTTTACTAATTTTAATTAGTGTTAAACTGTTAATAAATTCAGTTGTCAAATATTCAAATAACAGTATTGTAAATAACATAAACACATGTATATAATTCAGTCCTAAATATCCGAGAGCTATGTCTTACATAGACTTCACATAAATTATTACCGCGACTGCCGTTTAATTTCTATTCAAAAATATGACAACGTAAATATAAAGTTTGGTCGAGTCAGTGACCGTAATAATGTAGAACAAAAATTATAAAGTTCTTATCAATTATTCTTAGACAATAATTGATTAAATGTAAAATAATAATCTAAAGACTACGTTTTATTTTGCCTTAAAAATAAGTAAAATTTGCCGTTCAGAAGAACACGACAATAATGTAGACCAACCGAAAGTTAAATGAAAACTGACTGAAGTTGATCGTTTTCCGGCCTATTTATACCAAATCTGAGAAAACGAACATAAGAAGGTTCGAAAAATGTCAACTGTACGTTTTGGTCGGTTGACAATGTTCGACGTTCGAAAACTGAACATTTGACGTTCGGAAACGATCAATTCCATACACAAAGAACGCTGTCAACCAACCGAACGTCCGAACATCAACAATTCTTAGCTAAAGTTCTATGAAACTTTAAAAGTTTGACATTATTGTTGTGCTTGTGGTATTTTTAGTTTCAACTTTTCGGCATTTTCTAGTTGGGTGGTTCCAATATTCCTACTTGAATAATGTTTAATCACCCTTAGGATATGTTGCCTGCTTTTTAAATTTGTCTTTTGACGTCTTATCTGTGATACGCAGGCTTCATAACCTCTGATCCCCCTTTCAAAATTCCATTTTATTTAGTTCCGCCCATTGTTTTCTCGTTTAGGGCACACGCTTTTTATTAATTGGGGACCATACGCCGCTTTTCATGGAATGGCACGGAAGTGTCATATTGAAGGTTCCATGATAACTGCCGTATGAATACATCTGCGGATGTTTCTAAATTCAAAATTTTACTATTTCACGTTTAAATGTTGAATTCTGCTTAAGCCGGTGCTAGGGGGCGTGGACGGTAACTTGCACTTTCCAGTACCGTCCATGAACAGGCTCAATCAAACCGAGCCTGCAACATTTTCAATTTTGCCGTGTTGGGCTTCATTTAGGGATACTGTATTTATCTCTTTTATGATCACATCCGTGTTATTTGTGCCGTGTGGCGGCTGTAAAAAGTCTCCCCGTACATTTAATCAATGATGTTATATTTTCGATCCTTAAAGATCGTTCAGCACGACATTATTGTTGTGCTTGTGGTATTTTTAGTTTCAACTTTTCGGCATTTTCTAGTTGGGTGGTTCCAATATTCCTACTTGAATAATGTTTAATCACCCTTAGGATATGTTGCCTGCTTTTTAAATTTGTCTTTTGACGTCTTATCTGTGATACGCAGGCTTCATAACCTCTGATCCCCTTTCAAAATTCCATTTTATTTAGTTCCGCCCATTGTTTTCTCGTTTAGGGCACACGCTTTTTATTAATTGGGGACCATACGCCGCTTTTCATGGAATGGCACGGAAGTGTCATATTGAAGGTTCCATGATAACTGCCGTATGAATACATCTGCGGATGTTTCTAAATTCAAAATTTTACTATTTCACGTTTAAATGTTGAATTCTGCTTAAGCCGGTGCTAGGGGGCGTGGACGGTAACTTGCACTTTCCAGTACTGTCCATGAACAGGCTCAATCAAACCGAGCCTGCAACATTTTCAATTTTGCCGTGTTGGGCTTCATTTAGGGATACTGTATTTATCTCTTTTACATGAAAATACGATAAATTGATACATATAATATTTATAAAAATGACTAGTACCATGGATTGACTATAAGTCTGCTGCTTTTGATGAAACATAACTTTGTAACAATTTGTTTACTGAGTTTAGGCAGCAATTGCTATTGACAACGGAAGTCACACAACCCATAATGCATCAGCGAACAACAACAACACCTGTCAACGTTTATCGAGTAAAATTTACGATAAATGCTACTTTCTAGCTAAATGTACGCTGATTATAAGAAAATATGTAAACAATTAATGAAATAAATCATTACTCTTTATAAATCTGACGTAATTTATAGTTGTCAGTCCCCAAAATTAACACAAGAAGCGTTTATCGGTACATGTAAAATGTAAACAATGCCGATAATGACATACGACCTGAGTATATAAGTGAGATTATATCATTACCCCCCTCTTATTAAGGCAAAGCTCCTGCTGCCTTCTTACAATAACAAAAATAATGAAGTTTATGCACCTTTAACATATTCATCACAAAACTCGGGCATTGACCTTTAAGACTAATAATATAGGGAAGCTCCCTTTAAAGTAAAATCACTATTTTAAGTATATGAAACACAGATAATGAAAATTATGCATCTTATGTATAGGCACATTTAAACAGTTTATGCACATTTCACTTTCATTGATTAATAAAAGTCTTAAATAGTCATTCAAATGTCATTCACAGTGTTCATCAATAGTAATAATAATGATTAAGTAATATAAATAGCACCAAGTTCAATGTCAATGTCTATAAAGTCCATGTTCCATGTTTACACTTTTCACGTTTTACATTTTAATATGTTTCACTTTTAAATGTACAGTCTATATATGTTCCAGATATTCATAATAATTCGATTCACTAGTTCACTGTTCATGTTGTAGATATCCATGTTATAGTAATTAACACAGTAGTAATTAACACTATTTAATTCGATTAAATGTTTGTCACTATTTCACAAAATAAAATATCACGTACAATGTCATACTGTTTGTTGTTGATTTAATATATATTATGTATGTTTAATGCCCAACGGCTTAACACTGTCAAAACACATGTGAATAAAACGTTAGTCACACTTAAAAAAAATAAAGTGGCACAATGTCACATTGTTAATTGTATCTTAGTCCCTTTTGAAGAGTGACGTCTCTTTGTTATGTACAGTTCATTTACGTTATTGTGTTCATACTTTTTTAACGACGCTTTTTAGTGGCATATTTTCTTTTCCTTTGTTTGTAGTTTTACTTTCAGTGTTTGGAGAATTGTCCTTGTTTCGCGACCGTTCCATCTGGGTGAGTTTCCTTTCTATTCTGGCTAATTCGTTTACTATTTTCTCTTGAGTCTTTTCTTGACATCTGATGGCCCGTGTATTGCCGTTTATTGCCTCCACAATATTTCTCATACTATCCATAGTAGAGGAGGCTACAGACTGTAGAACAGCCGCGATCTGGCTATGTTCTTCCTCCAACCTAGGCCGCTTTCTAGGTGGCTCCTCTTCACTGTCAACAACATCCGTCTGAGTCTGGACCGAAGTCATGGCGGGTCCTCTGGTCACATCTTGGGCCTCGCGCAATAAGGGATCATCCTGGTTTAAACTCAGTAACCCCGCAGTAGGTCTTCTGTACCTCTCTCGTCCAGGCATGGGGTGCTTACTGAGCCAGGTGATCGGCGCCTGAGAACTGGGGTGCTGAGATGCCCTACAGTATCCAGTGTTGGTGGAACAGGTGTCGTAGCTGGAGGTGTATTGATTCTACCTAATACACTAGCCAGGTCTCTGGCATCAATCGTGACCAGGTCACTGGTCTTCTGCGACTGGCTCTGGAAAGTTCCCAGGGGTGTACTCAGGTTCGGGTACTCTGATCTGATGGGATTAAATGCTGACGGCACTATTGGCAGTGGCACTGTCAAGCCTGACTGTGGTGGTTGGCGACCAAGGTCTGATTGAATGGTGGTGGAAGTCTGTCTGCTTGGTGCAATCCATTGCGGCATCACCAGTCCATCCACCATTGTAGTTTCATCGTCATCAGCAAAAAGACCATCAGGGTCGTTCAGTGGGTCCTCCTGATTCATTGTATGACGTGCGTGCCACCTCAACGAGTCTTCCTTACTAAGGACCACCATGTCGCTGTCCCCTACATATATAGGGTTGGCTGCCCTCTTCAGCACTTGGGTGTAGTCAGGGGTCCCTGACTTGACTTCCTCATCTCTGTGGCGCCTATACTTCTTGATATGAGCTACCAAGGTTTCCCGGTCCTCACACCTGAAACTGCACAAGGTGCAGTAGAACGGCACCCTATCCATGGGAATATGAGTCTTCAATACATGGCCCACCATTCGACTCTTCCTTTCTATCTTGCTGCAATGTGTACACCTGTACGCCCTTCCACGGTTTTGAAATTGTGAGAACATTCTCTGGAATTATAAAAAGAAACTTTGAGTCATCCCATAAAGTATACCTATATAATATGTTTGGTCACTGACTCATTAAGGCTACTCCGCGGTACATCTTACTCCGCGGTACGTATTACCTATCCGACAACGATATTAATCCGGGATTTAGCCGTTACCCATTAATTTCCAGTTATCGTCGTTTTCATTGGCTGGGAAGTAAATGTAAACATTGCAGACAGCATCAGCTGTTAATTAAACTTTACAAAACGTGTTAAATCATTCAAATGAGGAGCATTTTGTGCTATTACACTGTAAGTTACCATTTGTCTTTACAAACGTTCGATAAGATTGAACTTCATACGGTTATAGTAATAAATTTGCGGGTCAAACCGTTTAAAACGCATTGTTACAAATAAAAGTTTTACTCGTTTCGTACACAAATTTTCTCGAATCATTGTTTGAATACTCCACAAACTTCACAATATAATAATCGTTTGTTTAAATACAGTTTATTCACACAAAATAGAATAAATGTTCACATTAGCAAATAATGTTACACATGTTACACAGTTTTTAATGTACATAAATTACAGTTTCTTTTTAACAATATATGTATACACAGACAATTGATTGTCAACAAATTTAATTCTTCTTAATTAGATTTGCTGCGCGAGTCACCCATTTAGGAGGGTTTTTTCCTTCATATAACTTAAGCTTGTTATGGTGGACTGTACGCTTAGTTCCATTGTCGAACTGCACTACGAAACTAATTTGTGAAAATTTCTCTACAATAAGATAAGGTCCATCATAAGCTTTTTCTAACTTGGGAGTCACTCCTCTTTTTCTTGTTTCATGCAGGCACCAGACGATGTCGCCTACTTCATATCTATGGAAGGACAACTTGGCATCATAAATATCTTTACTTCGTTTACCACTTGACGAGAGGTGTTCTCTCGCCACATCATGCGCTCTCAACATTTTGGTCCTTAGTCGCTGGACATACTGGTTCTCATTAATAACCTCTTTGGACATGGCGTTCGCATGATTGAACATCAAGTCTGCAGGCATTCTAATCTTGCGACCAAGACAAAGGAGATTTGGGGAAAGGTTTGTCGCTTCATTTGGTGTACATCTGTAGGCACCAGCCAAACATCCTAAGTTAAGGTCCCAATCTTCTTGTTCACCGGCTAAATAGGCGCGAACCATCTTCAGAAGCGTACGGTTAAATCGTTCTACTTGTCCATTTCCTCTCGGATTTCTAGAACTTGTTCTAGTTTTCCTTATGTCTAGCATTTGACATAAGTCTTTGAATAATTTGCTTTCAAAAGCAGACCCCTGATCTGTATGTATGGAAAGTGGACAACCCCAGTGAGCAATAAAATCATTAAGTATTCTAGAAGCACAAGTTTCAGCAGTCTGGTCAGGTACTGCCATAACTTCTACATATTTAGTGAAATGGTCAGTCAATACAAGGATGTACCTATTACCCCTAGGAGTTATAGGGAAAGGACCAGTGTAATCAATTGCTAACACGTCCCAAGGGGCACCTGCCTTTAGGGAACCCATGGGAGCCCTTGGATTTTTAGGAGGTTTCCTATCAGCTGCACACACGTCGCAACTTCTAACGTACAAATTGATATCATCCCTCATTTGATACCAGTGATATTGCTGAGATATTTTAGCCTTAGTTCTTTTAGTACCCATATGTCCCGCTGTAACTGAGTCATGCATCTGAAACATAATATCATTATGTAGGTTGAGCGGCACAATCAGCTGAAGGCTTTCGCCAGTACTATCTGCCTTCTTAAAAATTTTGTAAAGGACTTCATCTTTAAGTATAAGAGAATCCCATATTGAAAGATAATATCTAGCTGCATGGCTTTTAGTGGACATAGTTTCACTTGAGGGAGGTTGTTTTCTATTTAATGCTTCTATAAGGAAGCCTATATCAGGATCATTTGACTGATGATATGATATTTTCTCAGGTAATGATGATCCTAACCAGTTATTGCTATTTTGGCGTGTCATAACTTTGCTGGGGACAGTAGAAGTGCTGGGCAATTGGTCATCAAATACAGCCCTTATATCACAAACATCTACTTCTAATGATTTGCTCTCATTTTGACCTTTTAATTCAAGCAACATATTTGCTGCTCTCTGTGTACATTTATGACATGGCCCACATTTTAATGGCTCACTCATGTCTACTTCATGACACTGACAATCTCTTGGAGTCTGACATCGCGATAATGCATCGCAATGACTTTGTTTCGAACCTGGGCGATATTGAATTTCAAAATCATAAGGGGCTAGTATTTCAGTCCATCTCGCTATTTTTCCGCTTGGCTCTTTAAGGCTAAAAAGCCAAATTAATGCTTGGTGATCGGTTCGTACCAAAAACTTTCGACCCAAAAGATACTGCCTGAAATACTGCACAAAGTAAACTACAGCTAAAAGTTCTTTTTCAGTTATACAGTAATTCTTTTCTGCCTTATTTAATGCACGGCTTGCATAAGCTATGACCCTTTCGCGATCATCCTGAATTTGTGACAGAACTCCACCCATACCAAAACCCGAAGAATCAACATCAAGGATAAACTGACCACCTTCATTTAAAGGATAACCCATTAAATCAGGACTTGTTAATGCCCTCTTTAAATCAGTAAAGGCTGATTCACATAAATGGTCCCACTTGAACACAGCATCTTTTTTTGTAAGATCTATAAGTGGTCTGGCACGTTTGGCAAAATTTTCGACAAATCGCCTATAATAAGAACCTGTCGCGACAATTTGTTTGACTTGCTTTGCATTTGTCGGCCTTGGCCATTGCACTATCTTTGCAATATTGGACGGATCGGGGCTCACACCTTGCTGAGATACCACATGTCCTAAAAAGACTACTTTGCTTTGAAGCATGTTACATTTATCAGGCTTAAGTTTCAATCCAGCAGCCTTAATTCTACCCAATACTTCATCTACTCGTTGTATATGCTGTTCAAAATTAACAGCGTAAACAATTATGTCGTCTATGTAGACTAGACAGGTTACCCATTGTAGACCTTGTAAGGCCAATTCCATTGTACGCTGAAAAGTACTGGCACTATTATTTAGGCCAAAAGGTAATCTGGTCATTTCATACTGTCCAAACTTGCAACAAAAAGCACTCTTATGTATATCAGACTTCTTAAGTGGTATTTGAAAGTACCCACTAGTTAAGTCAAAGCAGCTAAAAAGGCTCGAACCAGCTACCGCATCTAGACAGTCCTGAATTCTTGGTAGAGGGAAACAATCAGGTGTAACAAGGCTGTTTACTTTTCGGTAATCTACGCATGGTCTTATAGCGCCTGACTTCTTTTTTACTAAAACTATAGGACTTGCCCAAGGTGAAGTACTTTCTTGTATTACACCCTTTTTAAGTAGGTCTTCTATAGCATTTTTTTCTGCTTCGGCATGTGCTAAAGGTACCCTTCGAGGTCTCTGTTTAATTGGCTTGGCATCGCCTGTGTCAATCGCATGCTCTGTCAAGTTTGTAAGCCCTATATCCCATTCATCCTTTGAGAATGTATCTTTATACTTAACTTATAGTCCTGCTACTTTTCTTTTCTCTAATTTAGTTTTACCACTAGTTGACCTATCGAATAAGTCTTTTAGATGACCAGGAATTTCTTCTGTTTCAGCTTCTATAGAGTCTGTTGAGTGCATTTGCGGCTCTAGAGTACTAACTCTTCTAATGCGACATAGATTACTTCCTTCACTCGCATTCTCTTCTTGAGCTATTACACTCACCACTCTTTCGATTCTTTCTGCTCTACCAATTACAGCATCTTGTCTTAATAATACATCACAAGAAAAAGGATTAAGAACACGAACTTTGCATGTTACGCCATTATTGATATTCACAAGGGAGGTAGCCATTAATAACCTATACCTCTCTTTGAAACTATCAGTTGCCTCTATAATAAATTCAGCACACTTATTACTGTCATCAGCTTCTGATCTCTTTACAAAAACATCAACCAGTGCCTCGGACTGGCCAGGAATAGTTAAATTTTCAGCCACTACAACCTTTCTTGCTGCCTCACCCCTCCCTACTTGGAAGCATGGAATCTCAACCCCATCTAGAACTATTTTGTCTTCACTCAACAAAATATCTGCTGCCCCATTTTCACCACATCCCAACACATCATATCCTAGCAAGACGTCATCCTCAATTTCAGCTACCTTAGCTTCTTTGACGACTTCTAGAGTACCTAGTGTCATTGTGAATAGGGCTTCTCCCCAGTCAACTATGGGTTTTCCATTTGCAGCTCTTAAACTTGTAGTTTTTCTCAACTTTGGTTTAACCTCTTCCTTGATTTTATTGTAAATACGCGATGAAATCAGAGTTCTTGACGCACCAGTATCCGCAGTGAATACTACAGGTATGTCTTCAACAAATCCTTTTAAATATATACCGGCATATAAACGATTAACATTGTTAGAGTTAGAAAAAGAATCTTTACCAAGCTCGGTCAATTCCGGTTCATCAGTTATCTGCCCTTGGTCATTTTTTTCTACTGGGACCTCTCTTTGGGCACAAGAGTTGGTCCGTTGAAGTTTAAAGGTTCAGTATCTCGAGCCCATTTATTCTCTTGTTGATTCTTGTTATAGGACTTATTTCTTTGAATTAGTCTTTCGGGGCAGTCTCTAGCAAAGTGTCCAATCTTGTGACATTGAAAACACTCTACAGCTCTTTTTCCTCTAATTTGTTTATCTACTTTAGGCTCATTGGCTTTATTTTGTTCTAATCTGTTCAGTCGCTGTAGAATATCAGACATATTATATTCTTGAATGTTTTCATTCTGTTTTCCAAGGTTTTCTCTATTATGCTGTGCAAACTTAGTAAAGGTGTTGGGAACGTGTTCCTTTCTTCGGTTTCCCTGCTCATTTCTTTTGTGAGGTTCTGCTTCTGTTAAGGCATCATCTTCATCACAAGCTCTCCTAGTGCTATTACGGTGTCTTCGCAAACTTCTGGTTTGTTCAAGATTCACTACATGAAACACAGCAGCATCGATCGTCTCGGGCTCCTTATGATATTCCACCTCATAACATACTTCATCATCACGCAAACCATCTAAGAATCTACGCACGAGATCTTCTTCACGAGTTTTCCTATCTCGAAAACCATGAGCTTTATCATACAAAACCTTCAATTCAGCTGCAAACTCCTCTGCGGTTTCACCTACTCTCTGGTTTCTTTTACTAAATTTTACTGCGAAAGATCTAGGGGTTTCGATAACCCTATACCTGTTATTCAACTCGTCTATTAACCTTCTGTAACTTAATAAAACATTAGGCTGTAGCTGTGTGAACACAAACTCCGCGGCCTGTCCTTCAATACGTGGCAATATTTGATCTAACCTTGTCTCATCTGACCAACCGTAACGCTGAGCTATAGCTTCAAATCTGGCTATCCATACCTTCCATTCTTCTTTACCAGTAAACGGTGCTACTTTAAAAATGTGTACCTTCATTTCTATTGTTGGCACTGTACCTTGACACAGGATAACGAGTGTAACTACTGTCATCATAATTGCCGGTTATACGGAGTGGTGACTGAAAATTTACATATTGGCCTTTATAAGAACCAGATACACGGGCTGTTGTAAAAGAACGCCTACTTTGGTCATCTTGAGGGATATTTACATCAGGTGGATAATTACCAGATTGTAATTGAAATCTTGAATTAATAACAGGGTCATGTGTACTTTGGCATTCTTGCCAATTTCTTCTATACATGTGTGGGAGTCTACCATAAGGGGGTACATCATCAGATCTGTGGTTATTTGAGTTCAAATCAACTTCATTAGCTTTGTTACTATTGCCATAATTGATACCTAAAGGTTGAGATTGAGACTGCTTTAAACTTCTCAGTTCAGTGACTACATCTTTTAAAATACCAGTTATACCGTTAAGGACTTCATTCACATTGTCATTATTTGTTTCAGGTGCACTTTGTAAGGTTGGTGATGTGTTAACACCAACATCTTCATGATCACTCATCATATGTGATAGGACTGACATGTTATCATCTTCACTTTCATGACTTTGCTCTGCCTCACCATTTGGGTTGAAAAATATGGTATGATCACTATTGACTGCTTGCACTGTATTCATCTTGGCATCTAAAGTCCCGCTAAAGCTAAGGCTTGGATTCGTATCACTGGATTTGATGTTTGATTATCAAATCCCACTGCTGCCACCATTAAATGTTACGCTACGGTCCAGCTATATGGTACCTGGCCCCTTTAATCCTCTTAAAAAATGTGGTAACGTGCTCAAGACTTGGTGACCAATAATCGTACTGGACTGTAGAGAACGATATTGTATTTACGAACAATGAAACGATCACAAATATAACAATGTTCTATATAAAATAGAAATTGTTAGGGTTAGGGGGACTGTTGATACTTGATTCGGATGACTGTCAAAGTCTATATAGATCTATTTAGCTGAAATATGCTATTACGACATCTGTCAATAGTGGGCTACTCTGTATAACTCTGTATGGCTAGGACACTGTACTCCACAGTACCTGATAACACTTCCTTACTTCTGGAGGTACGCCAGTTTAAGATTAAAATTGAGTCACAAAGAAGAAAGACTGTTCACAGTTTACTAATTTTAATTAGTGTTAAACTGTTAATAAATTCAATTGTCAAATATTCAAATAACAGTATTGTAAATAACATCAACACATGTATATAATTCAGTCCTAAATATCCGAGAGCTATGTCTTACATAGACTTCACATAAATTATTACCGCGACTGCCGTTTAATTTCTATTCAAAAATATGACAACGTAAATATAAAGTTTGGTCGAGTCAGTGACCGTAATAATGTAGAACAAAAATTATAAAGTTCTTATCAATTATTCTTAGACAATATTGATTAAATGTAAAATAATAATCTAAAGACTACGTTTTATTTTGCCTTAAAAATAAGTAAAATTTGCCGTTCAGAAGAACACGACAATAATGTAGACCAACCGAAAGTTAAATGAAAACTGACTGAAGTTGATCGTTTTCCGGCCTATTTATACCAAATCTGAGAAAACGAACATAAGAAGGTTCGAAAAATGTTCAACTGTACGTTTTGGTCGGTTGACAATGTTCGACGTTCGAAAACTGAACATTTGACGTTCGGAAACGATCAATTCCATACACAAAGAACGCTGTCAACCAACCGAACGTCCGAACATCAACAATTCTTAGCTAAAGTTCTATGAAACTTTACATGAAAATACGATAAATTGATACATATAATATTTATAAAAATGACTAGTACCATGGATTGACTATAAGTCTGTTGCTTTTGATGAAACATAACTTTGTAACAATTTGTTTACTGAGTTTAGGCAGCAATTGCTATTGACAACGGAAGTCACACAACCCATAATGCATCAGCGAACAACAACAACACCTGTCAAAGTTTATCGAGTAAAATTTACGATAAATGCTACTTTCTAGCTAAATGTACGCTGATTATAAGAAAATATGTAAACAATTAATGAAATAAATCATTACTCTTTATAAATCTGACGTAATTTATAGTTGTCAGTCCCCAAAATTAACACAAGAAGCGTTTATCGGTACATGTAAAATGTAAATAATGCCGATAATGACATACGACCTGAGTATATAAGTGAGATTATATCAATATACTGTAGATTATTTGAGATTTTTTTAGTTTTATACTATACATTATATTTTTCTTTCTACTAGATTTTGAATTCGATCATTCCATCCAAGTTACAATGTTAATAGGATTTCATATTTATTTGTTATATTAATAGAAATTGTGATTATTAATGCTATGTGCATTCATGTATATCTTAGTATATGGATATGATGAGACTTATGATATTTCTGTATTTAAAGAGTAACAGTTATGACATTATTATTAAAGGGATGAGACTTGCATTAACATCTATAAATGATTATACATGCATTGATCAGGCTAAATGTTATAGGTTTATACCCAGTGTTAGTTCGCTAATAATAGTATCTTAAATAGAGTTAAAATAATACTGTATAGGGTGACTTAGCCTGGATTTTGTAGTTTATTTTCTGAACTTGTGAGATTTGGCAGGTTACATAATAAGGTATCCAGAAATGAGGTTAAATTAGTGTCCATTACTAGTGATGACAGGGTCCATGGTGCAATTTCACCGGACGATGCATTGCAATATAGATATATATTCCACACTTTCTGTGCTAGTAGGTCAGTACTGGTCCTTTAAGGAAAGAAAACCGACAAAGAACAAAAATAACCGGCGCAAAAGAAAACATGAAATTATCACAAAGTGGTTCATTTATTGTTTTTTTAATGTTTTCGCCCGGTGTCCCCTGATGAAAAATGTAACATAGCACAAATCAGCCTCAATAAAAGATCTTAACTAGAAAAAAAGTAAGTGTTTTTTTATCTGTACAAACAATCAAATATTGTACAAGTATTAGTACAGTTATGTCCACTTTTAAATTGACATGATATAAATAATGGCACTGCCAATAATCGTCTAAGCCCTTTTTATACCCCGGTCACATATTCACGGAATACGTCCACGGAAGAGCCACGGATTAATTCCAGCATCGTCCGTAGCTACCCGTACTGGTCAGTAGCTCTCCGTATTGTAACCGTAATCAATCGTAGTAGTCCTTGTATATCCGTAGCGATCCTTGACAATTTTTGAACATGCACAAAAATTTGTTACGGAAAAATCACCCGTAGCGTCTCCCTGCTAGTCCGTATTAAACCGTACTGATACGTACTGGTCCGTACGAAAACCGTTCTAGTCCGTACTGATTCGTAGTCCACCAACTTGTCAAGGATTTCCACGGTTTGGTACGGAGAACTACGTATTTCTACGGTTACCCTACGTATAAGCTACGGTTTTAATACGGATTAATACGGCATACTCACGGAAAGCCACGGTCGTAATACGTTGTACTACGGAGAGGCAAGGATTAGCACGGTCTTATACGGTTTATTGCGTTGCAACACGAAACGGTACGGAATGGTACGGTCCACTACTGTTTAGTACGGATCATGTACTTTTTCAAGGGTATAAAATACTACCTTCTTGTTAAAAACAGACATATTTGCGCGAACATTCAATAAATGATAATTGCCATTTACTGGCTGCAACTTTATATTGAAATGGCTCAGAATGCGGAGGCAGTGGTCGAGCTGCTTGATGACATGCATAGAGGTAAAAATATATTAATATCGTACTACAATTCATAAGAAATAGAATAACATTTAATGTTACATATTTTACAAACATTGGATCGTGAAATTGGAGGAAATATGTACATTAACCAAAGTGTCTCATAAGCCTCGGACGCTGGCTATAAGATTAATTCACAAGATTTTGACATATTTTTAAAACATAAACATTCACGATAATTAATGTAATTATAAAATGAACAGCAAATTTTAAAATTAAAAGATCAACATTTTTCCTGAATGATTTCTAGTCCATATCTAATCAGGTAAGAGAAAACAGACGAGATGGTGGATTAGAGATCGGGTTTACGAAGACCCCTTCATGTTTAGTATGAGGCTCTCATGGCCAAACTTGTTTAGGATCCAGCGTCCTTCAAGGAATTCACTTAAATAGGACCTGAAATGTCTCGGGGATCGGACGCGATGAGGCCGAATCCTCTCCGCCAAAATCTATGAACTCTGCAATTCGTTTTCTAGCTGTTCTTTTCTTGTGTGGCATTTTGAAAATGAGCAAGCGGATAAAATAGGTCTGTATCGATCCGTGGCAATTCGTTCTTCTCCGTATCAATTCGTTCTTCTCCGTATTAGACCGTACTTATTCGTACTAACCCGTGCTTATACCGTAGCAGACCGTAGTGTATCCGTAGTGCGTCCGTCCTGATTCGTGTCGCTCGGTATCAAACCGTGTCGGTCCGTAACAATCCGTGTCTCTCCGGGGGGGCTTTAGGTGGTAAATCCGTCGGACTCCGTACTCCTACCGTTGTGTGTCCTTACTGGAACCGTAGCGAACTACGGAATTCCACATTTCCGTAGTAATCCGTGAACGATTAGACCGTAGCTCTTCCGTGGCATTATCCGTGAATATGTGATCGGGGCATTAGTAAAAATAATTATACAATATATAAATTGTTATTTTAATTAAGACTATGAGTATGGAAGTTTTTTTCTTTTTCTTATTTGTATTAATTAAGAATTAATCTACCTGATAATTAAAATATCTAAAAGTATATGTCACGGTTTAGAACTGTTCACTTTTTAGGGGAGAAAAATGTGTAAGCAGTCAGATAGCTCAATCGCTTCAGTTGGCTACATTATTCTGTGGGTCACAGGTTTGAGTTCTGGTCAAGCTGCGCGTTTTCTCAATCTGTGACTGCATTTAACCCATAGTTTAATTCACCATGTCTTGTGAACATTAGAAATTTGAGGACAAAAATCTATATAGTGGGGAAATATGTTATGGTTTAGAACTGTTAATTATTAAAGAGAGTGTGTGTAGCCGGCCGGATAGCTCAGTTGGTCTTCTGACAGTCATGGGTTCAAGTATTGGTCAGTCAAGTTCAGTCAGGATTTAAATGTGGTTTTTCAACAAATACATGTTTGATTCATTTAACAGATTAAATTAAATTTAAAATGGACAAAGGCAGTATTGTATTTACGATACTTTTAAATCTACAAAAGACATTTGATACAGTTGATCACACTATACGGCGCACGAAACTTCAAGCAATGACATTCTTACATCTGATAGACAGCAGCTGGTGGATGCGGCTGGTAGTCATTCTACTACTGCTCCGAGTACCTATGGTGTCCCCAAGTGGTTCATTTTAGGCCCTCTTTTATGTATAATATATATGTCAATGACATGTCTGCAACCCTAAGCAATAAGCTTTTATGATATGCTGATGACTAAGGTATCCTTGTATCTGGTAAAATAAATCTGAAGAAATTCTCTCTTATGGTATGAGTCTTATAAGTAATTGGTTAATCGACTTTGCATCTTGGCAAGACAGAATCTATTTTTTTGGGTTCAAGTTTCAACTTAAACAGGGTCATAGCCTCCAGGTCACATGTAACGGTACTGATATAAAGTACACATCTTCTGTTAAGTATTTAGGTGCAAGTCTTGATCAAATATATTTTGGCGTCGCCTTTGCTGCTTTGTATCAATGCTTTTCTTGTAATAAACTGTTATTGCTTTTGAAATATAGTTATTGTCAATGATATTTTTTTTATATAAATGCCATACATAATAATAATTGAATACAATGAAATCACACGTTATGAAATTAGATCTTTAAATGTAATACAAACAGAAAATATATGTAAACACTTAAAAGAATATAGAAATAATAAAATTGTGACAATATAATTCTTTACACTCGTACGTTCGGTAAAGGAATATTTAAGACATATGTTATATCTACCCCGTTATAACATCAAACCTAATAAAGTATTTTATATAAAGGAAAATATAGTAATACCAAAAATTGATTTCATAATAGGCAACTTCATTCTCTTGTGTTCAAGTACAAAATCATATTTTGTGTTGCATAATAGATTGTTTAGTAAAACATTATATTTTACATGCTTTGGAAACTGTTTTTAAACAGCATGATGTTTAGAATTTCAACAGAAAAAGACTTTGAAATCCTGCTGCTAGTGCTTGGTAGATTTTTTCTAGATTTTTTAAGTGTTAAAAACTGGATAAGAACAAAGAATTTCAAAATAACAGCAGCATACTTCATATACTTAGCAATTATAAAAGCATAATCAGTATACTAAGCAGTTATAAAAGTGAAAACAATACCGAAATAGACTTACTGGCAGGTCTTAACAAAAGAACTGAAATCTGTTAGTTTAAATAATTAAAGCATACAAATCTGATTATGAGGTGATAGTCATGTTGGTGTAAAGACTGACATGAGTTTTGTACATCTTCGTTGAGAAGCTTATTGTTACAGGCTCGCCCCGGCGTACCGGTATTACGTTAGGATTTTACTAAGGAAACAATAGAAAACAACTTAAAACTCCTAATCCATCCAAATTTTAACTGAGGCTTAGTTTACAGCTTTTTATATGATTCACCTGTCTAAGCTGGACTCCAAACTTTATTTGGCCAATAAAATTTAATCTTACATAGCGGCTAAAAAACTTCAATACTTTAACGTCATCTTTAAAGAGCAGCAAGTTTGCTTTACGAGCAAAGATATGATGATTATATTTTAACAGAGTTGCGTCCCTTTTAAAAAGGTAGTAAAAAGATAGTAATAATTCTTGGTACACATATGTTAAATCATAAAAAAGGTCATATTCGAAATTTGGTTTAGACTACTAAATATTTACAGAGTTATGCCCCGTTTAATCTTCAAATTTTCGAGACAATTAATTCCAGATAATAACTCCTAAAGTAGTCATAGAATTGTTATTTTAAAAAAAGATGTTATATAAAAATACAAGTCAAATTCGAATTTGCGATCAGACCACTATTTTTTGTTTACAAAGTTTGTCCCCTTTTCATCTTCAGTTTTGCACAAGATTATGTTTTTAGATGATATTTCTTAAATGAGTCAAATCATTGAAATTATTTTTGGTAGTTAATTGAGACATCATTAAATACATGTCAATATCAAATATGATTTAACGCCCACTAAATTTCTACATAATTATGGCCCATTTTTAACTTCAAATAAGCAAACAAAAATGTTGCATTCACTTGATTACTCTTCATATAGTCAATGGATTGAAATTATTTTGGAACACAAATGTAACATATTTAAATACAGGCGGAGTATGAATTTGAGTTCAGACCACTAAATGATTTACATAGTTTTTGCTCCTTTTCATCTTTAACTTTACAAAGAAAAAGTTTGCACATGAGTTTTCTTTAGAAGTCACCTGACTAAAAATAGTTTTCAGAACACGACTGAAACAAATGAAATACAGGTTGAATTTCAATTTTGATTCAAACCAATAAATATTAACATAGATGTTATAATCTGTTAAATACCAAAATGATAACCTTTAAGGAGTCAAAACTTACACTTATGTAACATCATTTAATACAAGTTGAGTTCAAGTTTAGGCACAGACCACTAAATGTTTAGATAATTTTGGTTTATTTTCAAACTTGTTTTGATACTTTAAGATCTCTATTCATACAATTATCTGTACAATGTTGTATTATTTCTCTTTAAACAACATCACCTCCAACAAAACTTTACATGAATGATCCTTCGGTAGTCCCCTTTCGAAGTTGTTTAAATGGTTTCGGTCTGTTGCATATGCAGATTAAGGGGACACCTGGACTCATATAGGAAACACACATGTAAGCCCTACTTTCTCAAACTAAATTGGCTAAAGCTTAAACATTTGGGATGTATTGACTGCCTTGTGGACCACTACAAAATGTAAATGTATCTAAATCATATCCCTTGGGTAAAAATATTCCACGCCCCCAAATGGATGGGGTCGTGATCTACATTAGCCTGCTTAGGAACAATATGTTTAATTCTTATTGTATGAAAATTCAATGCCTGGAGTTTAAATAAATGTTAATCATGACCCAATAGTTTACATTCGCTCAACCCAAGAGGGAACTTGATAAATAAAGACTTGTAAAGGGCTTGTGTTTATTGTCACTCATTCCAATAATAATTAACATATAACAATTAAACTTCATATGTAAAAAAACCACTTTGATGAATTCTACCTACCATACACATTTTCAGGTCAAAAAGTCTAGGTCACTGGGACCTGATATATAAAGTGAAAGGACATATCGAGGATTGACGGCAAAACTGCAGTAGCTTATATGAAATTAAGAAGGACTTACAACATTTTTCGATCAATCCCCGATAAACATAGGTACGATAATGTGGATGCATCTTGATAATATATATCTAGTCCTCAGGTGATCGCTTTGGGCCAATTGCCGCTTTGTTATGAATGGAATATTACTCTTTATTAATGTCATCATTATCCAAAATATTGTTAATCTGAGAGAACTATCAATTTGACATTTAAACACTCTGCAGAAAATAGAAATGACAAAACAAGTCGTTTCTAACTTTTTGAAAAACTAATCTTGTTTAACATACATTTGTTATACTGTCAGTCCAGTTTATCACTTGCTTTACATTTGAATTAGTAATATACTCTATAGAATGATCCATCTCCAAACCAAAATGACATGTTTTTGTATAATAAAGTTAAATCTTAATTTTGTTAGAAGAAGCTAGCGGATAAAATGAGGTTGGGCACTTTAAGGCCCTAATGTATGCCTAATGACCAAGGTAAATAAATCCATGTTCTATTTGAGCCAACTTCACAAACAGTTGGACCAGCTAGTCATTCGCCTTTCTGCATAAACCCATATGATACAGATTGTTTAGAATATAGAACGATACTTTGTCACAAACGGAGTAAATACAATCATATGAGGTGACCTTAAATATCTGTAAAGAATGATTGAAAAGGCAGAACAAAAGCAAATAATCTGTTCTATATCATTTCAATAATCTTACTATACATTATATTGTAATCTTTATCTCACCGGTTTGAGGTATTTTCATGAATATACAAAATTAAAAAAGGAACCACAATTATTTGGCTTCAAATTCATTCAAAATTGGTCTGTGAAAAAATGGAAAAATAATCTTTCATATCGGCTGCTTACCGAATATATGTGTCAGGTACCAGTCTTTTGCATTTAAGCATTTTTTTCAAGCCGTGTATAGATCATGTATCAGTGTTCAACATAATGAAATGCCGACCAATGAAATCAATCAAATAATCAAACATTGCCCTTCTTAATCGAGTAGGCTATCTAATGCTGTCACTTTTTTTTAAGTTGATAACTAATTCTTTAAATAGTTTGGAATGAGGTACTCATGTGTGATCTTAATGTACAAGCCTCGCCTTATTTTGATCACGTGACATGGGTAAAATTATAAGCAAGAGTACACGATGTAAATAATGTGCACCCTGGCTCCCTACCGGACACTTCCTTTGGGGCTCTTAATTGTTAAAATTTAAATTAACACACACTAAAATATACATAATGAACTCGTTTACCCTGTCTCTTTTAAACAAAATATTTCAACAATTATCATTTATTGTATAATCAAATGTTATATTGTACACTATGCATGGAAACTTTTGTCAAAATCAACAATATTCTTTTATTCAACATTAAATGTTCAGTTTGACTTAACTTAATTAACTACCAAACAATATGAGAAATTTAAATGCCATACCGCTAAGACTCATAGCTTGTGTCTTTGTTTATATAAGTGATAATATTATCATTGTTAAAGAATTTTCAAGTAACACATCATTTTATTTGATTAAGTTGAATGATAGGCATGAATTTTTGTTAAGAAATACAGATCATGTACTTTTAAAATGTGTAAGGTACATAACGGTCATAAATGTGTCCTTGAATTTATTCTACGAAAAACACAAACATACATACATACATACGCACGCACGCACGCACGCACGCACGCACATACATACATACATACATACATACATACATACATACATACATACATACATACATACATACATACATACATACATACATACATACATATTATATAATTCATGATAGTTTCAAACTGACATATTTATTGTCGATGAGGCACTCCAATTCAACTTGATACTTTCATCATTTAAAAATAAGATTGAAATATATTTTTATATATATATTATTTTTAATATTACAAGTGTGAATCTCAAAAACAGATACTCAAGACTGCAAAGTTTGAACGAAGTCAGTGTGGTTGTAAAATTAACCATATATAAATGTCCTCTAAGACATTCAGCTTTCCCATTGTAGTTTTTCTTTTTTCGAATTTGTTCATTTTTAAATAAAGAATGAGAAAAAAGAAGAAATATCTTATAGTATTCTTTAATGAATTTTACCCATTTTTCCCGTTTGTTCGATAGTAACAACTTATGGC
The DNA here is from genome assembly GCF_026571515.1 of Ruditapes philippinarum. Lineage (NCBI taxonomy): Eukaryota > Metazoa > Mollusca > Bivalvia > Venerida > Veneridae > Ruditapes > Ruditapes philippinarum. The sequence goes on from NW_026855528.1 coordinate 195,549, forward strand.
CGAATGTCTCCGAATGTTTCCTCTCTATTCATATATACCGTTGGGAAACCACAATGAATATAACTACGTATGCTTAAAAAATACATTCATTATAGCAAAAGTAACTCATTAGTAATTTTAGCCTCTAACAAAATACTTTCAATCATTGCCCAACCATAAATGATTCCGTGCTTTTAGCCAAAACAGGTTTCTTAGGTTATCTGGGTAGCTTCTTCATTTCTAAACATAAAATAATTCTAAGTCCTTTGAATTCATTCTACTGTGGTGATATTAAAAGTAAACAGTATTACGAAATCGCCATAAGACAGTGTCGGTGTGACTTATTACCAGACAATTGAAACAATTTAAAACAGATGCGTGTTTTCTATATAAAGACAGGAAGAAAAATGAGTAATACGATAATTATAAGTTTTTCTATTAAAAATATATTTAATCAAACAAAACAAAGCATCAGGAAATGAGCGTGAGCTGTTATCCTGTTGCAATGATTCAAGTAATGTACATTTATACATTTTTATACAAGTATACATTTTATTTAAAAAATAAATAACGACTGTGTGCATATGATCTTCAAAGTTAGCTGTAGACTATAATGTAAATGGATTTGATCTACATATTGATTTGCTTCCTTGTATGGTTTGTTCAAGGTAAGTTTAAAATGATTTGTTGTTCTTTTAATTGAATTATTCGAATGTCTTTAAAGATAATTTGAAATATTGTTTCAGATTTTGAACATGAATTTATGATGATCAAGGTAATGTGAAACTTGTTTACGTGTCCTGTCCTTTAAAATGTATCAATATTGCCTGTTTACTTTTTTGGTATTAAATTATATTTGGAGACATTCCTGGTGGGACTTTTTTGTAAGATTTTATGTTTAAGACAATATTGTCATGATTAATTTTATGATAGGGGCGATCATACTGTCTTCATGTTAATTCTGCCTTGTTATACTTGCTTTTAGTAAATGTTATATTTCTTACTTTAATAACACCAATTTAACAATAAACCCTCTCATATCCTATTTAAACTTAAACATTAAACAAAGGTCAATATTGTTATGGTTTGAGGCGAACTTGATAAAAATGTAAATGACGTACCAAAAGTATAAATTTCCAAGTATTCAATTGTGTACGTAACTGCTAGATATAAAGATGTGACATTATTTCCAAGAGTATGTTTAATTGTATGATTAAAAAATTATTGCATTATTAAAACAGTAGCGAGAGAAATTGACACAAAACGTCATAAGTATGCAATCAGTTGTCAGAATGATACATTAAATATTCGTTGCAAATTGTCTTCTTCATGCCTTTCTATTGCGTTATGTTAAAAAGGAGCTTTATTGACAGAAATCGTCGTTTTAACGTTATACTTCTACGTTATTGCCTGTGTTACTTTTTAGTATTTACTTATAATGGAAGATATTTTTAGCTAATTGTTTTTGTAAGATTTTATTGTTTCAGACAATCATACATCGGTCACGTTAAATTTGCATGTAAAAACTGGATTTAAATAAACTTCAAGGACATACATTAGAACGGAAACGCTTTACTGACACAAATGAAGTGCCTTTTTGACTTTTGTACCTTTTGAAACTATCTTGAGAAAAACAAATTGAATACTATGTAACAAAAATAGAAACGTCCAAATATTTAATAGTGTATCTGCATCAACAAATTACGCATTAAATGCTGTGATCTAATGCGTATGCCATGAAATAAAAGTATATTTAGTACACGAGCTCAAGAAAGTTTCAGTAAGCGAATCCCTGTTAAGCTTTCGAACATTAAATTTTATATTATATGACAACGAATGCTAGATATTTTTATCACATTCATAAACACACCGGATTTAATTAAACTGCCTTTAATGCATGCTTTTCTTAATGACACGGATACAAAACATAGTTACCAAGGGACGCCATATGTCTGTGTGTGTTTTTGAAATATAATTTTACGAGGGCTGTTCGAAAAGAATTGTCCTCTATCTCGTGATCAACGTAGGGCACGATAAGAAATTTGAGTCTGGTGTAGAGTGCATCAAAAATGCACCAAAATCAGGTAGGCCAAAATCTGTACCTCGTAACGAAATCGTTTCCAAAATAAAGGATATCATTGAAGGAGATGCCAGATTTACACTTCGTGATATTGCACGTAAGGTAGGCATATCACTATCAACGGTTCACTTTATTTTGAAGAAGCATTTGAAAGTCAGAAAGATTTCTGCTAGATTGGTACCACATCTGTTGACCGATGAGCAAAGAGGCAACGGGTTAAGGTGGCCAAAAAGCTGCTTCAAATGTTTCCAAAATATGACAAAAACAGTTTGCCAATGTCGTCACAGGTGATGAAACTTGGGTCCATTATTTTAAGCCCGTCAGAAAAGTTAGCAACAAAAGCTGGGTAACTGAACACAACAAACGGCCAATAATTGCCAACCGGTCTTTTAGTGCAAAGAAGGTTTTGTATGCAATTTTCTTCCTTCTCTGGTGAAGGAGTCGCAATAAAAGTGCCGGTGAAAAAGGGCAAAAGTATCACTGAGAAGTACTACAAAGACGTTGTACTAAAGAAACTGAATAAGTATTATAAGAAACGACGCCTAGTCACTGGTTTTAAGCATATGCGTGTTCTACAGGACAATGCCCCCGCTCATACCTCCGCAATAGTTTTGGCGTTTTAAAAAAAAGAAAAAGTAACTGTTTTGCCTCACCCCCCGTATTCTCCAGACCTTGCCCAATGTGATTTCTTTTTGTTTCCGAAATTTAAATCTTTCCTTGCTGGGCGGAAATACAAGTCCCGACAGGCACTTTGACCTGCCATTCATCAGTACCTTATTACTATACCCACATTAGCGTACCGTGACGCCTTCAAGATGTGGATACATCGGCTGAAACTTTGCATTTCTAGCCACGGGGAGTACTTCGAGGGCATGAAATGAACACTTTTGAGCTAACTTGAAATTTGAAGTCTCCAGATAGAAATAAGCAATACATTTCGAACATCCCTCGTATATCAAACATTATTATCACGACTGGTTTTCTGTGCAATTTTATTGCTTCTTGTAACCCAAAGTATTAACATTAGCTTAAGTAGTCATTTTCTAATATGCTACAGACAAGTAAACATACATATATCAGGAATAAGAAGAAAAATATGGTTGGAAAAAACACGAATGTTCATTTGTTTAGAAATATTAATAAATAGTACTCATATAAACTAATGAATTTACAATGTATTAAAATGTTCAAACAAAAATAACTTATACACCGAGACTTATATATGTTTAAAAGTTCATTCAAGTTAAAGAATTGTAGGAGGTGATATAAACGTTGACAGCATTACACTGGAGAACACCATTCAGTCCAACAAGAAGTTCACATCACTAGGGAGTCAATCAACTTTAAAACGAAACAAATCTACACACTACGTTCCTGTCGACACACAGAACAGTATAGGTATGCTATCAGTTGTCAAAACGACACATAAAATATTCTCTCAATGTTTTCCATTGTGTTAATAAAACATGACAAAGTTGATTTTTCCTGTATCTTGAGTTGTTAAGCATTTTATTTTTAGAGGACATAAGCGTCTACTACGCGTGACTATTGCAGAAAAAAACGCAGTTTACAATGTTATTGAAATTCTTGTAAGATAGAAAATGTTATGAACATGACTTTTGAAATCGAATGTAAATATTTAAGACAACATAATTAAACACATTTTTAGTAAATAAATACTTTCATCCAGTTCGCTATAAAAGATAAAAAATTACGAAACTTTTAATTTTTCAGAATCATATAACCGACCTTTTTGCAATGCCACACATCAACCTAGTAAGTATAATAATCATGGATGTTTTCTAACATCCAAGATGCGGTTATTGATAATTACTTATAAAAATTAACAAGACTAGTATATAATCAAGTCTGTCGGTCAAACACATCAACAACAACATCATAACATACATATGTTAGCCTTGCAAACATTTTTAATTGCCTTGAATGGACAGAAAATCCAGATGTATAACAAAAAGGAGATCCTCAGACACCTGTTTAATATAGACCAATAATTATTATCAGCTGTAAGCAAACTTATTTTAGTTTATAGAAAATTAGACTTTACTCATTCTAATATTTTAACTAATATTCTAGGAAAATTGTCTGCCTTTTTGTGCATCTTAAAAATATGTACACATACATTAAATAAGGTGTCTCTCAAACGGCGAATACTTTCCGTTCTAAAAAATATCACACATTGAATGGAACATATAATACAGCCATTTAAGTTAGGAACCTAAAACTAAATATTCTGTTACATCTCAAGAAGATGTATAATGCTCAAGAATCATGACTCTCTTTTGAAAACCGTTGAAGTGTTTGCTATTCGAATTTTTTCATACTGAATATTTCCGGTGCATAACTCAAGAAAAATGGAGATATCAACTCCAAACTTCGATAATGGATTGTGAAGTGGAAGTGCAAATATGCATTGCACAAGAGCAATGATTCTCTTTTGCATTATTTCCTCTGTATTTTTTATTCATGAGATTTTAAGGGGGAATAATTTTAAAAAGGAAAAGCGGGTATTTACTTGAAACTGTATGTTTTGATAGGTTACAATTAGCATTTCCAAATACATAGGATAATTAAATGTCTGACTTGTTTTAATGATTTGGATAATTGAGCATAAAGATGCTTTCATCATACTTGAATCCCCCAAAAATGTATCTGTTATTTAAATATACTTAAAATGAATGACCCAATGACATTGAATAATGGCAAATAGTATATTACTGTCATTTTATTTTTAAAGGATTATCTTTTATGTGTCACTGTTCATTTTTGGCATTTATATTATAAAAATGCTCTGGGTACATAATACTAAGGAGTTCCAATCAAGTGAATTGTATTAATTGACAGGGTATATTAATTCAAAGAATTTGTTTAATTGAATATGGCTTTAAAACTAAATGAAGAAAGCAACATGAAAAAGCACATTTACCATACGGCCCTACATGTCATTGAAATATATTTATATGATAACTCATCATTGTAAATCTTTATTTTTTTACAAATATTTTTAATCAGAGCTATTTCTCTTACTTTTTTTTTTAAAAAGCCAGGTAACTGCTCTTTACATATATGCTAACTCGAGCCTACAAAAAAATACTGTAAGATAGTGAAACTAAAATTATGATATTTCTATTTCATTTTCAGTTGTTAAAGTATGTACTGATGACGAAGTGCTGAATAAAAGATCAATGTTTATTGATACTATGAGCGTTCCGGAATTTCAACAGAAATGTGAATGTGTTGTAACACCTTTAGAACGGCATAATACTTTCAAATTGCATTTAAAACTGGAACATCTATCTGGAAGATATAAAATGCAATTTGAAATAAATAATATCTCAATTGGAAAATTTTATGATAGTGAAAGTACATATGTTACAGGTGCAACGAAACTTTTATTTTCAACAACTGAAGATCACCGAACAGAGGGACTTTGCTTAGCTGTTTATTCGGGTGAGTTTTCCTGTGGAATGTTCGTGCCTTTTCATAAAAAGAATCGATATTGTTTCTATTTTCAGTTTTGCCAAATCATCATACTGAAAAAAGACAACTGTAATCACTCACTATTAAATTTGAAATACAATTCACATTTATTGTATAAAATGCTCCGTTATTCTAAAAAGATTTTGATACATTTAAGGAATAAAAAAGTTATGTAATACAGGCCGTGACCTTTAATATAGGATATGACTTTCCGGTTATCAAGAGAAGGTTTATATACCTTTTACATACAATCATGAACATCAGCATAATCACTATGACGCAAGCCCACGGGGCGAAGTTTTAAATACGTCCAGGGGATTGAAAAAAACGATGGAAATTAGCGCAATTCTTGCATTTAAGTATACGTCTGAATTAGTAATTCTGCGTTTCTATCTTTCTGTATAAAGAAACCAACCTGTTTTGTCATGCTCTTCATATGCTAGTGTAAAGTCATTTGTCAGTAATGTTTCGATTATGAAACTACCAGGCCGTTATAGCAGGTAGCTGCTTTTTAAATTACACATTGCACACTGAGTCACGCATATTAAAAACAGGTAACAACGGCGCATTCTCGGGTGATTTCATATTCTTCTTCTTTAATCGCGTGCACAGTCTTATGCAAAAATAATTAATTGTGGCACGAAATTCAATTTCTTTGCATGAAACATAATACAAAAATAATGTAAACATATAAAGATGAGGAAAGATAAATATATATATGACATGAAGGTGAACAACTAACAAGAGCTTAACAAACAGACAAAGAGAATAATTTCAATAAATTATTATCAAAATATGTTATCTTAAAAATTCGAATTTTATTCGCAGCAAAAATTGAATTTTGCATTGTTATATAATGTATTCTTTGATGATGAACACAAGGTATTTTTAAATAGTTTTAAGAAGGGCAAGTCACAATAATAATTTCTAAAAATTTACGTCTACGGGTTCTATATTTTGGACAAACTAGTAATAAGTGGTACATGTATTCGGTTTCGATTGATTGCCTGTTACATGATTTACAAAGGCGCTCATTTTGGGGTATGTTTGTGTATTTTCCCGTTTCTATGGCTTTTTATTGGTGGCCTGAGACTCTTAATATAGCTGGAGCAGTTTTTAAGAAGTTTCCTGTGATATTGTCTATATACCTTTCTCTTTTAAATTCATGTTTAAATATTGCATATATTGTTAATATGTTTTTAATTTGATTGAGTTGTTCTTGAATTCTTATAAAACTGGTTATTTATGCTTCTGTTGTCTAGATTTAAATTCTTGATTTCAAAAGTCGTGGTCTTTTTTATTAACACGGTCACAGAGATTGTTTGCTATTGTTTCAGAACGTTATTAAAAAGTACACATTTGATGATTTTATATGCATTTAGAATGAAACATAACACATTGTTTTAATGAATAAACTGAGTGAAATAACATATTGCCATTAAAATCGTAATCTTAACAAATTTAATACCATTAATTATTTTCTATCGTTTATGGATGTTGGACAAAACATTCAAGGAGTATGGTTTTAATTTTGTTATAGTACGTTGGTTTTCAGTAATAAGGTTCTGAATAGCAATATAATATCTAATGATTTGATATCCTTTTTTTTTATTCAAATGTCAAACATATTTTGTAATTTGATTATTAGAAATTAAGTCTTGTACAAATTAATAAAATCAATGAATTCACATAAAGATATTCGTTAAAAACATCACCCTTAATACTATATACTTTCCTGTAAAATTATTAATTGACTGCAGATGGCGCTTTTTTCAATATGTCTTGTAAGAGATCAACAAGAGGAACAACAAGACAGTCCAGCCCAGCATCGACAACAGGAACAACAAGACAGTCCAGCCCATCATCGACAACAGGAACAACAAGACAGCCCAGTCCAGCACCAACAAGAGGAACAACAAGACAGTTTAGTTCAGCGTCTATTTCACACGAGAGTGAAACAACAAAGATTACAACTTTAAAATATTATAATTCTTCAGTCCAAGCTTCAAAAGACAAAGCGACTGGAGTCAACGCTTTTATAAGTATGTTAAAGCATATATCCATGACATGTATTGTCAAGATAAGTCAACATGTAGTTATGTCCATTGTTACATGTACCAATAAATGTGTCAAAGTTAAAATTGAACTTTTCTGATACGTTCATATTTAATTATCCACTTTACCATGGTTTAAATTCTTCTGAAAATTATTAATTGCAAATGTTTAGAATATTAATATTTATAAGATGTATTAATTAAGAAAATAATAAAAGTTAGCTGTTTCGTTAAATTATATATTTGTTATAACTTATGTATAGTATACATAATTCTAAAATGGCCTGACTTGTTAACGTTCGTGACGCATTCTAACCGATATCTGGGAAGACGTAATCGTTTAGCTGATTTGAGCTTTTAAAAAAACTACAGACAAGCTATTTTGCTTAACAGACCGCTTTAACAGTTCCAAAATTAAATATACTTAAAATACCTATTTGTGGTATGATAATAAAGATCTTACTGGAAGCTATTTTGATAAATAAAATGCTAACTTGTCTATCTGGTAAGTGTTGCTTCTAAACATAAGTTTGTTCCAGGAATTATCAATAAATATATTTACATGTCTTACAAATGATATGGAATTTGAATTTGAATCTTGTGCAAAACACTTCTCATAAGTGTTAATAAAATAACTTTATTGTGCTTACACTTCCAGTTCTTACCGTGTCATTATTTAGTTTTTGAATTCTGAGCAAATCACTTATCCTAAGTGTGAATAAAATAACTTATTTTGCTTACACTTTAGCAAAAAAACCCGTATATTTAGTGTATATATAATTACTTTATTGCGCTTACACTTCAAGTTCTTACAGTGTCATTGTTTAGTATTTTAATTTTGTGCAAAACACTTATCCTGAGTGTTTAATAAAATTACCTTATTGTGCATATAAATCCAGTTCCTAAAGTGTCATTATTTAATATTTGAATCTTGTGCAAAAACCTATTCTAAGTGTGAATAAAATTACCGTATTGTGCTTACTCTTATAGTTCTTAAAGTGTCATTGTTAAGTATTTGAATTTTGTACAAAAGACTTATCCTGAGTGTAAATGAAATTATCTTATTGTGCATACAAATCCTGTTCCTAAAGTGTCATTATTATGCATTTGAATCTTGTGCAAACACTTATTCTAAGTGTGAATAAAATTACCTTATTGTGCTTACGCTTATAGTTCTTAAAGTGTCATTATTTAGTATTTGAATTTTGTGGAAAACACTTATCCTGAGTGTAAATAAAATTACGTTTTTGTGCTTACACTTCCAGTTCATTATTTAATATTTGAATCTTGTGCAAATCACTTATCCTAAGTGTGAATGAAATAACTTATTGTGCTTACACTTACAGTTCCTACAGTGTCAGCCGCTTGTGGACTTCTTTGTGGCATTGTTATTGCTGTTGTCTGCGTTATTGTCTACAAAAGGTAAATTTAACCTTAATTATTATGATACAAATTCTTTAAATGATTTAAATGGCAAAAAATGTTTTTAGTTTAAACATATTTTATTCATAATCATACACAGTACATAATATACAATCATTCAATATATACAATGATGAAATGGATTAGAACGAAAGATATAAAATCTTATATAGTTCTTCTCCGACGCTATTTTGAATTAACAACAAAGTGATGGCATCAATCTACTGAGACAATGTGTATGAATTCATATACATATATTAGATATACATATGTTAGAGAAAAAAAAAAACCTTAAGGATACATACATATTCAGACATATATAATAAATTGGGGGAATTAGTTGTAATTATAACGTTATCCTAGCACATTAAGAACTGACTTGCTTTGGCTGGTTCTGGAGAATACAAATTTAATGGTAAAAAAACGACTGTGATAATGAGTACAAGATGTATTAATAAATCATGTTTCGAACCTCTTACTTAGTTTGATATATTTATGAACTGCAGAAAATATAATCTCATTTGCTTCAATTGATTTGGATTCCGTTCCGAACAAGATGATCTCTAATGAAGGAGCTATAATATTTGATACTGTATTAAACAGAATACGTCTTATGTTATCAAATCTTTGACATTCATAAAAATAGTGGTAGGTTGACTCAATTTCACCACACTGACAAAGGGGCGATTGAACAATATTCTTTAAAAATAAATGTTGATTGAGAGAGCTGCAATTTCTCCGGAGTCGCGTGTGAAGTATTTGATATTTCCTGTCACCGTAATAGAATAAAGAATTACTTTTGCTACTTCCTTGATTTAGGAGAGACTTAAAGTTGTTTAATGAGTTTGCATTTCTTACATTGAGTGGTAACTCATTCCATTCTTTTAATGTTGAAGGAACAAAAGAATTAGCGTATAGAGAAGTTCTTGTAGGTATAATTTGGAGATTTGTTGAGTTACGAAGATTATACTGACTTGTTTCACCTACTGTATTAGGAACAAGATTACACAGATATTCAGGAGAAATCCCTTTTACCATCTTAAAGAATAAAATTAATTTATGTTTACAACGGCGCTCAGCAAGACTTTCCCAGCGTATTTCGTGATAGAGCTCCGATATGGAAACAAGTTTAGTGCATCCACTTACAATTCTTGCAGCATCATGCTGTATCTTTTCGAGTTCTTCCTTTTCATAGTTTGAACAGTTGTCCCAAACTACATCAGAATATTCTAAAACTGGTCGAATAAAAGCAAAATATATAACCTCCAATGATCTACGATCAAGCAAATACTTAAGACGTCTCATAACATTTATTCGTGACCAAGCCTTGTTTTTAATGTAAGAAATATGTTCATGCCAGGAAGCATCGTCTGAAAGAAAACAGCCCAGATGTTTGTGAGATTCAACCACAGGGATGCTTACATTAGACATAGACAATGGTGGATGGTGTGGTTTACTCATCTTTTTAGAAATTACCATTGACTCAGATTTATTAGGATTGAATTGCACAAGCCAATTGTTAGCCCAGGTTGATATCTTTTCAATATCCAATTGCATTTGAGTTGCTGTTTCTACTGGAGACTTAACAATCATATACAAACTTGTATCATCTGCAAAAAGAAAAAAAAAATGTTTTTATGATTAATTCACACTCGAATTAGGATTGTAAAGTCGTTAACATTTACACTACAAAACATTAAGGTTTGTGTAAGTAATGTTTAGTCACCATCAGTGAATTTGCGTAATCTTCAATTTCACGCTCATAGTATATATGTATGTGGCTGGTGATTACATTGTTCAAAAAATGACCTATCTAAGTCATACACCCTGATCAACAAAATGTTCAGCCAGACACAAGATAGAACAACGTTTTACTTATTTCTAGATTTCTAAGCGTTAAATGGTGTGTCCCTAAGTTATTTTGTGTAACAATTTTCAAGATAAGTTGAATATTATACTCAAGAATCGAGATATTAATCACATGATGCCATTTGTCATAAACGATAATGGGGTAAAATCTCATTAGTTATTTTATCTATTATTTATATTTTCTTAGATCATTGGCTAGCACCGTTGTCTATACAGACAATAGTATATGTTAACAGAAATATAATAATAACCTATTTTTGTGTCACCTGCTACAGAGTAGCGGCGACATATAGGGATCATTTCTCCGTCGCCTCTCCGTCTGTCTATCCATCCGTCACAAAACCTGTCCGGAATACTTCTCAAAAACTACTGGCAAAATTATCCTAATTGTACAGGAATGATAAATACAAAGTTTAGTTGTGAATGCCGCCCGATTGATTGGGTTTTCCGGTTGAATTATTTAAGTTAAGTTATGGTCCTTGAATAAAGTAATGTGCTTTGGTATGCTTATGAATTTTTGTTTAGTCAGATATAAAGAAGCTTATACATGCTACAAAAGTAGCCACGACTTATAGGGATCACTTCGTTGTGTCTATTTGTCTGTCTGTTACGAAACGTTTTTGGACAACTACTTAAAAACTACTGGTGCTATTTCATCCAAACTTTAGAGAAATGATCAGTACTATGTCTAGCTTTGCATATCATCGGTATTTTCCCAGTCAATAATTTATGTAAGCGTTATCACCATTGAAATTAAAATTTTTGTCCAGGTTACTTCTCTTATACTACTTATGCAATTCGAGTGGAACTTAACCTAAAGTTCGTGCGCCTATTTAACGAGTTTTCCAGTTACATGATATTTGGCCCTTCAATAAAAAACGTTTTGGCCTGTCAATAATGTGTGTGTTTCCTGCTACACAGTAGCTGCACTATGCAATATGCTATTATCAGACGACACATGTAGTCACTGATGGCTCTTGTATTGACTAACTGATTTATGCCCTTATAGGAAAAAGAGAGGGAAAGGAAGACATGTCACTATGATAATCCCCACAGACGCAAATGTGGAAAGTGACTATTATATGACTGAAAATGCGATGTACAATATGGGTAAGATTTGCACGAGACAACCAACCAATGAAAACGAACACCACAATGTTGACCATGATGCCGGAGCATATGCCGGTGTATCCCCAGGCCATTATGATTGTATCCAAGAATCAACTGACAGAAACCAAACTTCCGACATTGCACCAAGTCATGCTGTGTCAAACGAGTATTCAACGTGTCTAAAAGCAGGCCAAGTCACTGCTGGTGGCTTAAACAATAACACTTCAAATAATTATCAAAAGTACCAACCAAAAGTTTCAAGAATAAACGGGGAAGATGGCACAGTATATGACAGTACAAAGTCATCCCTTCCTCAGCAGGCAGTCGGAAATAATGATTATCATCATTTGGATTCTGTAGGTTTCAATCAAGTGAATCTAACATATGATAAAATTGGTAATACTGGTGTAGTTAAATATTAAACAATTTCAAATGAAGAATATGGATACAAGTATTAGCATTTCCAGAAATGCTTGGATTGCCAGTCAGCAATGAATATAGAAATGATTTCATTTCTTGCCTAATACCTTAAGTGTGGTCAACACATAAAGCCAACATTAATATTTGATTCACTCTACTAGTCTATTATAGTCAAAATATTTTGACGTGCTTAGGTAGTTTCTGAGATATTTTTGTCTTAGTTGCTACCTTCTGACGTCACATTTGGGTACATAGTAAATGAATTATGCGAGGTTTAACAGTTATCAATGTCAGTTGCAACAATACGCAGCAACAATACTATCACTTGCTTACAAAAACTGCTTTCAGTCTTCTAAAATAACGTGTAAAACGTGTTCACGTCGCATCTTTTTAAAATCACCTGTTGTTTATTGGGTGCAAAAGTAGAAAAATTAATGAAAATTACATAATTAAACACAATTCTGGTTTACCTTAAAGTAATGAGATAAAGATCTCTTTGCTAAATTCTGAAATAAATATTATCCAGAACAAACTGAAATCAAATTAAGGAGCAAAAATATTATATTCAAGAAACTTTAACATAGCATCAGACACATGTCACATATTCATTTGCTTTCTGTTGTGTGTCTCTTAAACCAGATGTACATTATCAGGGGAAACATTTAAGAAACAAAAATATCTTTGGTAGAAAATTTAAATATATAAATACATTCAATGATATGTATGTTATGCATTATATTTATCATTGTAAATCAAAAACAGAAAATGAATATTACTAGTCCACTATTCGAAGAAAACAGGGGGTGGGTGTATTGTCATGACCCACTCGTCGTTAATCTTAAGTTTTCAATTATAGCCATTAAGATCAATACTGATAATGCTATATAACATTGAAATTTCATTTGTTTATACAACTGTTTGAGTTTTTCCTGTCACATTAAAATACATTTACATGTATACTTGTACATATTTCATATTTAGTGACGTTTCATTGGGTCCGGAATAAAATACTTGAATGATTGGTGATGCCGGTGAGCGGCAACGTCTCTTTTGACCTATGGAAGGAGCTGTTATTATTAGCAGTTAATTTCAAGTGTTAATTAGTGTTATTTTGATTCGTTTAAATCAAGTAAGCAGTTTTGTTTTTATATTTGTATTTAATAACTTGATGTTAAAAGCATGTGCATTGTGATATTATTTTCATGAAATTGCAGGCTAAGTTTAACAGCTTGTCCCTTAGATTTAATAATGGCGATACAAAAAGCCGGATTTCGAATATCGTTGAGGTCTACATTGATGTCAATGGTATTTTTTCACCATTTTTGTTATTTATCTTAGATTTTTTTTTATTTTATAGTTTTTACCGTTTAATCATTTTTTTGTTAATTATGCATTGTATAGTGTTTCGTTTTATTTACTGTTATGCCAAACTTTTTTCGCCTGCAGGAGAGGTTCCAGGGAGCTTTATTTATATTTGTAAATTATATATATTATTAAAACTCGATCAAGAAGAAGGTTCACCTGAAAATGAGTATTAGGACTGGTAATGGAACAGTTGAAAACGATTATTCTATTGATTTTATCCATATTACGTTTATCAATTGCACAGAATGATTGTTTTTACAAAGTGTACCAGTATCCGGATATTGAAAGCTATCCGATATTTTGCAATGTAATTACTGCTGTCACATGACCATCTTACTTTTTATGAATGCTTTTTACCATTACTTTCCATTGCTTAATTAAACTCAGCCTGCAACATTTTATAATTTTGCTGTTTAGGGTGTTCTTATGGGTTTCAGGTTTTCTCTGTTTTAAGGGAAATTAACTCATGTTTACTAGGTATGACATACTATTCTTGTTGTATATAAACAGTATGGTTATTGGCAGTGTGCTTTACAGGCTATAAACTAACTTTCTTATTATATTTTTGTTGATAGATAGAATAATGAGAAAAATTACCAGTTGTATAACGTTTGTTCATCAGAAGCATAGAGGCCCCAAGGTGTGAATATTGATATATTCATTATATCATATATATACATTAGACTGGATTCTTCTAGTCTGTTCAATTAGTATATACCTACAGGTATTCTACTACAGGAATCTTCTAATTACTATGTGAAACTATGTGAAACAAATTTTTATTTTCTATCTGTTTATATTTTATTTGTTAATAAAATAACCTTTGGTAAAAATGAAAGGTAAAAAATTTAAAAAATGCATACACGTGCTCATGTCCATATATTGAAACAGAGAAAGGATAACATCCCGAAGTTATCAATTTTAAACTCTTAATATATAATTATGCAATTAGTTGTTATATAGTAAAGTCTAACGGAAGGTGAAAAGAGGGACAATATTTGTTACTGTAAGAGATATTCATGCTTAGACACAACTCAATCTTTATTAAAAGATATACTGTAGATTATTTGAGATTTCTTTTAGTTTTATACTATACATTATAGTTTTCTTTCTACTAGATTTTGAATTCCATCATATCATCCAAGTAACAATGTTAATAGGATTTCATATTTATTTGTTATAATAATAGAAATTGGGATTATTAATGTTATGTGCATACATGTATACCTTAGTATATGGATATGATGAGACTTATAATATTTCTGTATTTAAAGAGTAAGAGTTATGACATTGTTATTAAAGGGATGAGACTTACATTAACATCTATAAATGATAATACATGTATTGATCAGTCTAAAGGTTATAGGTTTATACCCAGTGTTAGTCCGCTGATAATAGTATCTTTAATAGAGTTAAAGGAATATTGTATTGGGTGACGTAGCCTGGATTTTGTGGTTATTTTTCTGAACTTGTGAGATTTGGCAGGTTACATAATAAAGTATCCAGAAATGAGGTTAAATTAGTGTCCATTACTAGTGATGAAAGGGTCTATGGTGCAATTTCACCGGACGATGCATGGCAATATAGATATATATTCCACACTCTCTGTGCTAGTAGGTCAGTACTGGTCCTTTAAGGGAATAAAATGTCCTTTAACTTGGATCATGCAATATAATTTATAAAGTCTCAAAATATCATATTCTGAATTGTTATTTTATTTTTGTCTAACATGTGCATAGTTTGAAAAGGACAGCTCCTGTCTTATCTTTTTGTAATGGAGGGACACCGGTCTCAACCTCCAGGTCTTGGGCTGAGTCAACCGGACTACAGATTTTTCATAAAGTAGATTGTTGCTTGCACTTGAATAAATTTTTGCACTAAATTTTATTGTGGGTGATTCGTGCCACATGAACAAAAGTAACCGGGGCAAAAGAAAACATGAAATTATCACAAGGTGGTTCATTTATTATTTTTTAATGTTTACGCCATGAAAAATACAACATAGCACAAATCAGCCTCAATAAAAGTTCTTAACTAGAAAAAAGTAAGTTTTTTATCTGTACAAAGAATCAAATATTGTACAAGTATTAGTACAGTTATGTCCACTTTTAAATTGATATGATATAAATAATGGCATAGCCAATAACTGTGTAAGCCCTTTTTAGTAAAAATAATTATACAATATATAAATTGTTATTTTAATTAAGACTATGAGTATGTAAGTTTTATTTCATGCTTTCCAGTGTTTTATTGTAATATATCAGATGATTATATTCTGATAAACCACTAGTGAAATTTATAAAATATAATTTTCACTGTAGCCGGACTATATCTGAATGCGGATGAACAGAAACTCATAACTAAATGGAATAACAGGCAGAAATAAATGCCGTCATACGTAAATTTTGCTTCTTTAGGAAAAGAAAGTCAATGTCATCATAGATCATGTTAGAAATTTAACAAAATTAGAGAAATTCAACGGAACTAGATTTCAAAAGTGATGATGTGACGTCATGATATATATGACGTCACAAAGGAGAATGCGTGACGTTACGCGGCAAAATCAGTAAAAAATTACTTAAAATCGCTGAAAAGCATAAAATAAAAAGAAAATTTATTTGTTTTACATATAAGATTGAAATATATTTCATTCGTGAACACCAGCTATTATATTTTCACTCGTGGCTACGCCACTCGTGAAAATATTGCATCTGGTGTTCACTCAGTGAAATTATATTTCAATCTTACATGCAAAACAAACAAATATCCTCTATTTATTTCTTTTTCTTATTTGTATTAATTAAGAATTAATCTACCTGATAATTAAAATATCTAAATGTATATGTCACGGTTTAGAACTGTTCACTATTAAGGGGAGAAAAATGTGTAAGCAGTCAGATAGCTCAATCGCTACAGTTGGCTACATTATTCTGTGGGTCACAGGTTTGAGTTTTGGTCAAGCTGCGCGTTTTTCTTAATCTGTGACTGCATTTAACCCATAGTTTAATTCACTATGTCTTGTGAACATAAGAAATTTGAGTACAAAAATCTATATATAGTGTGGAAATATGTTATGGTTTAGAACTGTTAATTATTAAAGAGAGTGTTATTAAAGATAGCTCAGTTGGTCTTCTGACAGTCATGGGTTCAAGTAATGGTCAGCCAAGTTCAGTCAGGGTTTAAATGTGTTTTTTCAACTAATACATGTTTGATTCATTTAACAGATTGTATTAAATTTGAAATGGACAAAGGCAGTATTGTATTTATGATACTTTTAGATCTACAAAAGGCATTTGATACAGTTGATCACACTATACTGCACACGAAACTTCAAGCAATGACATTCTTACATGGTTCAAGTCTTATCTCTGATAGATAGCAGCTGGTGGATGCGGCTAGTAGTCATTCTACTACTGCTCCGAGTACCTATGGTGTCCCCAGGGGTTCATTTTAGGTCCTCTTTTATGTATAATATATATGTCAATGACATGTCTGCAACCCTAAGCAATAAGCTTTTATGATATGGTGATGACTAAGGTATCCTTGTATCTGGTAAAATAAATCTGAAGAAATTCTCTCTTATGGTATGAGTCTTATAAGTGATTGGTTAATTGACTATAAATTGTCTTTGTATCTTGGCAAGACAGAATCTATTCTTTTGGGTTCAAGTTTCAACTTAAACAGGGTCCTAGCCTCCAGGTCCATGTTATGGTACTGATATAAAGTACACATCTTCTGTTAAGTATTTAGGTGCAAGTCTTGATTAAATATATTTTGGCGTCGCCTTTGCTGCTTTATATCAATGCTTTTCTTGTAATAAACTGTTATTGCTTTTAAAATATGGTTATTGTCAATGATATTTTTTTGTATATAAATGTCATGTTTAATTGTAATTGAATACGTTATGAAATAAGATCTTTAAATGTAATACAAACAGAAAATATAAGTGAACACTTAAAAGAATATAGAAATAATAAAATTGTGACAATATAATTCTTTACACTCGTACGTTCGGTTAAGGAATATTTAGGACATATTATAATATTATATTATTATTGTTATATCTACCCCGTTATAACATCAAACAAGGAATTACGAACCTAATAAAGTATTTAAAAATTGATTTCATAATAGGCAACTTCATTCTCTTGTGTTCAAGTAAAAAATCATATTTTTTTGTGTTTCATAATAGATTGTTTAGTAAAACATTCTATTTTACATGCTTTGGAAACTGTTTTTAAACAGCATGATGTTTACAATTTCAACAGAAAAAGACTTTGAAATCCTGCTACTAATGCTTGGTAGCCGTAGAAGGTCAAGCTGAGCAATGATCTAGATTTATTTTTTAAGTGTTAAAAACTGGATAAGAACAAAGAATTTCAAAAAAACAGCAGCATACTTCATATACTTAGATAGATAGATAGATTTATTTCGGCATAGGAAGCATATACATAGTTGACAACATAGCGTAGGATAAAATAATGAGCATTATTAAATACTATATCACATACGAGAAAACTACGACATGCTAACCAAAACCAAGGATAACACAAAAAAGGACAAAAAAGCTCTTATTTCCATTGTGGTCCTTTGTATTGGCGGCATGACATAGAGAGGCAGACCTAAATATAATCATGTTTAAAAATACTAATAGATTATAAAAATGTATATCACAGTCAAATCTTGAGTTAATGATACTCCTAGAGCTAGGATTTAAAACACATTACTAAAATTGTAAAAAGATAATTAGCAGACAATTTAAAATCCTGAGCCGAAATATGTAAAAACATAGTAAAAAATTAAATACTGTTCATAAGATGACTTTTGATGGCAACCTTAAAACTTTGTAACCTGTTGATCTCCGTTAACTCTACAGGTAAATCATTCCATAATTTAATACCAGAGAAAGCAAAGGATTTAGAACCCTGACCTTTGACCTTAGGTAGACAATACCCACCCTTTTGACTAAGTCTTGTACTATAATTATGTACGGAATCTTGCGAAATAAAGTGTTCAGACATGTAATCCGGAGACAGGCCATTTTTATCTTAAAAACATGACACAACATTATCTGTTCAACTCGTCTGTGGACCGGTAACCAGTTAAGGGACTTAAAGTGGGATGGGTCAATATGGGCTCTGGAATCCAAGTCAAGTACAAGTCTCATTATCTTATTTTGACAAGTTTGTAACTTATTTTTTAAAAGACTGTGTCAAGCTATTATACCAAACAGAGCATACGTAATCATAGTGACACTGAATAAGAGACATAACCAGAAGTTTCTTGGTATGCTGAGTAAGAAACTCTTTCTTGCGGTAAAGAAATTTTAACCGAGAGTTGGCCTTCTTAAGAACAGACTCGGCCATGAAGCAAAATGACAGATTTTGGTCTATAATAATCCCAAGATACTTGATAGATGAAGTTGATTCAATGGATGTACCAGAACAGGTTATATGCAGGTTAGATTGTGACCTAAGCTTTTGCCTGGACCCAAATAAAATTGACACGGTTTTACCCAAGTGCAATGCCAACTTATTGTCAACTAACCATTGGCTGACCAATTCCATATCATCTGTCAATGCCTTTTCAACAACAGATAAACTTTTACCAGATACAAGGATACCAGAATCATCAGCATACAAAAGCAATTTATTTTTGACCACAGCTGACATATCATTTACATAAATTAAAAAGAGAAGGGGTCCAAGCAATTATAAAAGCATATCAGTATACTAAGCAGTTAAAAGTGAAAACAATACCGAAATAGACTTACTGGCAGGTCTTAACAAAAAGAATGAGATCTGTTAGTCTAAATAATAAAAGCATGCAAATCTGATTATGAGGTGATAGTCATTTTGGTGTAAAGACTGACAGTTTTGTACATCTTCGTTGAGAAGCTTATTGTTGCCACGGCGAGCCGGCATTACGTTAGGATTTTACTACGAAACAATAGAAAACAAACAAAACTACAAATCCATCCAAATTTAACCGAAGCTTGGCTTCCAGCTTTTTAAATGATTCACCTGTCTAAGCTGGACTCCAAAATTTATTTGGCCAATACAATTTAATCTTACATAGCGGCTAAAAAACTTCAATTTAAACGCCATCTTTAAAGAACAGCAAGTTTGCTTTACGAGCAAAGATATGATGATTATATTTTAACAGAGTTGCGCCCCTTTTAATCTCCAGATTTCCAGACGATAACTCTTGAATGAGTTAAAAGATAGTAATAATTCTTGGTACACATATGTTACATCATAAAATACAGAGGTCATATTCGAAATTGGGTGTAGACTACTAAATATTTACAGAGTAATGACCTGTTTAATCTTCAAGTTTTCGAGAAAATTAATTCCAGATGATAACTCCTATAGAAATGATAACTCCTAAAGTAGTCATAGAATTGTTATTGTTTTTAATAAAAAGATGTTATATAAAAATACCAGTCAAATTCAAATTTGCGATCAAACCACTATTTTTTTTACAAAGTTTGTCCCCTTTTCATCCTCAATTTTGCACAAAATAATGTTTTTAGATGATATTTCTTAAAGGAGTCAAATCATTGAAATTATTTTTGGTAGTTTATTAAAACATCATTAAATACATGTCAATATCAAATATGGATTAACGCCCTCTAAATTTCTACATAGTTATGGCCCATTTTTAACTTCAATTAAACAAACAAAAATGTTGCTTTCACTTGATTACTCTTCATATAAACAATGGATTGAAATTATTTTGGAACACAAAATTTAATGTATCATGTTTAAGTACAGGCGGTGTTTGAATTTGAGTTCAGACCACTAAATGATTTACATAGTTTTTGCTACTTTTCATCTTTAACTTTGCAAAGAAAAAGTTTGCACATGAGTTTTCTTTAGAAGTCACCTGATTACAAATAGTTTTCAGAACACGACTGAAACAAATGAAATACAGGTTGAATTTCAATTTGGATTCAAACCACTTTATATTAACATAGATGATATAATCTGTTAAATACCAAATGATAACCTTTAAGGAGTCAAAACTTACACTTATGTAACATCGTTTAATACAAGTTGAGTTCAAGTTAAGGCACAGACCACTAAATGTTTAGATAATTTTGGGTTATTTTCATTTACCAATTTCAAACTTGTTTTGATAATTTAAGATCTTTGTTAATACAATTATCTGTACAATGTTGTTTTATTTTTCTTTAAATAATATCTCCTATAACCAAACTTTACAGGAATGATCCTTCGGTAGTCCCCTGTCAAAGTTGTTTAAATGGCTCCGGTCTGTTGCATATGCAAATTGAGGGAAACTAGACTCATATAGGAAACACACATGTAAGCCCTACTTTCTCAAACTAAATTGGCTAAAACTTAAACATTTGGCATGTATTTATTGCCTTGAGGACCACTACAAAATGTAAATGTATCTAAAGTGAAAGGACATATCGAGGATTGACGGCAAAACTGCAGTATCTTATATGAAATTAAGAAGGACTTACAACATTTTTCGATCAATCCCCGATAAACATAGGTACGATAATGTGGATGCATCTTGATAATATATATATCTAGTCCTCAGTTGACCGCTTTGGGCCAATTGCCGCTTTGTTATAAATGGAATATTACTCTTTATTAATGTCATCATTATCCAGGTTGTTGTTAATCTGAGAGAACTGTCAATTTGACATTTAAACACTCTGCAGAAAATAGAAATGACAAAACGAGTCGTTTCTAGCTTTTTGAAAAACTACTCTTGTTTAACATACATTTGTAATACTGTCAGTCCAGTTTATCACTTGCTTTACATTTGAATTAGTAATATACTCTATAGAATGATCCATCTCCAAACCAAAATGACATGTTTTTGTATAATAAATATTAATCTTAATTTTGTTAGAAGAAGCTAGCGGATAAAATGAGGTTGGGCACTTTAAGGCCCTAAAGTATGCCTAATGACCAAGGTAAATAAATCCTTGTTCTATTTGAGCCAACTTCACAAACAGTTGGACCAGCTAAAGTCATTCGTCTTTCTGCATAATCCCATATGATACAGATTGTTTAGAATATAGAACGATACTTTGTCACAAACTTAGTAAATACAATCATATGAGGTGACCTTAATTATCTGTAAAGAATTATTGAAAAGGCAAAACAAAAGCAAATAATCTGTTCTATATCATATCTATAATCTTACTATACATTATATTGTAATCTTCATCTCACCGGTTTGAGGTATTTTCATGAATATTCAAAATAAAAAAAAAAGGAACCACAATTATTTGGCTACAAATTCATTCAAAATTGGTCTGTGAAAAAATAATCTTTCATATCGGCTATGCTTACCGAATATATGTGTCAGGTACCAGTGTTTTGCATTTAAGCATCTTTTTAAGCCGTGCATAGATCATGTATCAGTATTCAACATAATTTGCCGACCAATGAAATCAATCAAATTTTTAAACAATGCTCTTCTTAATCGAGTAGGTCATCTAATGCTGTCATTTATTTTTAAGGCGAGTACTCATTCTATTAAGAGTTTGGAATGAGGTACTCATGTGTGATCTTAATAAACAAGCCTCGCCTTATTTTGACCACGTGACATGGGTAAAATTATAAGCAAGAGTACACGATGTAAATAATGTGCACCCTGGCTCCCTACCGGACACTTCCTTTGGGGCTCTTAATTGTTAAAGTTTCAATTAACACACATTAGCATATACATAATGTACTCGACTACCCTGTCTTCTTTAAAACAAAATATTTCAACAATTATCATTTATTGTATAATTGAATGTTAAATTGTACCATAGACAGGAAAACTATTGTCAAAATCAAGAATATTATTTTATTCATCATTAAATGTTTAGTTTGACTTTACTAAATTAACTACCAAACAATATGAGAAATTCAAATGCCATACTTCTAAGATTCATAGCTTGTGTCTTCGTTTATATAAGTGATAATACCGGTATTATCCTTGTTAAAGAAGTCTCAAGTAACACATCATTTTAGTTGATTTTTTAAGTTGAATGATACGCATGAATTGTCTGTAAAGAAATACAGATCATGTACTTTTAAAATGTGTATGGTTCATAATGCCTGTGAAATAAATGTTTCTTTGAACAACGGCAATGTCATATTTAATCAACTTGAAAATAAATTAAATAATGTTAAACATATATAAACATATATAAATAACTTATAACATTCTTGAATGAATTTTTACCCATTTATTACCGTTGTACGATAGTTACAACTTATGGCCGAATGTCGCCGAATGTTTTGTATACCTCGTATCTCTCTTTTCATATATACTGTTGGGAAACCACAATTAATGTATATAAATTAGTATGCTTATAAATCAATTTTGCCCTTATAATTATTAACCTTTTACCCCATGAGCATATTGTAAAAAATGGCCGTTTTCATTGAAAAGCCTCCTGTTACAAGTTCAAACTGCTATAAAGCTATGAAAAATACTTCAATACTGATGAAAATTGGCACATAAGTTAACTGAACCATAACCTCTGTAACAACATGCTCAATCTTAAATTTCCTGTTACCATGACAAGGGGGGGGGGGGGCACGTATCAAAATTGCGAAAAATCAATATTTTGCATTGTTTCTTTTCCATCAAAACTGATTTCAAAGTGCTGCAACTCCTCAATGCAATGAGATATAGTAATATAGTAAAAGGCTTTTCAGCGTCGGTTTCACGTCACCATAAGATCGACCTGAGGCCATCTTTAGCCTGTCACGTGTCCAAAATTTTCTTAATTTTCTTGGCGATGAGGGGGACTACCGCTCCCCTTCAAACCCCCAAAACAGAAGGGGGCACATCACCCTTCTGGCAACCCCCTGAAGTATCATTTTGAGGGGGGGGGGGCCGCGCCGAAAAAAAACAACACTTTTTTAACAACATTTCTCAAACGAGAAACAGTGTTTTGGGGCCTAAATAGGGCATTTTCTTACTGTTTGAGGCCTCAAAAATGGGGGGGGGGGTAAAAAGCCGTCAAAACACGCTTATCAAAGGGAAAAGGTTAACACCTCAATATATTAAAAGTAACTAATCAGTGATTTTAGCCTCTAATAAAATATTTTCAGTCATTTCCCAACCATGAATGATTTCGTGCTTTAAGCCAAAACAGGTTTCCTCGGCCTTTCTTAAGTTATATGGATAGCTTCTTCGTTTCTACACATAAAAGATTTCGAAGTCCTCTGAATCAAATCTACTGTGGTAAGAGGTTAGTTTATCGTTTAAAGAAAACAAAAATCCCTTAGATATATCAATTAATTTCTTTATTTTGAACACTGTGCATGTTAAAGGACAACGACTTTACAAGTAATCAATGCGATGAAAATAAAATTATTTTTGTTTTTACTTTTTGGTACTTGTAGCATACTTATAATATCATTTTCTCAATTTCCATCGTCTGCTGAAGTGATATTTAACTCAAAAATATAGCATCAGGATCGTACCAGGTACTACTTGTAAGCCCTCAGTATTCGTCCATGTAAAACGTACTCATTGGAATCTTCTTCTCTGAAACCATGAAGACTAGAGCTGAGATATGTCTGCTAAATACTATGATTGTTCAAATTACTGTGGTCACGAAGGCATCACCCCAAAGAGTCATTACACTGTACACAAGTTGTTCATTTTATGTCATTTGGATAAAAAAAATGGACCAGCCGCCCAGGGGGACCTTATTGTTACAATTGACCAGATTCATGTTTGAACACTGTTTCATTATTCAATTTTCCAATTTAAACCTAGAAAATCGCAACATGACAGTGTCGGTGTGACTTATAACCAGACAATTTAAATAATTTAAAACAGACGCGTGTATTCTTTATAAGTACAGGAAGAAAAATAAATAATACAATAATTATAAGTTTCGTATAAAAATATATTCAATCAAACGAAACTAAGCATCAGGAAATGAACGTGAGCATCGTTATCCTCTTGCAATGTTTCAAGTACTGTACATTGTTTTTTTATACAAGTATACATTTTATTTAAAAAATAAATATCGACTGTTTGCATATGATCTTCAAAGTTAGCTGTAGTCTATAGTAGAAATGGATTTGATCTACATATTGATTTGCTTCCTTGTATGGTTTATTCTAGGTAAGTTTAAAAAGATCTTTTGTTCTTTTAATTGAATTATTCGAATGCCTTTAAAGATAATTTGAAATATTGTTTCAGATTTTGAACATGAATTTATTATGATCAAGGTCATGTGAAACATGTTTACGTGTCATTTTAAATGTATTAAAATTGCCTCTTTACATTTTTGTATTAAATTATATTTAGAGACATTCCTTACTTTTTGTAAGATTTTATTTTTAAGACAATATTGTCATGATCAATTTTATAAGAGGGGCAATCACACTCTCTTCATGTTAAACCTGCATTGTTATACTTGCGTTTAGTAAATGTTATATTTCTTACTTTAATAACACCAATTTAACAATAAACCCTGTCATATCCAATTTAAACTTAAACATTGAACAAAGGTCAATATTGTAACCGTTTGATGCGATCTTGATAAAGATGTAAATGACGTACCAAAAGTATAAATTTCCAAGTATTCAATTGTGTACGTATCTGCTAGATATAAAGATGTGACATTATGTACGGTTTCAAAGAGTATGTTTAATTGTATGATTATAATATGTTTTGCATTATTAAAACAGTAGCGAGAGAAATTGAAACAAAACGTGATAAGTATGCAATCAGTTGTCAAAATGATACATTAAATATTCGTTGCAAATTGTCTCCACCCTGCCTTTTTATTGCGTTATGTTTAAAAGGAGCTTTATTGACAGAAATTGTCGTTTTAACGCAATACTTCCACGTTATTGCCTGTGTTACTTTTTAGTATTTACTTATAATAGAAGATATTCATAGCTAAACTTTTTTGTAAGATTTTATTGTTTCAGACAATCATACTTCCGTCACGTTAAAGCAGCACGCCTCCAGATTCATTCTAATTTTCATGAACATTTTAAAAATGTATCTAAATGTTTAATAATGTGAAGAATCCAAAAGGAAGCTATTTACATATTTTCAATGGCACTTACAACCCCTGTTTATTACCAAACAAGTGGTAAAAATGTGCATAAATAACCCTTACTGCGTTAGTAATGCAGTAGAAATATAGTTGTTAATACTGTAAATCAATCAGTCATTAATCGCACAGAACATGTAAAATATTACTTGACTCTTGAATCCTTTTACTTTCCTCAAATTTCAGTAAATATTTCTTTGATTTTGATTTTATTGACCGATCTGGAGGCATGTAGTTTTAAATTTGCATGTAAAAACTGGTTTCAGTATAATTCAAGGACATAAATGAGAACGTATACGTGAAACTGATATAAATGAAGTGCCTCTTTGACTTTGTGCCTTCTTGAAACTTTAGGGAAATAAATTGTATAGTATGTACTAAAATTAGAAACTTCCAAGTATTTAATTGTGTATCTGCATCAACAAATTACGCATCTAATGCTGTGATCTAATGCGTATGCCATGAAATACACGTATAAATATTGAGTACACGAGCTCAAGGAAGTTTCATTAAGCGAACCCCTGTTAAGCTTTCGAACATTAAATTTTATTTATATGACAACGAATTTTTGATATTTTTATTACATTAGTAAACACACCGGAATTAATGAAACTGACTTTAAATGCATGCTTTTCTTAATGACACGGATACAAAACAGAGTAAACAAGTGACGTCATGTGTCTCTGTGTGTGATTGAAATATATTTGTATTTCGAAGAGTGAGCATTTTTCTCACGACTAGTTTCCTGTTCAATTTAATTGCTTCTTGTAACCCCAAGTATTGACATTAGCTTAAGTAGTCATTTTCTAATGTGCTGGACAATTCTAACACGACCCGCATTTTCCCTATTGAACATAGAAGAACCGAAAGTGTGTGTTATTATGCCATAACAGCACAGTTTGACATTCTATATTTAGACATGTGACGTAATCATTATACACGTGACGTAACCACTAAAAATGTGACGCGCTGACAAAAAGTACGGAAACAAATCAGGCGCAATTTAGCTAACTATCAGGTACGGCAGCATTTATCTGTTGATGTCGTGTTAGAATCGAAATAATATATCCAAAATGGTGATTTTATTGCTTGATAAAATCACTGTTTGTCGTTCGGATGCGCATCATTATATCACTCGGGCTACGCCCTCGTGATGTAATTCCTCGCATCCGAACTCCAAACGTTGATTTATTGAGCAAAAAAATCACAGTTTTGGATATATTATTTCTTAAGAAAACAGACATATATCAGGAATAAAAAGAAAAATATGGTTTGAAAAAAAAACGAATTTTTTTTTGTTTAGAAATCCTTATAAATAGTACTCATATAAACTAATGAATTTACTATGTACTAAAATGTTCAAACAAAAATAACTTTTGCGCCGAGACTGATGTTTAAAAGTTCATTAAAGTTAATGAATTGTAGGAGATGACATAAACGTTGACAGCATTACACTGGAGAACACCATTCAGTCAAACAAGACGTTCACATCACTAGGGAGTCAATCAACTTTAAACCTAAACAAATCTACACACTTCGTTTCTGTCGACACACAGAACAGTATAGGTATGCTATCAGGTGTCAAAACGACACATAAAATATTGTTTCAATGTTTTTTTTCAATTGTGTTAATAAAACATGACAAAGTTGTTTTTTTCCTGTGTCTTGAGTAGTTAAGCCCTTAATTTGTAGAGGAAATAAGCGGCTACTACGATTGCGTATTGCAGACAAAATGCAGTTTACAAAGTTGTTGAAATTCGTTTAAGATTTGAAATGTTATGAGCATGAACTTTGAAATCGAAAAAACATATTTAGGACTCTATATATAAACACCAGTTTAGTAAATAAATACTTTCATCCGGTGCACTATAAAAGATAAAGATTTACGAAACTTTTATTTTTCAGAATCATTTAACCAACCTTTTTGCAATGCCACAGAACAACTTAGTAAGTATAATAATTATGGATGTTTCTAACATAATATATAATTGTACAAGTGTAAAATCCAGTCTGTCTATCGAACACATCAACAACATTGAAATTCTAGACTTAATTCAGAAATAACTATGGGTGAATATAAAAGTGCATGAAGGTTCTGAAAAAATGGGAAATCGGTTGGCACTGACAATGTCCTGATTTGCATACATCAAATCTAATAGTCATGAATCATTACCTACATATGTTAGCCGTGGAAACTTGTTCACTTGCCTTTGAATGGACAGAAACTCCCAATGTATAACAAAGAGGAGGTCCTCAGACACCTGTTTAATAAAGACCAATAATTATTATCAGATGTGTTACCAACTTTACTTATTCTTAGATTTCACCAAGCTGGCTAAGGAAAATTGTCTGCCTCTTTTTCTGCATTTTAAAAATATGTACACGTACATTAAATAAGGTGTCTCTCAAATGGCGAATACTTTCCGTTCTAATAAATGTCACACATTAAATGGAACATAAATTTCCACTATTTAAATTAGGGACCTAAAACAAAATATGCGGGTACATCTAAAAAATATGTATATTGCTCAAGAATCGTGACTCTCTTTTGAAAACGGTTGAAGTTATAGCTATTTTTTCATACTTAAATTTTCCGGCGCATAACTTAAGAAAAATGGAACTTCGATAATGGATTGGTCTTATTAAAAGATAGCGAAGTGGAAGTGCAAATGTGCATTGCACAAGAGCAATGATTCACTTTTGCATAATTTAATTTTGAAGTTATTGTCCTCTGTAATTTTTATTGTGGCTTTTATGTGGCTATTTTCTTTTGTGTGACTAATCAGAGCAATAGAGAGAATAATAAAGTAGCCACATAGCAACTGTCCCGTTAGAACGTCCGTCCGTCCGTCACACTTTCGTGTCCGGTCCATAACTTTGTCATTTATCAAAGGAATTTGAAATAACTTGGCACAAATATTTGTTATAATAAGACGATGTGTCATGCGCAACAACCAGACCCCTACATCCATGGTCAAGGTCGCACTAGCTCATTCAAGGTCAGCATGTTCTATTTGAGGGTAAATGTCGTGTCCGGTCCATAACTTTCTTATCTTGAAGGAATTAAATACTTGCCACAATTGTTCACAATAATGAGACGATGTGTCATGTGCAACAACCGGTCACCTACCTTCAAGGTCAAGGTCACATTTGAGGTCAAAGATAAACAAAGTTTGTTACAGGGTATATTTTGTGTCCGGTCAATAACTTTTTCAAAGATCAAATGATTTTAAAAATACTTGCCACAAAAAGCACTATAATAAGACAATGTGTCATGCGCAACACATGCATCCCTTCCTCCAAGATCAAGGTCACACTAAGAAGTCAAAGCTTGACATGATAGATTTTTAAATTCCGTGTTTCGTTTTCTTTCGTAAAAAAATTATTGCTGCATTTGCAGATCTAGCATTTATCATTATTTTGGACTGAAAGTCTTGGGATCCATACCTCAATATTTTGAAATAGCACAATTTTATGCTTCATATAAAACTTCTCGAGGCGGGGGACGTTGATAACTCTGTAACAAATTCTTGTTCATGATATTTTAATGGGGATTAATTAAAAAAAGTAAAACCGGGTATTCACTTGAAACTGTATGTATTTCCAAAAACATAGGATAATTAAATGTCTGACTTGTTTTAATGAAATGGATAATTTGAGCATAAAGATGCTATTATCATACTTGAATCCCAAAAATGTATCTGTTATTTAAATATATTTAAAATGAATGACCCAATGACATTAAATAATGGCAAAATAGTGTATTAATGTCATTTTATTTTTAAAGGATTATCTTTTATGTGTCACTGTACATTTTTGGCATTTATATTATAATAATGCTCTGGGTACATAATTCTATGGAGCTCCAATCAAGTGAATTGTATTAATCGACAGGGTATATCCATTCAAAGAATTTGTTTAATTTAACATGGCTTTAAAACTAAATGAAGGCAGCAACACGAAAAAACACATTTACCATACGGCCCTACATGTCATTAAAATACATATACATGATAACTGAAATTATCATTGTAAATCTTTATTTTTTTACAAATATTTTTAATCAGAGCTATGTTTTTATGTTTAAAAAAGCCAGGTAACTGTTCTTTACATATATGCTAATTCGGGCCTAGGAAAAATACTAAAAAATACTGTAAGATAGTGTTACTGAAATTATGATATTTTTATTTCATTTTCAGTTGTTAAAGTATGTACTGATGACGAAGTGCTGAATAAAAGATTAATGTTTATTGATACTATGAGCGTTCCGGATTTTCAACAGACGTCATGTGAATGTGTTGTAACACCTTTAGAATTGCATAATACTTTCAAATTGCATTTACAACTGGAACATCTATCTGGAAGATATAAAATGCAATTTGAAATAAATAATATCTCAGTTGGAACATTTTATGATAGTGAAATTACATTTGTTACTGGTGCAACGAAACTTTTATTTTCAACAACTAAAGATCACCAAAGAGAAGGAGTTTGCTTAGCTGTTTACTCGGGTGAGTTTTCCGGAGGAATGAACGTGCCTTTTCATAAAAAGAACCGATACTGTTTCTATTTTCAGCTTTGCTAAGTCATTATACTGAAAAACAGACAACTGTGATCACTACCTAATACATTTGAAATACAATTCAAAATTATTGTATAAAATGCTCCGTTAATTTTAAAACGGTTTTGAAATATTTAAGGAATAAAAAACTAGTTATGTAATACAGGCCATGACCGTTAACTATAGGATATGACTTACCGGTTTTCAAAAGAAGGTTTATGTACCTATTTTCATACATGAACATCTGCAAAATCACTATGACGCAAGCCCACATGGCTAAGTATTAAAACGATAAAAACGGCGCATTCTCGGGTGATTTCATATTCTTCTTCGTTAATCGCGTGCACAGTTTTATCCAAAAATAATTAATTGTGACACGAAATTCAAATCCCATTTTTTTGCATGAAGCATAATACAAAAAAATATATAAGAACAGTTAATAATTATAAGTGAACAATTAACAAGAGCTTAACAAACAGAAAAAGAGAATAATTTCAATTAAATATTATCAAAATATGTTACCTTAAAGGCGAATTTCATTTGCAGTAAAAATTGAATTTTGCATTTTTATACAATGTATTCTTTGATTATGAACACATGATATTTTCAAATAGTTTTAAGAAGGGTAAGTCACAATATTAACTTCTAAAAATTTATTTCTAAGATTTTAATATTTTGGACAGACTAGTAAAAAGTTGTATTCGATTTCGATTGATTGCATGTTACATGATTTACAAAGGCACTCATTTTGGGATATGTTTTCTTTGACATTGTCTAGATATCTTTCTCTTTTAAATTCATGTTTAAATATTACATATGTTTTTAATTTGTTTGAGTTGTTCTTGAATTCTTATAAAACTGGTTATTTATGCTTCTGTTGTCTAGATTTAAATACTTGATTTCAGAA
Source organism: Ruditapes philippinarum (assembly GCF_026571515.1). NCBI lineage: Eukaryota > Metazoa > Mollusca > Bivalvia > Venerida > Veneridae > Ruditapes > Ruditapes philippinarum. Next base: position 226,881 of record NW_026855528.1, read on the forward strand.
GTCGTAGTCTTTTTCATTTACAATGTCACAGAGATAGTTTGCTATTATTTCAGAACGTTATTAAAAGTACACATTTAATGATTTTATATGCATTTAGAATAAAACAAAGCACTTCATTTAAATGAATGTACTGAACAAAATAACATATTTCGATAAAACATCGGTTTTTTAAAACAAATTGAATACAATTAATTATTTTCTATTGTTTATGGATGCTGGACAAAACATTCAAGGAGAATACTTTAGTTATAGTACGCTGGTTTGTGCCGTTATGCCACATCAGCGTTGTTTGTGCCGTGTGGAGGCTGTAAAAAGTCGCCCCGTACATTCAATCAGGGATGTTTTAAAGATCGTTCAGCACGACATTATTGTTGTGTTTGTGGTACTTTTAGTTCTTACTTTTTGGCATTTTTCTAGTTGGGTGGTTCCAATATTCCTGCTTGAATAATGTTAAATCACCCTTAGGATATGTTGCCTGCTTTTTAAATTTGTCTTTTGACGTCATATCTGTGATATGCAGGCTTCATAACTTCTGATCTTTCTTTTCCCGTTTAGGGCACACGCTTTCTTTTACTTGGGGACCATACGCCGCTTTTCATTAAATGGCACGGAAGTGTCACATTGAACGTATCATGATAACCGCCGTATGAACATATCTGCGGATGTTTCTAAATTCAAAATTTCACCATTATCATGTTTAAATGTTGAATTCTGCTTAAGCCGGTGCTAGGGGGCGTGGACGGTAATTTGTACTTTCCATTACCGTCCATGAACAGGCTCAATCAAACCGAGCCTGCAACATTTTCAATTTTGTCTTGTTGGGCTTTCTTTAGAGATTTTTACTTCTCTCTATTTCAGAAATAAGGTTTTGAATAGCAATACAATATATAATGATTTGATATCTTTTATTATTTAAATGTCAAACAATTTTTTTAATTTGACTATTTGAAATTAAGTTATGTACAAATTAATAAAATCAATGAATGCCTATTAATTCACATGAAGATATTCGTTAAAACCTCACCCTTGATACTTAATACTTTAGTGTAAAATTATTAATTGACTGCAGATGGCGCTTACTTCAATATGTATTGTAAGGGATCAACAAGACGAACAACATCACAATCCAGTCCAACATCTATTTCACATGAGAGTGAAACAACAAAGATTACAACTTTAAAATATAATAATTCTTCAGTCCAAGCTTCAAAAGACAAAGCCACTGGAGTCCACGCTATTATAAGTATGTTAAGGCATACATCCATGGCATGTATTGTCAATATAAGTAAACATGTAGTTATGTCCCTTGTCACATGTGCCAATAAATGTGTCAAGTTAAAATGAACTTTTCTAATACTAGTGGGGCGGGAAATTGAGAAAATAGTGCAAATGGTGATACAAGCATGAAACTTTCAGGAAATCATCTTTCATTTTGTCTTTAGACTACATAGTTTTCAAAAGTGAAGTGGGCCCAAAAATATCTCTGCTCATTCAAGATGGCCGCCATTTTCAAAATGGCCGCCATATAAATTTAACGTACATAAATAACTCATTCAGTCAATTTTTTTGTAAAGACCTGAAACTTACACCGAAGCATGTATCAAGTGTCTCCTTTACAAAAATTTTAATTTTACAAACTTCCGCGTTCGTACCTCTTCTCAATCCAAGATGGCGTCCAATATGGCCGCCGATTTTTCACAAAACTGTTATATAATTTCTATAGTATAATTTGTACCACAAATTATGTTTATTTCTATAAAAAGTGTTTAAATATATCAAAAATAATCAAATCATATGTTAATCATAATGAAAATAAAGTTTTTTAAGTTTATGTCTAAAATATCTTTAAAGATATCAAGAAAAAAATCTCGTTTTTTGCATATTTCTCTTAATTTGGTTTTCTATTCTATATGCAAAATTACAAACAAAAAAACTTTATTTCTTATTTGTAATTCAATTCAAAATGTTGTTAACATATGAGAGAACCATAAAAACTGTAGGTTTATATTTTGTCAAAGTGGGTGGGGTAAATTTATCCTATAATTACAATAGAAAACCAACAAAATTTACACCGACCGTAAGTTGTTTCTTCGCTTTTTCTCTTAATTATGATGCAAATGCTCCCTATTAAAAAGTATTCTTTATTGGAAGAGTGTATTTTTGTCTTTCTTTGGTTTATACAGAATTCATTTTAGTTTAATTGTGAGGGAAGCTATAAAATATATGTCTTTCTTTGGGTCAAGTAGGTGAGCTAAAATATCAATAAATGCACATACATTAATTAGTATACACTCAGTTATTAAATTTGGTTGCGTGATATTACTGGTTTCAATATCTTGATATTGTTTATTAATTGTTAATTGTAAAGATATATAAGAAGACAATAAGCCAACAAACATGCTTTAAAGAGCAAACATGCACATGAATAAGGTTGTCCATTGACGCATATTATTAATTTCTTCACAATTTCATATTGAAAATATGAAAATAGCTTTAAAGCTAACTCAATAAGATAATAATTTTTGCATATATAAAAAGGCTACTATCACATCATCTCTTTCTATGTGTTGTGAAACAGATATATCAATGATATCACCTGACCTACATACAGTTTTTGATGATTTAAAGTAAAATAATTGTAATTCATAAATTAATTATATCAATTTTTTATTTCAATAACAGGGCAATGATGACCCTAAGTCACACACCATTGTTGGGGAAAGGTCACAATTCTTTATAAACGTAGGTTATTGGGTGTATCAATTTTGTCACAACATATATATGATTTGTGAAATATTGTAAGGATGCTTTAAAAGAAACAACCTGATATCAAGTTTCTCAGAATTGTTTCTCATGAGAGGACTTAAATAAGTATTACTATTCCTATATGAGTCCATATAAACTTAGTGACCCCTGGTGCATGATCAATTTTGACCATCTTGTCCATGATTTTTTAAATATTTGTAGAGTATTACAAGGTTATGATGATACATAATTTATTCGGTTACTGTAGTTTTAGAGAATACAAATTTATTGTAAAATAAGTGATATCCATTTCAAAACCATTTTAACTGCAGGACATCATACAATTTTTATGCATTTAGTTTAACACTAGAAGTTCTCTTATTGTGTTTTCCTACACAAGTCTATATACCCGAGTTGCTCTATGAGCAAGATTCATGACACAAGATGATGGTATACGCTTAGTATCTATGCTCTGTGCATTCTGCTTTTTGAGAAGACTTTTTAAACATTTTACTATGTAAAATCTATGTTCACTAAGTGCAAACAGAGAGTTTTATGTAACTTTTAAAGAGGTCTTCTCTTCTTGGCAATGTTACTGGAATATTGAATATCTAAGTTCAAGGCATTGTAGTTCTCCTAAAGAGGACTTACCGGTACATGTGATTTCCTATATAAGTCTTTCAAAACTAAGTGCCCCTCATGGCAGCCATTGACAGGCCTTTTAATCATGCTCCTGCAGTCTAAAATGGGCTAAATGGCTCCCTGGTATGTTACTAATGTTTGCATAGACTTAAAACTGTCTTAAAAGTCTTCTCCAAAACTTAAGTTCCCAGAGCAGAAAAAATATTATGAAAATTCACTCTGTGATACTCAATAAAAATTATGAATTATTGGCATAGGACCAAATCACTAAGTTCATATGAACTCGTATAGAAATATAATTATATGAGTCTTCTTGTGTGAAACAGTTCCTATGATATTGGGCATGTTTCCTTTGAAGCGAACCTTCACAAATAGTTCATAAATCATAACTGTATGTGGTGAAAAAATTGATACTCCTAACATGATCTTATCTTACTTCTGTTTTAAAGCGTTATGGCAATTTTCCTGCAGTGGATCTTAGGTGAGTGGTCAAGGATTGTTTAATGGGTAACATGAAATTTGAATAATCTTTGACAGACATTTAGTTTATATTTCAAATCATCAGCAAATATATGTGGGTCAAGCGATACTATTGATATACATATTTCACTACACATAGATCATATGATGTATCAGTCTTAATTTTACTTTGTATCTTTTAAAAATACCATGTCTAGATATGTTATTATATAAACAGGGCTAATTCAATTATACCTAATTACAGTGACATGAAAGTAGAAATAACTTTGAATCGTACTGTAACAAGCCTTCAGTAAGACTTTGATATCTAATGCAAACTTCATTTTTCTCATTGTGTTGACTTTAAAGCGATTTTTATCTTTTCGTAAAGAAACTGTTAAGGATGTAATTGTATTCGTAATTAAGACAATATTTAACGCATGTTTTGTTAATGTATATTCAGTCTACTGTCGTCAGAATTATATATAACTGATAATATTAAAAATATTGAAACAAGTCATATCTTGCAAACAAATTTTACAACTGACTGTATACACATGAATGTATGTGCATTTTAGCTCTAGACCTGAATGAAGACAATAATTCCTTAAAAAAACAAATATTTTTAACAGTAAATACTTTCCTCAGAATTCATAGAAAGTTTAACAAAAAGCAAAGAAATAAAATTAACTTACAAACTTCGTTGTATTTGTTTTTCAATTATCAGATATATTTACCCCACCCACTTTGACAAAATATAAAACCTACAGATTATATCTTTACAATAAACACATAGTGTTAATTAAATATCAAATACACTATTAGAAACTAAGTAACTTTTATGTTTTGTACAAAGACCTATTAGAAAACCATATTAGAGAAATATGCAAATATTGGCACTTTTTCTTTAATATTTTTAACGATACTTTTTGGATGAATAACTTAGAAAGCTTGACTTACATTGTTGTTTACATAAAATTTGATAATTTTTGATATGTTTATACACTTTTATCGAAATATGCATAATTTGTGATACAAATTATATGACAAAAGAGATATATCAGTTTTGCATAAAATCGGCGGCCATATTGGACGCCATCTTGAATTCTGAAGAGGTATGAACGCTGATTTTGTTCACGATTTGAATTTTTGTAAAGGAGAAACTTCATAAAATTAAAAATATTGAAACAAGTCATATCTTGCAAACAAATTTTACAACTGACTGTATACACATGAATGTATGTGCATTTTAGCTCTAGACCTGAATGAAGACAATAATTCCTTAAAAAAAAACAAATATTTTTAACAGTAAATACTTTCCTCAGAATTCATAGAAAGTTTAACAAAAAGCAAAGAAATAAAATTAACTTACAAACTTCGTTGTATGACAAACTTATATGACAAAAGAGATATATCAGTTTTGCATAAAGTCGGCGGCCATATTGGACGCCATCTTGAATTCTGAAGAGGTATGAACGCTGATTTTGTTCACGATTTGAATTTTTGTAAAGGAGAAACTTAATACATGCTTTGGTGTAAGTTTCAGGTCTGTACAAACATTTCACTGAATGAGCTAATATGTATGTCAAATTTATATGGCGGCCATTTTGAAAATGGCGGCCATCTTGTATGAGCAGAGATATTTTTGGGCCCACTTCACTTTTGGAATCTCTATAGCCTAAAGATGATTTCCTGAAAGTTTCATGCTTGTATCACAATTTGCACTATTTTGACAGGGGAGACCTTATTTCCCGCTCCACTATACGCTCATATTTAGATATCCACTTTACGATGGTATCAATTCTTTTGAAACTTAATTGCAAATGTTTAAAAATTAATATTTTTAAGATGTTTTAATTAAGAAAATAATAGAACCTAGCTGATTCGTTAAATTATATATTTGTTATAACTTATGTACAATGTATATATAATTCTAAAATGGCCTGACTTGTTAACGTTCGTGACGCATTCTAACCGATATCTAGGCAGACGTAATCGTTTATAGTGGGGCGGGAAATTGAGAAAATAGTGCAAATTGTGATACAAGCATGAAACTTTCAGGAAATCATCTTTAGACCATGTAGAATTCAAAAGTGAAGTAGGCCCAAAACTATCTCTGCTCATTCAAGATGGCCGCCATTTTCAAAATGGCCGCCATATACATTTGACGTACATACTAGCTCATTCATTCCAATTTTTGGTAGAGACCTTTAACTAACACCAAAAGCATGCATATAGTTTCTCCTTTTAAACAAGAGCCCGGTTTGAGCCGGGTGATGCTCCCCGAATAGGTTTTGGACACAGGAAAGTACACCTCTTGTAGTTTCAGAGTTATGTCCATGGAAAAAGTTCAAAGTGCAATAATTCCAAAATTAGGAAAGGCAGAGTTACTGTTCTTTGCACTGCACTTCTAATCACTGTTATCTATCAACTTACCAAGTTTCTTGTTGATATCTCTTATGGTTTCCGAGTTATGTTCCGGACAACTTCAAAAAATAAAAATAAACAAAGGGCAATAACTCCAGAATTAGGAGTTATGATTCTCATGCACTGCACATCTACCCATTAAGATACATCTACCTACAAAGTTTCATGTTGATATCTCTTATAGTTTTACAGCTATGTCCAGTACAAGATTTTTCTTAAAGGGGAGATAATTCAAAAATGAGGCTTAACAGAGTTATGTTTTTTTGCACTGCACTTCTACTCAATGAGATCTATCTACCTACAATGTTTCATCTTGATATCTCTTAAAGTTTTAGAGTTATGTTCCGGACAAAGTTCTCTGTTAAAATTAGCTAAGGGCAATAACTCCAAAAATAGGACAAAAAGAGTTATTGTTTTTATGCACTGCACATCTACCCATTGAGATCTATTCACCTACAAAGTTTCATGTTGATATCTCTTATAGTTTTAGAGTTATGCCCCGGACAAAATTTTTCAATAAGGGCAGATAATTCAAAAACCGGGCAAAATAGAGTTCTGGTTCTTTGACACTGCACATCTACCCATTGAGATCTATTCATCTACAAAGTTTCATGTTGATATCTCTTATAGTTTTAGAGTTATGCCCCGGACAAGATTTTTCTATAAGGGGAAATAATTAAAAAATGAGGCTTAACAGAGTTATGGTTCTTTTGCACTGCACTTCTACTCAATAAGATCTATCTACCTACAATGTTTCATCTTGATATCTCTTATAGTTTTAGAGTTATGTTCCGGACAAAGTTCAAAGTGTTGAAATTAACAAAGGGCAATAACTCCAAAATTAGGACAAAAAGAGTTATTGTTCTTATGCACTGCACATCTACCCATTGAGATAATTCAAAAATGAGGCTTAACAGAGTTATGTTCTTTTGCACTGCACTTCTACTCAATGAGATCTATTTACCTACAAAGTTTCATGTTGATATCTCTTATAGTTTTAGAGTTATGCCCCGGACAAGATTTTTCTATAAGGGGAGATAATTCAAAAACCTGGCAAAATAGAGTTATGGTTCTTTGACACTGCACTCCCCCTCAATGCCCTCTACCACTGTATGAAGTTTAAACAAATTATCTCCAAGGGTTTTCAAGTTATGCTCCGGACAAGAAAACGGACGGACAGACGGACAAGGCGCCGACTATATGCTCCCCCGAAATTTTTCGGGGAGCATAAAAATTTAAATCTTACAAAATATCTCTTTCATACCTCTTCCAAATCCAAGATGGCGTCCAATATGGCCGTCGATTTTGTGCAAAACTGTTATATCATTTTTATAGTATAATTTGTTACACAAATTATGTTTATTATGATAAAAAGTGTTTAAACATATCAGAGATAATCAAATTATATGTTAATCTCAATAAAAGTAAACATTTTAAAAATGTTTTTGTCTTAGAAATATCTTTTAGAAAGATCAAGAAAAAAATCCATTTTTTTCATATTTTTCAAATTTGATTTCCTTAATTTATGTACAAAGTTAAAAAGTTACTTTATTTCTTAAACTGTATTTGACATTCCATTAATATCATGTGTTTATTGTAAAAAATGTAAGAAAAACATTAAATCTGTAGGATTTATATTTTGTGAAAGTGGGTGGGGTAATTTTATACGGTAATTATTGTAAAAGAACAAACAACAGAAAATAGAAATAGCTAAGTTCATTCTATTTCTTTGCCTTTTTGCTTTTCTATGAATTCTAATGCAAATGTTCCAACTTAAAAAGTAGTTTTTATTGGATGAAAGTATTTTTGTCTTCCTTCGGGCCAAGTGGCTAAGCAAGAAATGCACATACAAACATGTGTATACATTCAGTTTTTAAATTTGGTTGCATGATAATTTTTGTTTCAATATATTTGATATCATATATTAATTGTTAATTGTAAAGACATATAAGAAGACAATGAATCAACTAAACGTGCTTAAAATTGCAAGCAAGTACATGAAAAATGTAAGGTATAAAGGTAGTCCATAAACGCATTTTTTTGACTCCTTCACAATTTTATATTTATAATATTAACATGGCTTAAAAGCCAACAAAATGTATATGATGTGAAACAGATATATCAATGATATGGCCTGGCCTGCATGCAGTTTTTTGAAAAGTTAAGATACAAAGTAAGTATTTCCTAAAGTAATCATATCTCATTCTTTCTTTAAATAAGAGGGCAATGATGACCCTGGATCACTCACCTAAGATCATTGTTGGAAAAAAGGTAACAAGATCATTTTGGGAGTGTCAATTATGTCATAAAACACATGATTTGTGTCATAATTGAATCCAGTTGCGTTTAAAGAAACATGCTCAATATCTAGTTTCAATTTTTTTCACACGAGAGGACTTTAATAACCATATTCATATATGAGTCCATATAAACTTAGTAAATTTTGACCATGTTGACCATGATATATCAAATATTTGTAGAGTATAACACAATTATGATGATACATGATTAATGTCTATGCGTCGGATACTGTTGGTTAGGAGAAAACAGATTTAATACATTAGTCTTTGTAAATTAAGTGATACTCATTGCAAAACCATTTTAGACTGCAGTAGCATCATACAAATGTATGCATGTTATATCAGGCTACATCCCAAATATCTTAGTTCAAGTCATTGTTGTTTAACACTTGATGTTTTAATGTGTTTTCCTATACAAGACTGTGAACCCAGGTGGCTCTATGAGCATGATACATTAAATATGTTAATAAAGACACAAGGTGGGGCTACATGCTTAGTACCTGTGCTCTGTGCATTTTGATTTTTGAGAAGATTTTTAATTTTGCATGTACACTTAATGATCCAAAAGTGTTTAATGTAACTTTAAAAGAGGTCTTCTTTACTTGGCAAGATTATATGGTGACTATCTAAGCTCTAGGCATTGTAGTTTCTTTGTTTGTTGATTTTTTTTAAATAACAACAACAACAAAAAAACTTCAATAAGATTCCCTACACAGGTCTTTAAAAACTGTGTTCCTCGTGAGGGCCTTTAAATCATGCTCCTGCAGTCCAAAATGGCTTTACCTGTCACTTTGTTTACATTGACTTATATAATAAAATTCTTCTCCGAAACTACAGTGTATAGAGAAGAAAATATATCGTATATCATCACATTGTGATGCTATATAAAGATTATGAACTATTTTGGCATAGGGTCAAAATCACTTAGTTTACATGGACTCTTATTGGAATATAGTTATATGAGTCTTTTTGTAGTTCTGAGAGCCTAGTTATTGGGCATGTTTCTTTTCAAATAGTATATAAATCATGACTGTATTTGGTGAAAAAAGATACTCCTTATATGATTTTAGCATTCTTCAGTATTAAAGAATTATAGACCTTTAAATTCCAGCAGTGGATCTTAGGCGAGTGATCTAGAGTCAACTATTCTCTTTTGTTTAATGGGGAAAATAAAGTATGAATACATTTAGTTTCTATTCCAAATCATAAGCTATGTTATGTGGGTCAAGCGGTTTTATTGATACCCATTTTAGCACACATAGATAATATGATGTATCAGTCGCCTTCATTTTTGTTTCTTTTGAAAATATCATGTCTACATAAGTTATTAGAAATGGACAGTACTAACTCAATTATACTTGGTTACAAAGATGTGCAAGTAAATATAACTTTGAATCATTCTGTTACAAGCATTTAGCAAGACTAAATTGTCCAGGAAATAATTTTATTCATAAATAGACAACATTTCACTCAGGTCCAGGCATGATTTTATCTAACATATGGTTCGTTGATGAATATTCAGTCTTCTTTCTGTACAATTATCAAATTATATTAAGAATATTGAAACAACTTATATCATGCAAACACATTTAATAACTGAATGTATACATATAATTGTATCTGCATTTATTGATATTTTAGTACACCCTCTAGACCTGAAGGAAGACCAAAATACCTTACTACAATACAATACTTTTACAGTGAATATTTGCATAAGAATTCGTAAAAGACGTTATTTTGTACTACAATTGTCTGAAAAATTTACCCCACCCACCATGAATAAGTATAAAACCTTCACATTTTTGTTTTTGTTACAGTTATACAATAAAACATAGTGTTGATTCAATATCAAATACACTTTAAGAAAATATGTAACTTTTGGAATTTTGTACATAGACATAGAAAACCATGTTAGAGAAAAATGCAAAAAGTGGCACTTTTTCTTTGATATTGTTAAAGATTTTTTTTGTACAAAAACTAAAAACATGACTAACAATGTGGTTAACCTAAAATTTGATTTTTATTCTAATATGTTTAACAATTTTATATGGAAATAAGCATACTGTGTGCAAAAAATTATACTACAAAAGAGATATATCAGTTTTCATTAAAATTGGCAGCCATATTGGACGCCATCTTGGATTCTGAAGAAATATGCAAGCGAAATTGCTTAAAGATTTAAATATTTGAAAAGGGGAAACTATATGCATGCTTTGGTGTAAGTTTCAAGTCTGTACAAAAAATTGGAATGAATGAGCTATTATGTACGTCAAATTTATATGGCGGCCATCTTGAAAATGGCGGCCATCTTGAATGAGCAGAGATATTTTTGGGCCCACTTCACTTTTGAAATCTACATGGTCTAAAGATAATTTCCTGAAAGTTTCATGCTTGTATCACAATTTGCACTATTTTGACAGCAGAGACCTTATTTCCCGCCCCACTATTAGCTGATATTAACTTTAAAAAAAACACTACAGACAAGCTAGTTTGCTTAACAGACCGCTTTAACAGTTCCAAAATTAAGTATACTTAAAATACCTATTTGTGGTATGATAATAAAGATCTTACTGGAATTATTTTGATAAATAAATTGCTAACTTGTCTGTCTGGTAAATATTGCTTATTAACATAAGTTTGTGTCAGGAATGATCAATACATATACTTACATGTCTTACAAATAATATGAAATTTGAATTTGAATCTTGCCGGAAACACTTATCATAAGTGTTAATAAAATTACCTCATTGCTTACACTTCCAGTTTTTACTGTGTCATTATTTAATATTTGAATTTTGAGCAAAAAACGTATCTTTAGTGTGAATATAATGACTGTATTGCGCTAACACCTGAAGTTCTTACAGAGTCATTTTAATGTTTTTGCAAAACACTTATCATAAGTGTTAATAAAATTACCTTATTGTGCTTACACTTCCAGTTCCTACAGTGCCATCAGCGTGTGGACTTCTTTTTGGAATTGTTATTGCTGTTGTTTGCGTTATTATCTACAAAAGGTAAATTTTACCTTAAATATTGTGATAAAAATTCTTTAAATGTCAAAAAAATGTTTTATGATAAACTAACACTCGAATAAGGTTAGTAAAAATATAAACATTTATACATTCTTTTTATATAAAAAAACTCATAGACACAATTAAACATTAAGGTTTGCGAAAATTATGTATAGTCATATCAATGAATTTGTATTATCTTTAATTTCACGATAATAGTATATTTCCATGTAGCTGGGAGATTAGATTGTTCAAAAGTGACCTATCTAAGTCATACACCCTGATCAGCCAGACTCAAGATAGAACAACATTTTACTCATTTCTAGATTTCTAGAGCGTTAAAAGGTGTGTCCCTAAGTTATTTTGTGTAACAATTGTCAAGATAAGTTGAATATTATACTCAAGAATCGAGATATTAATCACATGATGTCAATTGCCATAAACGATAATGGGGTAAAATCTCATTAATTATTTTATCTTTTATTTATATTTTCTTAGATCATTGGCTAGCACCGTTGTCTATACAGACAATAGTATACGTTAACAGAAGTATAATGATAACAACCTATTTTTGTGTCACCTGCTACAGAGTAGCGGCGACATATAGGGATCATTTCTCCGTCGCCTCTCCGTCTGTCTATCCATCCGTCACAAAACATGTCCAGAATACTTCTTAAAAACTACTGGCGCAATTTATCCTAATTGTACAAGAATGATAAATACAAAGTTAAGTTGTGCATGCCGCCCGATTGATCGGGTTTTCCAGTTGAATATGTTTAAGTTAAGTTATGGTCCTTGAATAAAAATGTGCTTATGATTTTTTTGTGTAGTCAGACACAAAGACCCTGATACATGCTACAAAGTAACCACAGATAATAGGGTTCACTTTGTTGTGTATGTCTGTTTGTACGTTACAGAACTTTTCTGGACTACAATCCCAAAACAACTTGCGCAACTTCAACCAAACTTTAGAGAAATGATCAGTACAAAGTCTAGTTTGGCATATCGTCGGTATTTTCCGGTTCAATAATTTATGTTAGCGTTATCACCCTTTAAATTAATAAATTTTATTTTTTTAAAAGTTATGTCCGGGTTAAATTTCTTCTACTACCAATGCAATTCGAGTGGAATTTTACCTCAAGTTCCTTTGCATATTTAACGGGTTTTTTTCCAGTTAAATGATATTTGACCCTTCAATAAAAAAAGCAAAAACGTTTTGGCCTGTTAATGATTTGTGTGTCTCCTGCTACACAGTACCTGCACTATGAAATTGGTTATCATAAGGCGATACATGTGATCACTGATCGCTCTTGTATTGACTGATTTATGCCGTTATAGGAAAAAGAATGGAAAAGGAAGACATGCTACTATGATAGTCCCCGCAGACGCAAATGTTGAGAGTGACTATTATGTGACTGAAAATGCGATGTACAATATGGGTCAGATATCCATGCGAGAAACAGTCAATGAAAACGAACACAACAATGATGACCAAGAATCAACAGACGGAAATCAGTCTTCCGAAATTTAACCAACCCATGCTTTGTCAAACGACTATTCAACGTGTCTAAAAGCAGGCCAAGTCACAGCTGGTGGCTTAAACAATAACACTTCAAATAATTATCAAAAGTACCAACCAAAATGTTCAAGAATAAATGGAGAAGATGACACAGTATATGACAGTACAAAGTCAACTCCTCCTCAGTAGGCAGTCGGAAATAGTGATTATCATCATTTGGGTTCTGTTGGTTTGAATGGACTGAATCTAACATATGATAAAATTGGTAATACTGGTGTAGTAAAATATTAGACAATTTCAAATGAGGTATATGGATAACAAGTATTAGCATTTCCAGAAATGCTTGGAATTGCATATAGAATATATTGAATATAGAAATGATTATACCTTATTGTATATTGTATGTGGTAAAAACATAAAGCCAATACAAATACTTGATTCACTCTACTATTCCGTTATAGTCAAAATATTTTGACGTGCTTAGCTAGATTTTGATATATTTTTTGTTCTAGTTGTTTCCTTCTGACGTCACATTTGGGTACATAGTAAATAAAAAATGGGAGATAGAACGGTAATTAATATCTCATTTGCAACAATACGCAGCGTTGGCTTAATGTATCACTTGCTTACAATAACATGCTTTCAGTCATCTAAATTAACGTGTTAATCATGTATTCAAGTCGCATCTTTCTGAATAATCGTTAAAACAGCTGTTGCTTATTAGGAGCAAAAGAAGAAATTAGAATTAAAATCAATCAGTAAAGATAACATAATTAAATACACTTTTGGTGTACATTTAAGTAATGAGATAAAGACCTATGTAGAATAATGTGTTACATTCTGAAATAAATATTATCCAGAACAAACTGAACAATTTGAGCAAAATAATATATTCAAGAAATATTAACAGAGCATCAGACACGTGCTACAAACTTCGTATTTCCAAAAACAAGACAGATTCGATGGCTTTCTATTGTATGTCTCTTAAACCAGATGTACATTATCAGGGAAAACATTTAAGAAACCAAAAATATCTCGGGCAGAAAATTTTAATATAAAAAATACATTCAATGATATGTATGTTATGTATATCAAGTTATGTATTATTATTATCATTATAAATCAGAACAGAATCGACTTTTTGAAGAAAACAGTGGGTGGGGTTTGAGGTATTATCAAGACCTACTCGTCAGCGTCAGCGGTGGTTTACCTTTTCGTTTTTGGTCATCAAGGTCAATACTTATAATACTAAAACATTGCAACTTCACATGTGGATACAACTTGTTGAGTTTTACCTGTCACACTGAAATACATTTACATGTATACCTGTACATATTTCTTATTTAGTGAAGTTTCATGGAATTTGTTTTTCTTGAATTCTAATAAATTGTTATTGCTTTTGAAATAATCTTGAATTCTAATAAATTGTTATTGCTTTTGAAATATTCTTGAATTCTAATAAATTGTTATTGCTTTTGAAATATTCTTGAATTCTAATAAATTGTTATTGCTTTTGAAATATGGTTATTGTCAATGATGTTCTGTTATAAAATGTCATGTATAATTATAATTAAATACAATGAAGTTACATGGTTATGAAATTGGATTTTTAATGTAATACAAACAGAAAATATATGTGAACACTTAAAATAATATAGAAAAATAAATTTGTGACAAAGTATTTATTTATACTCGTACGTTTGATTTCTATTCTTTGGAAAATATAGTAATACCAAAAACTGATTCCATAATCGGCAACTTCATTCTTTTGCGTTCATCAAAAAAACAAACAAACATTTTTTGTGTTGCATAATAGATTGTTTATTTTTTTTTCTATTTTACATGGTTTGGAAACTGTTTTCAAACGGGCGGACGTTTACCTTTTCAACAGGAAAAAAAAAGACTTTCGATACCCTGCTACTGGTGCTTGGTAGCCGTTGAAGGACAGGCAGAGCAATGGCCTAGATTTTTTAAGTGGTAAAAAACTGAATAAGAACAAAAAAAATCATAATAGTAGCAGCATACTTCATATATTTAGCATTTTATTAGCATAATCAGTATACTTAGCAGTTATCAAAGTGAAAACAATTCCCAAATAGACTTACTGGCAGGTCTAAACAAAAAGAACTGAGCTCTTCTGTTGCTTGCTCGCCACGTCGAGCCGGTATTATGTTAGGATTTTACTGAGAAAACAATAGAAAACAAACAAAACTCCAAATCCATCCAAATTTAACCAAAGATTGGCTTCAAGCTTAATATATGATTCAACTGTCTAAGCTGGACTCCTAAGTTTATTTGGCCAATAAATTTTTTATCTTACATAGCGGCTAAAAAACTTCAATTTAAACGCCATCTTTAAAGAACAGCAAGTACTGCTTTACGAGCTAAGATATAATTATTATATTTTAACAGAGTTGCGCCCCTTTTAATCTTCAGATTTTGATAAAAATGGTTTCCAGACGATAACTTTTGAATGAGTCAACATATAGTAATAACTCATTGTACACATATGTGACATAAAAAATACAGGTCATGTTCGAAATTGGGTTCAGACTACAAAATATTTACAGAGTAGTGCTCCGTTTAATCTTCAAATTTTCAAGAAAAATAATTCCAAATGATAACTCCTAAAGCAGTCATGGAATTGTTATTATTTTTAATTAAAAGATGTTATGAAAAACACAAGTCAAATTCAAATTTGGTATCAGACCACTAATGTTTAACAAAAATATGTCCCCTTTTCATCTTCAATTTTTCACAAAATAAGGTTTATAGATGATATTTCTAAAAGGAGTCAAATTATTGAAATTATTATTGGTATTTCATTGAAACATCATTAAATACAGGTTAATATCAAATATAGATTTACGCCACTAAATTTCTACATAGTTATGGCTCATTTTCAATTTCAATTAAGCAAACAAAAATGTTGCTTTCACTTCATTACTCTTCATATAGTCAATGGATTGAAATTATTTTGTTAACAAATGTAACATGTTTTATTACAGGTTGAGTTTGAATTTAAGCTCAGATCACTAAATGATTTACATAGTTTTTGCTCCTTTTCATTTTTTTAGTTTTTATTTATTCCCACCTCTCCGGGTCTCATGTCGCCTTCCCCTTTGCCCTTTGCTTTTATGGGCCTATTTTTCAATCATTTGATTGTTCTCGTTTAGTTCCTTATCAGTTTCTAATTATTTAGTCTTTGGTAGTGGTTTGCCTGCCCGTGCTCTGCCTTATGCCCTTCTCTGTTTTTGTTTGGGGTCCTCCTGGGCTCCTTGCCACTGGCTCTTGTTACTGGGTCGGGTGGGGGCTGCGCACATTGAACGCCGCCTTTCCTTGATGATCGTGTTTATCATATTTTATGTAACATCATTTAATACAAGTTGAGTTCAAGTTTAAGCACATACCACTAAATGTTTAGGTTTATTCTCATTTACCAATTTCAAACTTGTTATGATTATTTAAGATCTCTCTTCATACAATTATCTGTACAATGTTGTCTTATTTCTCTTTAAACAATATCTCCTCTAACCAAACTTTACATGAATGATCCTTCGGTGGTCCCTTTTCAAAGTTGTTTTAATGGTTCCGGTCTGTTGCATATGAAGATTAAGGCGACAACTGGACTCATATATGAAACACACATATAAGCCTTACTTTCTCAAATATTTGGCATGTATTTATTGCCTTGTGGACCACTACAAAATGTACATGTATCTTAATCATAAAGGGTTAAAATATTTCACGCCCCCAAATGGATGGGGTCATGATCTACATTAAAATATCTTAACGTCTTAATTTTGTATAAAAATTTAATGCCTAGAGCTTCTATTGAATATGTAGCATTGCTTTGTGAACTGAAACAAAACAAATGTTAATCATGACCCATTAGTTAACATTCGCCCAACCCAAGAGGGAACTTTATTTATAAGAACTTGTAAAGGGCTTGTGTTTATTGTCACTCATTTCAATACTTATTAACATATAACAGTTAAATTTCATATGTGGAGACAACTTGATGAGTCTTCATACCATACTCATTTTCAGGTAAAAAGTCAAGATCACTGGGACCTGAAAAAAAACGGGCCATAAAGTGAAAGGGCATATCGAGGATTGACGGCAAAACTGCAGTAGCTTATATAAAATTAAGAAGGATTTATAACATTTTTTGCGATTAATCCCCGATAAACATAGGTACGATAATGCGTATAATATATAATCTAGTCCTCAGGTGTCCGCTTTGTGACCAATTGCTGCCTTGTTATGAATGAAATATTACTCTTTTTAAATTCCATCCTTAACTGAAAGAACTGTCAATTTGACATTTAAACAAACTGCAGGAAATAGAAATAACAAAACGAGTCGCTTCTATATTTTTGAAAAACTAATCTTGTTTAGAATACATTTGTAATACTGTCAGTCCACTTTATCACTTGCTTTACATTTGAATTAGAAATATACTCTATGGAATAAAACATCTCTAAATTAAAATGACATGTTTTAATGCTCCCGGGCATATAATATTTGAACCGTCCGTCCGTCTGTCCGTCCGTCCGTCTGTCGGTACGAGGTTAACTTAGAACGGCAAGTTGGATTTTTCTTAAGTTCTACCTGTACCAATAGCTTCTTAGTTTACACACTTACTAATCAATACAAAGTACATGATCTGGTCAAGTTACATAACTATGGCTTCCATCTTTACCAAGTTATTGCCCTTTTCAGCACAGAAAATGAATAATGGCTAACCTAAAACGGCAAGTTGGACATATCTTAAGTTCTATCTATACTAATGGCTTCATAATTTCCACACTTACTTATCAATACAAAGTACATGATATTGCCAAGTTATATAACTGTGTCATCCATATTTCCCAGTTATTTCCATTTTTTCACTAAATAGGAAAATAGGGCCTTGTCTGGTTAACCTATTCCGGCAAGTTCGATTTATCGTAAATTTCTCTTAATTGCTTAATTTATTAAATGATATCTTGCATATTTGGTAGGTGGATACCTTTAATGGTCCTCTATTTCTGTGTGGAGTAAGTGGTCTCTAGGGTCAAGGTCAATGTCACTGGTTTTGAAAATAAATTTAAACATTTTTGCTCATACAGCCTTTATTTTTGGTTGATGTCTTTTATGTTTAATACAAACATGCAAAGGGAGGTCCTCCTTCTTTGGTATAGTAAGGGGTCATTTGGGTCAAGGTCAATGTCACCAATGTCAAGGTCACCAATATTAAAATAGATTTTTACAGGTGTATTAACCATATTCTATAGACAGATGTCATTTGTAATTGATAGGAACATAAAATTTGATGGAGTTAGGGGTCAGTTGGGTCAAGGTCACCAGTGCTAAAAATAGATTTTTACACTTTTGCTTATACAGCCTTTATTGCGTGACAGATATATTTCATATTTGATAGGAAGATAACTTGCATGGTATTCATCCTTTATTTATTGACAGATTTATTTCATATTTGGTTGGAAGATAACTTGCATGGTACTCTTCCTTTGGATGGAGTTAGGGGTCAGTTTAATCAAGGTCATCAATGCTCAAAATAGATTTTAACAATTTTTGCCCATACAGCCTTTATTTATTGACAGGTGTATTTCATATTTGGTAGGAAGACAACTTGCATGATATTCTATAGGTGTCAGTGGGTCAATGTCAAGGGTGCCAAGCATAGATTTCTTACATTTATATATATTTGATAAAGTTGAATATTTATCACTTCACAAGTCATAGCAATGACTTGGCAACTTATATATTTCACAATTACAAAATGCCATGACTCTGTCAAGCTATATAACTTGTGTTTACAATTTTTTTGCAATGTTTCTGTCCATAACTGTGTGAAAGGATATATAAACATTTTTTTTTGAAATATTGCTACTGACAAGAGTCGGAGCCGGGGGCAATTGTGTTTAACAAACAAGTTCTTGTTTATATAATAAAGTTTAATCTTAATTTTGAAAGAAGAAGCTAGCGGACAATATCAGGTTGGACACTTTAAGGCCCTTGAGTATGCCTAATGACCAAGGTAAATAAATTCCTGTCCCTTTTGAGCCAACTTCACAAACATTTGGAGCAGCTAATGTCATTAAAATACACATTCTTCTTTCTTCATAACCCCATATGAGACATTGTTTAAAATATAGAACGATACTTGGCCCCAAACATAGTAAATACAGTCATGTAAGGTGACCTTAATTTATCTGTAAAGAATGATATGAAAAGGCAAAACAAAATAAAATAATATGTTCTATATCATTTCAATAATCTTACTTTACCTTATATTGTAATCTTTGAGGTATTTTCATAAATATACATAATCAATAAAAAGGAACCACAATTATTTGGCTACAATTTCATTCAAAACTGGTCTGTGAAAAAATGGAAAAATACTCTTTCATATCGGCAATGCTTACCGAATACATGTGTCAGGTACCCTGTCTCTTTTAATCAAAATATTTCAACAATTATCATTTATTGTATAATTAAATGTTATATTGTACACTATGCATGGAAACTTTTGTCAAAATCAACAATATTCTTTTATTCAACATTAAATGTTCAGTTTGACTTTACTTAATTAACTACCAAACAATATGAGAAATTTAAATGCCATACCGCTAAGACTCATAGCTTGTGTCTTTGTTTATATAAGTGATAATATTTTCATTGTTAAAGAATTTTCAAGTAACACATCATTTTAGTTGATTAAGTTGAATGATATGCATGAATTTTTTGTTAAGAAATACAGATCATGTACTTTTAAAATGTGTTAGGTACATAACGGTCATAAATGTGTCCTTGAATTTATTCTACGAAAGACACAGACATACATACATATATACGCACGAACGCACGCACGCACATACATACATACATACATATATATTATATAATTCATGATAATTTCAAACTGACATATTTATTGTCGATGAGGCACTCCAATTAAACTTGATACTTTCATCATTTAAAAATAAGATTGAAATATATTTTTATATATATATTATTTTTAATATTACAAGTGTGAATCTCAAAAACAGATACTCAAGACTGCAAAGTTTGAACGAAGTCAGTGTGGTTGTAAAATTAACCATGGATAAATGTCCTCTAAGACATTCAGCTTTCCCATTGTTGTTTTTCTTTTTTCGAATTTGTTCATTTTTAAATAAAGACTGAGAAAAAAAAGAAGAAATATCTTATAGTATTCTTTAATGAATTTTACCCATTTTTCCCGTTTGTTCGATCGTAACAACTTATGGCCGAATGTCTCCGAATGTTTCCTCTCTATTCATATATACCGTTGGGAAACCACAATGAATATAACTACGTATGCTTATAAAATACCTTCATTATAGCAAAAGTAACTAATTAGTAATTTTAGCCTCTAACAAAATACTTTCAATCATTGCCCAACCATAAATGATTCCGTGCTTTTAGCCAAAACAGGTTTCTTAGGTTATCTGGATAGCTTCTTCATTTCTTAACATAAAATAATTCTAAGTCCTTTGAATTCATTCTACTGTGGTGATATTAAAAGCAAACAGCATTACGAAATCGCCATAAGACAGTGTCGGTGTGACTTATTACCAGACAATTGAAACAATTTAAAACAGATGCGTGTTTTCTATATAAAGACAGGAAGAAAAATGAGTAATACGATAATTATAAGTTTTTCTATTAAAAATATTTTTAATCAAACGAAACAAAGCATCAGGAAATGAGCGTGAGCTGTTATCCTGTTGCAATGATTCAAGTAATGTACATTTATACATTTTATACAAGTATACATTTTATTTAAAAAATAAATATCGACTGTGTGCATATGATCTTCTAAGTTAGCTGTAGACTATAGTGTAAATGGATTTGATCTACATATTGATTTGCTTCCTTGTATGGTGTATTCTAGGTAAGTTTAAAATGATCTGTTGTTCTTTTAATTGAATTATTCGAATGCCTTTAAAGATAATTTGAAATATTGTTTCAGATTTTGAACCTGAATTTATAATGATCAAGGTCATGTGAAACATGATTACGTGTCATTTTAAATGTATTAAAACTGCCTCTTTACATTTTTTGTATTAAATTATATTTGGAGACATTTCTAGCGGAACTTTTTGTAAGATTTTATGTTTAAGACAATATTGCCATGATTAATTTTATAAGAGGGACTGTCGTCATGTTAAACCTGCATTGTTATACTTGCTTTTAGTAAATGTTATATTTCTTACTTTAATAACACCAATTTAACAATAAACCCTCTCATATAAAATTGAAACTTAAACATTGAACAAAAGTCAATATTGTAACCGTTTGATGCGATGTTGATAAAGATGTAAATGACGTACCAAAAGTATAAATTTCCAAGTATTCAATTGTATAGGTATCTGCTAGATATAAAGATGTGACATTATGTACGGTTTCCAAAAGTATGTTTAATTGTATGATTATAATAATGATTGCTTTATTAAATCGGTAGCGAGAGAAATTGAAACAAAACGTCATAAGTATGCAATCAGTTGTCAGAATGATACATTAAATATTCGTTGCAAATTGTCTTCTTCATGCTTTTCTATTGCGTTATGTTAAAAAGGAGCTTTATTGACAGACATCGTCGTTTTAATGTAATACTTCTACGTTATTGCGTGTGTTTAATTTTTTTTAGTGTTAACTTACAATGGAAGACATTCATAGTTAAATTTTTTTTGTAAGATTTTTTTGTTTCAGACAACCATACTTCCGTCACGTTAAATTTGCATGTAAAAACTGGATTTAAATAAACTTTAAGGATATAAATGAGAACGGATACGTTTAATTGATATAAATGAATTGCCTCTTTGACTTTGTACCTTTTTTAAACTTTAGGAAAATAAAATGTACAGTATGTACTAAAAAAGAAACTTCCAAGTATTTAATTGTATATCTGCATGATCAAATTACGCATTTAATGTCTCGACTAGTTTCTTTTATTTAGGAGATGACATAAACGTTTACAGTATAACAAGGGAGAACATCATTCAGTCAAACAAAACGTTAGCATCACAAGGGAGTCAATTATCTTTAAACCGAAACAAATCTACACCCTACGTTTCGGTCGACACACAAAACAGTATAGGTTTGCTATCAGTTGTCAAAATGACACATACAATTTACTCTCATTTTTTTACATTGTGTTAATAAAACATGACAAAAATCTTTTTTCCTGTGTCCTGAGTTCTTAAGCCCTTAATTTGTGGAGGACACTAGCGGCTACTTCGCGTGCACATTGCAGACAAAATTCAGTTTACAACAAAGTTGTTGAAATTCTTTTAAGATTTGAAATGTTATGAGCATGAACTTTGAAATCGAAAATACATATTTAGGACACTATAAATAAACACATGTTTAGTAAATAAATACTTTTATCCGGTTCGCTATAAAAGATAAATATTTACGAAACTTTTATATTTCAGAATCATATAACCGACCTTTTTGCGAATCCAAACAACACCCTAGTAAGTATAATAATCATCCATGGCGTTTTTAACATCCAAGATGAGGTTATTGATAATTACTTATAAACATTAACAAGTGTATAATCCAGTCTGTCTGTCAAACACATCAACAATATAAAAGTTCTAGATAATAATGAAACACTTAACTCTGAAATTACTTTGGGTGAATATAAATAGAAGTGCATTAAATTCTAAAAAAATTGAAATCGGTTGGCACTGATAAAGTCCTGCTTGCGTACATCAAATCTTAAGTCATAAATCATTTCACACGTATGTTAGCCTTGAAAACTTGCCTTTGAATATATATAAATCCTAATGTGTATCAAAAAATGAGAGCCTCAAACACGTGTTTAATATAGACTAATAATGATTATCACAAAAATAGTGTTAGCAAACTTATCTAAGTGTATTGAATATTAGACTTTACTCATTCTTACATTCAACAAATATTCTAAGAAACCAAGCTGGCTATATAAAAATATTCTTTTTTTCTGCATCTTAAAAATATGTACACATACATTAAATAAGGTATCTCTCAAAATTGGGAGTACTCTCCTTTCTAAGACATGTTACAAATTGAATTGAACATAAATTTCCACTATTTAAGTTAGGATCCTAAAACGATATATGCGGTTACATCTCAAGAAGAAGAACATTGCCCAAGAAGAACCTTGACTCTCTTTTTAGAAATCTTGAAGTTATTGCTTTTATTTCATACTTTTTTCCGGTGCATAACTCGAGAAAAATGGCAATATAATCTCGAAACTTTGTTCACAGATTGGTCTTATTAAAAAAGTGAGTGAATAAAAATTAAAACCTTTACAGTTTTAATTTGAGTTTAATCGCCCTTTTGTATTTATTCATAATATATTATTATTCGATGCAGAACTAAAAAATATCGGATACATCACAGATATATTGCATTGCTTAATAACAACAATTCTCTTTTGCATAATTCAATTTGGGAGTTATTGTCCAATGCAGTTTTTATTCATAATATCTAGGGGGCAAATAATGATTAAAAAAGGATTAAGAAAATTTATTTGAAATTGTACGTATTGATAGGTTACAGTCAGTATTTCCAAATAAATCGGACAACTAAACGCGTTTTTTCCTGGTCTTACTTGGGTCAATGCATTAAATAATTTGAGCATGAAGATGCTACATGTATCAACATACTTGAATCCTAACAATATTTCTCTTATTTTAATATACTTGAAATGAATGACCAAATGACATTAAATTATAAAACATTATTTTATATTTTTAATGTCATTGCATTTTAAAAGGATGATCTGTTTATTTTTGGCCTTTTGGCATTATAATAATTCTCTGGGAACATAATACTAAGAAGCTCCTATCAAGTGAATTGTATTTTTATCGACAGGGTATATCAAATCAAAGAATTTGTTTAATTTAACATGGCTTTAAAACTTAATAAACAAAGCAACACTTAAAAAACACATTTACCATACGGCCCTACATGTCATTAAAATATATTTTCATATCATTACTTATCATAGTAAATCTCTATTTCCTTTTACAAATATTTTTAATCAGAGCTGTTTCTCCTACTTTGTTTAAAAAAGCCAGGTAACTGCTCTTTATATATATGCTAACTCGAGCCAAGGAAAAATACAAAAAATACTGTAAGATAGTGTTACTGAAATTATGATGCTTTCGTTTCACTTTCAGTTGTTAAAGTATGCACTGATGACGAAGTGCTGAATAAAAGAGCAATGTATATTGACACTATGAGCGTTCCGAATTTTCAACAGACGTTGTGTGAATGTTTTGTAACACCTGTAGAACAGCATAATACTTTCACTTTGATTTTAAAATTGGAAAATCTAACTGGAAGACAGAATATGCAATTTAAAATAAATAATATCACAGTTGGAAAATTTTATGATAGTGAAAGTACGAACATTATAGGTGACACGAAACTTTTATTTTCAACATTTAAAGATCACCAAAGAAAGGGAGTTTGCTTAGCTGTCTATTCGGGTGAGTTTTCCTGTTGAATGTGCATTACTTTTTATAAAAAGAATCGATACTTTTTCAATATTGAGTTTTAACAAATTTATTTAAGATAGTGAAACATAAAGACATTTGTCAGGCCACACTAATACAATTGAAATACAGTTCATATTTATTGTATAAAATGCTCCTTAATTAAAAAAAGAAAATAATTTTATATATTTGAAACATAAAAAAAGTTATCTAAGCAAGAACATGGCCTTTTAAAAAAGGATATTGGCTGGTAATCAATAGAAGGCCAATATACCTTTTTCCTGTATTAACATATGCATAAGCACGAGGAAATATTCCAAGCCCGAGCCCGCAGTGGAAAGTATTCAATAAGGCTTTATATAAGTGTTTAATGCAATACCATTAAACAATGATATATTTGATAATAAAATTATTGGGGCTATTATCTCAGTAAGCTGCTTTAAAATGGCGTCATGAGTCTCGCATTTTAAAAAGCGTGTAACAGCGACCCGTGCTTGCATGTTTTTGTCTACTTCTTCTATATTCCTGTGTGCGCATTTTCATGCAAGAATAGCTTATGGCGGCACAAATTCAAACTTATCCTTAGAGCTTATATTATCTAGCTGTATATTTTTGATTTCAAAAGTTAAAGCCCTTTTGATTTACAATGTCCCAGAGCCAAGTTGTTGTTATGAAAGAACACAGTTACATATTTGATGATTGAATGCAAATGTATGCATTAAAAACAAAAAATGACAAATGATAATATTGACTGTAATGAACAAAATTAAAGCGTATTCTAAACAACATACTTTTAAGACGCTCCAAATGTCTATTGCTATATATTAAACAATAAAATATTTATTGATTTGATATCCTTTTTTATTCAAATGTCAAACATACTTTGTAATTTGATTATTTGAAATTAAGGCATGTACGAACAAATAAAATCAATGAATGCCTTATAAGTCATATAAAGAAATTTATTAAAAATTTCCCCCTGGATACTTAATACTTTACTGTAATATCATTAATTAATTGCAGAACATGGCATTCATTTCAACTTATCTTGTAAGAGATCAACAGCTCCGAAAGACAAAGACATTGGAGTCAACGCTATAATAAGTATGTTTGACATGTATTGTCTATATAAGTAAACATAAACTTATATCCCTTGTTACATGTGCCACTAAATTTGTCAAAGTTAAAATTGAACTTTTCTAATATGTTCATATTTAGATTATACACTTTACTATGATATACATTCATATGAAACTTAATTGCAATGTTTAAAATATTATTATTTATAAGATGTATTAATTAAGAAAATAATAGAAGTGAGCTTTTTCGTTAAATTATATACATGTGTTATAGCTTATGTAAACATAATTTGAAAATGGCCTGCCTTTTTTACATTTGTGACGCGTTTTAGCTTATATGAACTTTCAAAAAACTAGAAACAAGCTATTTTGCTCTACAAAGACAGCTTAAAGAGATGTTGCACTTATTCATTATCCCTCATGTACAGACTCAATCAAACCGAGTCTGCAATTCTTATGTTATTTTGTTGTGATTAATGCTTCCGAGGGATCACTTTGTTTCCAGAATTTTAACAGTTCTAGCATTAAATTTACTTAAAATACATATTAGTGGTATGATAATAATATCTAACTGGTAGTTATTTTGATAGATAAAATGCTAACTTATCTGTCTGGTAAATGTTTAGAATTTAAGTTTGTACCAGGAAATATCAGTACATTTACTTACATGGCTTTTGAATTATATGTTACATTGCAGTTTCTAATTTTTTCATACAAGCTTCAATTGAGTTCTTGGCGGTTGTCGCAGTTTAACATAAATGTATTTTATGTCTATATGAAGACCACATAATTTCAAAATATGTTCCCGTTAAGTTTAGAGTAAATACGCATACTGGATAGAGGTTAATAGAACAACTGTACATATATAATAAGTCTTTACCCCTTCATGTATGTCAATGCACTAAGAAGCATAAAACTATTTTTCCACCCTCATCACAATTTACAATTACCATTGAACATACTGTCTTGCAAATGAATGTTTTTATAATTATATACAATTATTGTTCTAGTTAATATTGATTGTCATATTTTGAATGTATCGTGTTTTTCTAGTCGTTTTTTGGGGGGGTTTTCACTTCCAGTTTCTACAGTGTTATTATTTAGTATTTGAATTATGTGCAAAACACTTATCATAAGTGTGAATAAAATTATCTGATTGTGCTAACACTTTTAGTTCCTAAGGTGTCATCATTTAGTATTTGAATTTTGTGCTAAACACTTATCACAAGTGCGAATAAAATTACCTAATTGTGCTTTCAATTCCAGTTTCTTCAGTGTCAGCAACTTGCGGACTTCTATGTGGAATTGTTATTTCTGTTGTCTGTGTTATTTTCTACAAAAGGTAACTTTAACCTATATAGATATGATAACAAAATAAATTTTTAAATGACTTAAATTGCCAAATAAATGTTTTATGATGAATTAACATTCCTATGAAGATGGCAAAACGTAAACATTTATGCATTCTTTTTATAGAATAAACATAGAACAAAACATTAAGGTTTACGTAATAATATATAGTCACCGTCACTCACCATTAACGATTTTGCGTAATCTACAATTTCACGGAAATATTTTCATGTTACTAGTGATTACATTGTTCAAAAGTGACCTATTTAAGTCATACACACTGATCAACAAAGTGTTCCGCCAGACACAAGAAAGAACTTGTTTCACTCATTTCAAGATTTCAAGAGCGTTAGATGGTGTATTTGGTGTAATTATTGTTAAGATAAGTTGAATATTATAATCAAGATTCGAGATATTAATCACATGATGTCAATTGCCACGAACAATAATGACGTAAAATATCATTAGTTATTTTATCTATTATTTACATTATTTTATCTATTATTTACATTTTCTAAGATCACTGACTATCACCGTTGTCTATACAGACAGCAGTATATGTTAACAGAAGTATAATTATTACATATTTTTCGTGTCACCTGCTACAGAGTAGGGATCACCAATCTGTCGCCTCTCTGTCTGTCCGTCCGTCATAAAACTTGTCCGGAATACTTCTCAATACTGGTGCAATTCATCCGAATTTTACAGAAGTGATAAGAATAAGTTTTAGTAGGCATGTCGTCTTGATTTGATTTCGATTTGATCTCGATTGATTGATTGATTGGGGTTTTCTGTTGAATTAGTTTTAGTCATTTTATGGTCCTTGAATAAGGAAATCTGATGTGGCATGCTTATGATTTATGTGTAGTCACATACAAAGAAGCTGATACATGCTACGAAGTAGCCAGAACTTATAGGGATCACTTCGTGTGGCTATCCATAACAAAACTATTCTGGCCAACTACTCAAAACTAATGGTGCTACTTGATCCAAACTTTAGAGAAATTATCAGTACCTATCTAGTTTTACATATCGTCAGTATTTTCCGGTTCAATAATTTATGGAGTTATCACCCTTTGGATTAATGAATTTGTCGGGCTACTTCTCTTATACTAATGCAAATCGAGTAAAACTTTACCTCAAGTTCGTGCGTATATTTAACGGGATTTCCAATTTAATGTAATATGGCCCTTCAATAAGGAAAAAAACAACGTTTTGAACTGTTAATAATTTGTGTGTCTCTTGCTACACAGTTGCTGCACTATGCACTTGGCTATCATCAGGTGACATATATGATCACTGATCGATATTGTATTGACTATATTGATTTATGCCGTTATAGAAAAAAGAAAGGAAAAAGAAGAAATGCCACTACAATAAGCTCCACAAACGCACATGTAGAGAGTGACTATTATATGACTGAAAATGCAATGTACAATATGGGTCAGATATCAACGCGAGAAACAGTCAATGAAAACGAACACAACACTTTTGAGCATGATGCGGAAGCATATGCTGGAACTTCGCCAAGCCATTATGATTGTATCCGAGAATCAACTGACAGAAACCAATCTTCTGAAAACGCACCAAGCCATGCTGTGACAAACGAGTATTCAACGTGTCTAAAAGCAGGCCAAGTCACAGCTGGTGGCTTAAACAAGAACACTTCAAATAATTATCAAAAGTACCAACCAAAAGGTTCAAGAATAAACGGGGAAGATGACACAGTATATGACAGTACAAAGTCATCCCTTCCTCAGCAGGCAGTCGGAAATAATGATTATCATCATTTGGGTTCTGTTGGTTTGAATGGACTGAATCGAACATATGATAAAATTGGTAATACTGGTGTGGTTAAAAATTAGACAATTTTAGATAACAAGTATTAGAATTTCCAAAAATGCTTGGAATTGCCGTTCAGAAATGAATATGGAAATGATTATACCTTATTGTATATTGTATGTGGTCAACACATAAAGCCAACAAAAATACTTGATTCACTCTACCATTCCTTTATAGTCAAAATATTTTGACATGCTTATCTAGAATTTGAGATATTTTTGTTCTAGTTATTTCCTTCTGACGTCACATTTGGGTACATATAGTAAGTAAATAAATAATGGGAGATAGAACGGTTATCAATATCTCATTTGCAACAATTCGCGGCGTTGGCTTAATGTATCACTTGCTTACAATAAAATGCTTTCAGTCATTTAAATTAACGTGTTTATCATTTATTCAAGTCGCATCTTTCTGAATAATCATAAAAACAGCTGTTGCTTAATAGGAGCAAAATTAGTGATTAGAATTGAAATCAATCAGTATTTTAGATTGCATTATTAAACACACTTTTGATTTAAATTTAAGTAATGAGATAAAGACCTATGTAGAATAATGTGTTAAATTCTGAAATAAATATTATCCAGAACAAACTGAGCAAAATAATT
This sequence comes from Ruditapes philippinarum, assembly GCF_026571515.1. Classification (NCBI taxonomy): domain Eukaryota; kingdom Metazoa; phylum Mollusca; class Bivalvia; order Venerida; family Veneridae; genus Ruditapes; species Ruditapes philippinarum. The sequence continues at coordinate 256,379 of NW_026855528.1, forward strand.
TATTCAAGAAATATTAACAGAGCATCAGCCACATGCTACCAACTACACAAATGTACGTATTTCCAAAAGGCAAGACAAAATCGCTGGCTTTCTTTTGTGTGTCTCTTAAACCAGATGCACATTATCAGGGAAAACATTTAAGAAACCAAAAAGATCTTGGGCAGAAAATTTTAATATAAAAATACATTCAATGATATGTATGTTATGTATATCAAGTTATGTATTATCATTATAAATCAGAACAGAAAAATGAATATTTCTAGCTGCATTTTTGAAGAAAACAGTGAGTGGGGTTGGAGGTATTCTCAAGACCAACTCGTCGTCGTTAGTGTCAGCAGTCGGTTAAGTTTTCGTATTTTGTCATAAAGGTCAATACTAATAAATGCTGAAAGATTACAACTTCACATGTGGATACAACTTGTTGAGTTTTACCTTTCACACTGAAATACATTTACATGTATACCTGTACATATTTCTTATTTAGTGAAGTTTCTCTTTAATTCTAATAAATTGTTATTGTTTTTGAGATATTCTTGAATTCTAACCAATTGTTATTGCTTTTGAAATATTCTTGAATTCTAATAAATTGTTATTGCTTTTGAAATATGGTTATTGTCAATGATGTTCTGTTATAAAATGTCATGTATAATTATAAGTGAATACAATGAAGTTATATGGTTATGAAATTGGATTTTTAATGTAATACAAACAGAAAATATATGTGAACACTTAAACGAATATAGAAATTTAATTTTGTGACAAAGTATTTATTTATACTCGTACGTTCGATTTCTATACGTTGGAAAATATAGTAATACCAAAAACTGATTTCATAATCGGCAACTTCATTCTTTTGTGTTCAAGTATAGAAAAAAACAACATTTTTTTTGTGTTGCATAATAGATTGTTTGATAATTTTTTCTATTTTACATCCTTTGGAAACTGTTTTCAAACGGGCGGACGTTTACTATTTCAACAGAAAAAAAGACTTTCGATACCCTGCTTCTGGTTCTTGGTAGTCGTTGAAGGTCAAGCAGAGCAATTGTCTAGATTTTTTAAGTGGTAAAAACTGGATTAGAACAAAAATAAATCATAATAGTAGCAGCACACTTCATATACTTAGCAATTATAATAGCATAATCAGTATACTTAGCAGTTATAAAAGTGAAAACAATTCCCAAATAGACTTACTGGCAGGTTTTAACAAAAGGACTGAGATCTTCGTTGAGAAACTTATTGGTGCCTGCTCGCCACGTCGAGCCGGTATTACGTTAGGATTTTACTGAGGAAACAATAGAAAACAAACAAAACTCAAAATCCATTCAAATTTAACCCAAGCTTGGCTTCAAGCTTTATATTTGATTCACCTGTCTAAGCTGGACTCAAAAATTTTTTTGGCTAATAAAATTTTATCTTACACAGCGGCTAAAAAACTTCAATCTAAACGCCATCTTTAAAGAGCAGTAAGTACTGCTTTACGAGCTAAGATATAATTATTATATTTTAACAGAGTTGCGCCCCTTTTAATCTTCACATTTTGATAAAAATGGTTTCCAGACGATAACTTTTGAATGAGTCAACAGATTGTTATATTTTTTGTTACACATATGTTACATAAAAATACAGGTCATGTTCGAAATTGGGTTCTGACTTCTAAATATTTACAGAGTTATGCACCGTTTAATCTTCAAATTTTCAAGAAAAATAATTGCAAATGATAACTCCTAAAGTAATCATTGAATTGTTATTGTTTTTAATAAAAGATGTTATATAAAACACAAGTCAATTTCAAATTTTGGATCAGACCACTAATTTTTTACAAAGTTATGTCCCCTTTTCATCTTCAATTTTGCACAAAATAAGGTTTATAGATGACATTTCTAAAAGGAGTCAAATCATTGAAATTATTATCGGTATTTTATTGAAACATCATTAAATACAGGTTAATATCAAATATGCATTAACGCCACGTAATTTCTACATTTTCAATTTCAATTAAGCAAAAAAAAAAAAAAAAAATGTTGCTTTCACTTGATTACTCTTCATATAGTCAATGGATTGAAATTATTTTGGTAACAAATGTATTATGTTTAAATACAGGCGGAGTTTGAATATGAGTTCAGACCACTAAATGATGTACATAGTTTCTGCTCCTTTTCATCTTTAACTTTGCAAAGAAAAAGTTTGCACATGAGTTTTCTTAAGAAGTCACTTGATTAAAAATAGAACACGACTGAAACAAATGAAATACAGGTTGAATTTCAATTTGGATTCAAACCACTTAATATTTTTATAGATGTTATAATCTGTTAAATATCAACGACATGGTTTCCAAATGATAACCTTTAAGGATTCAAAACGTACACTTATGTATTTAATACAAGTTGAGTTCAAGTTAAGGAACATACCACTAAATGTTTAGATAGTTTGGGTTTATTTTCATTTACCAATTTCAAACTTGGTATGATTATTTAAGATCTCTCTTCATACAATTATCTGTACAATGTTGTCTTATTTCTCGTTAAACAACATCTCCTCTAACCAAACGAATGATCCTTCGGTGGTCCCCTTTCAAAGTTGTTTTAATGGTTCTGGTTTGTTGCATATTTAGATTAAGGCGACAACTGGACTCATTTATGAAACACACAAATAAGCCTTACTTTCCCAAACATTTGGCATGTGTTTATTGCCTTGTGGACGACTTCAAAATGTACATGCATCTTAATCATATCCCTTAAATATTTCACGCTCCAAATGGATGGGGTCATAATCTACATAAAAATATCTTAACGTCTTAATGTATGAAAATTCAATGTCTTGAGCTTATATATTGGATATGTAGCATTACCTTGTGAACTTAAACAAAACAAATGTAAATCATGACCCATTAGTTAACATTCGCCCAACCCAAGAGGGAACTTTATTTATAAAGACTTGTAAAGGGCTTGTGTTTATTGTCACTCATTCCAATACTAATTAACATATAACAATTAACCTTCATATGTGGAGACACCTTGATGAGTTCTACCTACCATACACATTTTCAGGTCAAAAAGTCAAGGTCACCGGGACCTGAAAAAACACACACAAAAAACGGGCCATAAAGTGAAAGGGCATATCGAGAATTGACGGCAAAACTGCAGTAGCTTATATGAAATAAAGAAGGATTTATAACATTTTTTTGCGACCAATCCCCGATACACATAGGTACGATAATGCGGATGCATCTTGATAATATATATCTATATAGTCTTCAGGTGATCGTTTTGGGGCCAATTGCTGCCTTGTTATGAATGAAATATCACTCTTTATTAATTCCATCATTATCCAGGTTGTTGCTAAACTGAAAGAACTGTCAATTTGACATTTAAACAAACTGCAGGAAATAGAAATAACAAAACGAGTCGCTTCTAGATTTTTGAAAAACTAATCTTGTTTAGCATACATTTGTAATACTGTCGGTCCATTTTATCACTTGCTTTACATTTGAATTAGTAATATACTCTATGGAATAAAACATCTCTAAATCAAAATGACATGTTTTTTATATGATAAAGTTTAATCTTAATTTTGAAAGAAGAAGCTTGCGGACGATATGAGGTTGGACACTTTAAGGCCCTTTAGTATGCCTAATGACCAAGGTAAATAAATTCCTGCATGTCCCATTTGAGCCAACTTCACAAACATTTAGAGCAGCTAATGTCATTAAAATACACATTCTTCTTTCTTCATAACCCCAAATGAGACATTGTTTAAAATATAGAACGATACTTGGCCCCAAACTTATCAAATACAGTCATGTGAGGTGACCTAATTTATCTGTATTGAATGATTTGAAAAAGGCAAAACAAAATAAAATAATTTGTTCTGTATCATTTCAATAATCTTACTTTACCTTATATTGTAATCTTTGAGGTTTTTTCATAAATATACAACATCAATAAAAAGGAACCACAATTATTTGGCCACAATTTCATTCAAAATTGGTCGGTGAAAATTTGGAAAAATACTCTTTCATATCAGCTATGCTTACCGAATACTTGTGTCAGGTACTACTCTTTTGAAAATCCTTATCAGTCAGTCAAGCCTGTCCGACATATATGAATTTTTATTTTGGCAGCATCTTATATTTCTCAATGACTCATTATGGTCGCATTCGCTTCCCGTGCACTAAAATAGTAAACATGCTAAATCGACTTAGGTTTCTATATTTACTAATTTAGAGACATCCAGTGAATAACTGCATTGAACATGAATTGGGTTTATAACTTTTAGTGACATGAATATTGTCCGGGTACAAAGGGCGGATGAACCATCACAATGTCTAGAATACATACATATAATTTATTTACCTCAATACTTGCGCTTTGCTGAGAAGCCACATGGGGTCGACAGAAGATTAGGGGCTTGGCTGAATTTTAAAAAAGACGTGTTGACTTGTTAAGGTCCGAGTGCCGTTTTTGTACATACAGGACAGGTTCTATTGGCCAAACTTTCCCTGTCAGGTGCTGTTGGCGCGCCCGGGTTAGCTACCATCGCAATCTACAAATTAGCTACCTACCTGAATGAAGCCGAGATAAGTGTCTCTACATAGTAGGCACGGACGAATTGGAGGAAGGGAACAAGGGTGCGTAAGCTCCTATTTCACTTAAATGGTTTGAACGGCAGCACCCCCAAGGCTAATCTACTTCCTTATTGTCACTTGTTACTGAACGTTTAGGTGCTAATTGACCGCAGTAAAGTAATCTTCTTTCGACTCTTCGACTCAAAAATCATTTCTTTGGCTAATACTATGAGAAATTGGCACGTAAGTAAATTATCATCACTTGATGCTTCATAATTAACTCTTCTAAGGCATTCAGCCATCCACACGCTCATCAAGTGAGTATAAGAAGCAACCGTCTTTACTGATCACTTTCAACATTTATTCTGTTATATTTGAAGGCCATGTACATGTTGTAAACTTATTAAAATAAATCTTCTGGCATGGATGATCTTTATATGTTTAAACCATGTAAGAAATGACAAAAACAATAAATAGTCTGACTGTAGAAATATTACCCGATAAACTGAAACTAGCATGTGTTAAACCATAACACAAAGGGGGAGAGTAGTCAAGCGCAAATAATTATCGGCCGATATTAACTGTTCCAAACATTCCAAGAATATTCGAAAGCCGTATGGTAATAACCTTCAAAAAACCAATGTCATTTATAATCACAAATCTGGATTACAGTTTTTGTCAATACCTAATAGATTACTTGCTAACGAATATTAGGAAAATATAAATGCTGTGCTTTAAGATTACCAAAACCTATGATCAATTTGTTCGCAATTAACTGATTCATTAACTAAATCTTTATGAATCTTTTAAAAATCTGTACAATTTTTCCAGTCGTACCTTTTTAACACAGAGCAAATTGTAAATGGAAAAATATAAAAATCTGAAAGCGTGCCTGGTGTCAGGTGTACTACAGGGGTTAATCGTAGGTTCTATACTGTTTCTTATCAATATATATAGATATATCAGTCACTACGAAGCAGTACTGATATATTATCAACTTAACATGACACAATGATCACCATATTTTGAGTAATATACAATCTTAGACCAAATTGGTGCCAGGTATAATCTGAACTTCAGCTAAACTTATTTAAGGTATAAGCACCCTTATGCATTACCTCCGCTTTGAAGAGTATTCAAATAGGCTAGAACTACTGTTAACTACATTGAAAATGATGGCCATGGGTTCAATCCCCAGAAGGGTCAACTTTTTTTTCTTTCTTTTTTTCTTTAAACATTATTTATGTATCTCTCATATCCCATTTGGAAAGAAAAAAGTGTTTAATTTTGATTTTTTAATTTATATAGGTATTTATTGGCTAAATTATGCTAAATCTAGGGAAACTTTGAAAATAGGCACTCATTTGGGTAAATTTAAGAATTTTTTGAATTAGGCTCCCTAAGTAGAAAAATGGTCAGACACGTGGTAAAAATTGGTGGGGTAGGGTAACATTTTTATACAGATTTCATAAATTTTTAGTAGAAACCATAATTTTGCTTATGTGGATTGTTAGCTGAATGGTACTATTTGTTTCTTACCAAAAATTAATTGGAAAACATTTTTCATTAGAATGTTATTGCAGATTATTTAAAGGTTCCTCATTTCTAAAAAAGAGCCCTCATAAAATCCTAGCTTGAGTTCAGAAAATTGGCCATAACTTGATTTCCATACGGTAAACTTTGTTTAAATTTTGCATACAGGTGTACTTTAAGGTATACATCTGACCTATGATGTCATTTTTTTAGTTCCTGACAGTGCCCATTAGGGTCCTAATACCTTAAGTGCAAAATGGTGCCTTCTCAATAGAAGGACAATATCAATTATATTATAATTTGATTAAATATAAAATATATTATATAGGTAATCTATCTTTACATATCGTAGTCGCGCGTATAGACTTTTTCACGACTTGGTCCGTTGCTATAAAACAAACGTAAGAAAAGAACGGCATGCGATGTACGGACAAAAAGTATCTACTAGTATAATACGCTCGTAAATAAATCTTGTTTTTGTAGACATAAAGTATTGTATTTCTTCGGCTTCACAATTTAGTACGCCTATTTCAACTTTTAAAGCTTTTATTTATAGAGATTCATAGACTAAGCTTCTCCTTATACGCCAACTGAATCTTTGCTCTCAACATTTGACCCTTCGCTCCACCTCTTTCCCTTTCGAGAAAATATCGATATACAAATTAAAGAAATCCAGCAAGAGTGATTTATGTTGAACGAAGTTCTTATTACAGGTAGATATTTTAGGCTATGAACGTTGCCTTGCCTTGTTGATCTTTGTTCTCGTCTTTTACAATTAGCCGTTAAAATCGGCCTTTCGCTCTATTTCGGTAGTGCCGTACACTCGTTTTTCCGTGCATCACACTCCTGAAGTAGAGCGACGATTTGCCGGTCGTTTTAATGTATTTTGTGTTATTTTAAACGAAGACTTGTAGATTGTAAAACACAAAAGTGATATCAAATGATTACTGATTCCACGCTATGTTATACGTATAAACAATTCAAATCTGAGATATTTGTCTATTAATCTACCGTTTTATATGTTAGAAAAGCATTTGCTAAATTTCGTTGTTCAAGTAACAAGTCTATATTGGTATTCCAAAAAAAAAAAAAGAAAAAAAAGAGAACGTTATTGTCAGTATTGTTATGTTAACTTTAATATACGAAGTACTGAAGGTGAATTTCATGTATACTTTAAATGTAATAAAAACAGACATGGACGACGCCAATATTTACTAAGCTGGTATAACGGTAGATATGGATATTTAGATTTTTGTAATTAAATGAATTGTTCTGATGATGATAAAATAAAATCGATTGTTCATTGTACATGCCAATATGAAACATGAAATGTATAATAACATGACACAACTTCAAATGTATAATACTATATCAGTTTCGCTGTATTTTGGACCGGAGGCCTCTATGTACAAATAAAAGTTGTTGTTGTTATTATTGTCTGTAAATGTTTCAAAATCGAAGATGGCTGTCTTCTCCATTTAGATAAAAAATACGTTCCAGGACTTATGGTGTATTAACTGCTAATTTATAATAAATTAGAAAAAGCATATAAGATTATCCATAGACAATATACTTTAACTAAAAAAATGAAAAAAAAAATGTTACAAAACAAGAATTTTTCACCAAAATTAGGTGTAAGACCACATATTAACATGGAAAACGCGATTTTTTGGTAATTTCAGGTATTTTCATCATTTTTTGTTAAAAAAGAATATCATGTCTGTCTTCATTAATGGGTTACATACACCGAATATTATGATCTCTTCAATCACTTGAAATATTTTTCTTATTGTCGTGTTTTTATGATCTTATTGAAAATAACATATTTTTGTATTATCTTGGATGCCTTGATTAAAATTCCTTATAAACTACATTAATTAGTAATGATATTATTATTTCATTTTTATCTCTTTTTTTATTAAATAACTTTTAAATACATGTATGTCATTTAACATGTCAAAATATTCTATAACGAATTTATTCAACAGTACAGTTCCTTTTATCAGGAAAACCAAATTATTATTATAAAATTATTTTATCTAGTCAACTGTGTGTATAGATAATATAAATGTCACGATTATCTAATTAATATCAAAGTTACAATCGTACTGTGTGAAAATTGTGTCGATATTTTGTTCTTTTCAATTGCAACAATAGATCTTCTTTAAATACGTTAGATTTGTGATAATATCACATTCACGTAACCAAATGACCGAATAAATTTTCGGTTAAATTGACAATTAAAAGTATGAAGTTGTATTTCCTGTTAACAATTTGAGTGCAACGGGAAATGGTCTTCCTCTTAAATTATTATAATACGTATATGAAAACTCAAAATTTCATGTTATTACTGCATAAATGACAGAATGGGAATTTACTATCTCATATGCACACTTTTTTGGTTTCACGGAGGTATGTTTACACACCGTTTATCTATTATATTTTAAACTGAATCCTTCAAGGACATGTAATGCATATTGTTCCATTTTGTTAAATGTACTAGCATATTATATAAATATTTATGTGTCATTTACAAAGCTAAAATTTGACAACTGTTTTCAACCATAAAATGTAAACTGTAAAGGGCGATCTATTTCAGCCCAGACCTTGCTTAATTTAATCACAAGTGAGTTATTTATATTGCAGGTTTATGTAATGCAAACATGTTTGATAAATACTTCTAGTAAAAGAGATTAACGAATTGTATTCAAACATATTTCTCGTACTTGAATGTGGTAGAATGTAATTGTGCTAATCGGATTCAATACATTATGCTGATAAGATTCTGAGACATCGTGTTATTACTTTTTTCAGGCATTTACTGTCGGTCATTTTGTGGAAACAGACGTCAACCCAGTATGTATAGTTAAGTAACGATTCAAGAATTCAAAATATGTATATCTTTCACTTCTATGGACATAAAATGCAAACGTTTTGAATTGAATAAGAAGCCAATTGAAGTCCATGCGAAAGAAACTTAAACGCTCCTTTCATAAGTATAAGGAATAACGTCGACAATGTAAAGGATATCAAACTTTGATTTAAATTGAGTTGGCTTACATTTGAAAAAGTATTGTCCATGGTTTAAAATTGATTAAACTTTCATTGCATTAGACTAAAGATTTCAATGATTAAGGATGTAGCCACAGATTTCAATAACTTGTAAATGGTAGTTAAAAGGTATATAAATTAATCTGGGATAAGAATAGTCTGAGATGTAAATGGAAGTAAAATGCTTTATAGTTTAAACAATATTAGAATAGACTAAGATGTAAATGGAATAAAACGCTATATTGATTCGTGTAGATTAGAAAAGTCTAAGATGTAAATGGAAGAAAAACGCTATATAACTTAGTTTTGGATTAGAATAGTCTAGGATGTAAATGGAAGTAAAACGCTATATAAAATAGCTCAGGTTAAGAGTAGTCTAGGATTTAAATGGAAGTAAAACGTTATATAGTTTGGTCAAGATTAGAATAGTCTAAGCTGTAAATGGAAGAAAAAATGCTATATAACTTAGTTTTGGATAAGAATAGTCTAGGATGTAAATGGAAGTAAAACGCTATATAAATTAGTTCAGGTTCAGAGTAGTCTAGGATGTAAACGCCCAATAAATAAGTTAAGGATAAGTGTAGTCTAGGATGTAAATGGAAGTAAAACGCTATATAAATTAGTTCAGGATAAGTGTAGTCTAGGATGTAAATGGAAGTAAAACGCTATATAAATTAGGTCAGGTTCAGAGTAGTCTAGGATGTAAATGGAAGTAAACCGTTATTTTTATACCGTTATAGTTTAGGATCTACAGCGAAATATTTTTCTCCTTTAATTGATTTAGGTGAAATGAATATACATTTATTTAAGTATGTCAAACCAGATTGAATGTTATTTATTTTAAACCTGGAACTACTAGTGGCTTCATGGAAACTGATCAAAGATCGTTTGGGAGCACAGATGTACTATTACAACGGTGGCGCAGAGTGATGTTTATACTCTCGAAGCATAGACATATTTGTAAAAATATCTAGAAACAGGTCATTGTAATTACTGATATCTCCACTTAGATAAACTAGTTTTTGTAAATTTAATATAAATCATTAAATGAATCATAATAACATCTTTTTCTTTGGATATTTACAGTTGTAAATATTTGCACAGATCATAAAGTTGGACCGTCAAATTACATTCTTATTGATACAGCACGTGTTCCAGATTTCCAACAAACATCATGTGAATGTGATATTTCAACCGGCAGACATGACCCTTTTAAATTACTTCTTTACTTAGTAAATTACACTCAACGATTTAGCATGAAATTTGAATTAAACGAAATTGTCATTGACAAAAAGACAATCGCTACTTTACCAACAACACTTACAAGGAATAATAAAAAGCTTTCATTTTCTACTCGTGCAAATCATCAAAGAGATGGGGCTTGTCTCTGTGTGTATTCAAGTAGGTATCTATCATTTATACAAGCTAATGTTATTTCCTTTTTTAATTACAAATGTACCGTAAATGTATCATTTAACAAAGCGTTATGTTCTATGTTTACCTTCAAATATTTCTGCAATAACAAAATTACCCAGACATAAGTCTGAAATAAGATTACCATATACCAAAGTTTCCGTGACCGAGTTTATTAGTTAACTTTAGGAAAAGCGAACTTAAGTATCGTACAAACGCTTAAAGACAAAACGGTTTAAGATAATCAAAATTGTAAGATTGTAAGATTAAGTCTAAAACAAGAAAAGCCATGCTACTTTTATCTAAATTTTATTGTATTAACATGGTTCGGTATAATATTACACATATCACATCCCTCTGTTTTAACCCTTAAAATTCAACAATGTATAACTCGGCTCTGCATGAGTTATCATTAAATTTCTCTCATAACGTGCCACCACACTCAGATAACACATTAGTTAACGATATAAATATTATCATATCAATTCTTTTTCACAATTTAGAACCTAAAGGTTTTCATATTCATCTCTGTAAACACGATCAATATACATTTCTTATCCGAACTGTAAATAGGATTTCGCCAGCGTCAGCGTCAATCCTTCGTCCACTTAAGAAATGTTACGATACAAATTTTACTCTCACAAAATGCACAAAAAGACCAAACATAATACAGCCATTGATTTTATGTTACTTTAAGTGTTAGACTTACTTTACTTATTCTTACTCTGGGTGTAGTGTAATATATATAAACAGGTGCTTAGTTTTCGATTTCACGCTTTCATACATGTTTTCTTTCTAACCGAGAGATTTCCAATTTTAAGGCATTCTTTTCGACTTTCTTTTCGAGACTTTTCAAAAATACTTATTATAATGTTATATAATTGTCTATTATCGCTGTTTTGTAGCAAACAACAGTATCAAGTTCAACATAGCTTGTAAGAGGTCAACAATACATCCACCAAATCCAGACATTTCAAGTAAGTTTAAACAATAAGATCCCAAGACAGTCATTTCTCCACGTGTTGTTTTCTAAGATTGTGCATTAAACAAAGAAATATCAAATAACTAAGCTTCTTAATTAAATAGGTAAATAATTTTTCAGCACTTTAAAAAGAAATAAATTAGTTGATAAATTTACTCTGTTTACATAAATTAAGAAATAGTGGAGCAGTTAAGTGATATATCTAACAAAAATAAAGACATGCACATATTGTGGCGTAATGCAGTTAATAAGGATGTTGTTATATGTGTAATTGCTGGTTAAGATGTCTGTACATTTTTCGCAAGTTTGTTCTAAGAATTTGTTATTTCCTTGTTGTCGGTTAGGTTGATAAACGGCTTTATTTTTCTTATATATATTTTACGCATACATTTAAAAATTATCTCATTTCTCATTTTACTTTATAAAAAATCATTTTATTGCATTATATTTATTTCCATTCTTTACAACACAATGTGGTCCCAGCTTTGCCGTGTACAAATACGCCTCGCTTTCAAGTATGGGAACCAACATATGACCACATAGCCGACTGTTTCCCACCTTCAAAGCGCAGCGCATTTTGCGCACGGCAAAGCTGGGGCCACGTTTGAATTTATCGAAAGATTTTGTAAATGGAGTTAAACGGCGATAGTCTTGATGTTTATTTCGGCTGTTGCGTGGTTTATATTACCGTTGAAGTTTAGAATTGACCATCATCGTGAAGAATTATATCTTCTATGTCGATGGACCAAAGGATTCTGTGAAAATATTGGAAATGGAATAAAATACATGGTGATGTTGACGGTAGGTGTGCAGATTTGTTCCGCGGATATTTTTATCGTGTGTATTATTATAGATGTTGAAATATGATTTTTTTTCAAAACGGCTTATATTAAGTTTTTTTGATATATATGATCAGTACATGTGCTGCGATTGACAAATATACATTTTATTTGGATTTTAAAGGCGTTTTAAGCTCCACACTACAAGTGTCTGTGATTATTACGGGTACATCTTATATAGTCTTATAGTTAGACAATTAATTGAACCCTACTTGTTCATGACAATTACATTTTCTTCTGATGTAAAGTGAAAAAAAAGACATGCTAATGTTTGCTAACAGTCACTGTCGACGACTCTACAAAGTTCACCATTCAGACATTTATATGTGCATATTGTAACGGGTATGCGCTATCAGGATATATTTAGGAAGATATCTGAACTGTTTGTTCCTAAACAAAACTTGTGAGTGGATTTGACGGAATGGACCAAATTCGAATCAGACGACAATATAGAATTTAAACAACGATATTTATTTGTATTATATTTTACTTTTAAGAAACGATGTATAAATAAATTAACTCTTTAATTTATATGAACAAATTTATACGTTATTTAATTAATGTTATGAAAATTGAAGTAGAGTCTTATTGCTTGTCTGCTGTGTTCAAATGATTCCAGGCATAAACAAAAATGTATTTACATTACTGCTGGTCAGTTCCTTCTAACCTGCTCCTGCCCCGTGGTATACAGGTATTCAAGATTTACAATGTAATGTTCCAAAAGTTTCCGTTAAACATTTCCGTTAAATTTATTAATGTGACTAATTTATATGTTCTTGGCCGAATTTTTAAAAGAAAAGCTGTTATGCTATGCGCGCGTTCCTATTTTAAATGCCCCGCGCCATAATACTTTTGGTTAAAGCCCGAATAGTGGTAAATCGGTAGTACCAGCCAATCAGAATGTTCAATTGTTGAACGCTGCCATTCTCGTCCAATCAAAAAGCTTCCCGGTTTTCCACGAAGAAAAGTGTGCATCCGCCATACAACTTAAACATCTCTCGTGGAATTGATTTAGGCATGAAAAGTTACTCATATGTAATTATACGTCAAGCTTATACGTTACTTTTAGTCATTTTATAATTTCATCTACAAACCATACAGTAATTAGCGTCTCTGAATGTTTCTCACAAAACTGTAATTTTATGAACACCATGACGTCACAGTTCGAATCATTGTTTCTAAATAGGATTAGTCTGCAACTTGAATAAATATGGGATTTGCGAACAAACAAGTTAGTTTATAATAAGTGCATATGCTAATAAGTAACTACAATAACAGTTAAGTCTGGGGATTATGTTTTTGAATGACTTTCTGACATTGTCATTTGTTTTCGCTACCCGGAAGTATAAATTGACATTCAGTCAACGTACCTTGTATTTTTCAACGAAGAGAGTGTTAACTGTCACAAAGGACCGAACGGTATTTTAAACACTTTTTTATGTTCAAATAATAAAGAAACAGGAATGGTATATGTGCTTACATTACAATATTTACTGTTTACATATTGCATTCTTGATTACCTGTTTACCTTTACAGTTTACTTTTGATTTTTTTGTGTATATGTAAAATGAAACGTGACTTTCACATTATCATAGACAAACAACATGTTATTGTTGAATATGTAGGTTAAAGCTAATGATAAGAGGGGTTGATATATGTGAATCCGGATCTTTAACTGGTTCTTGGCTCGCGTGGAACTTATAAGAATACACATCGGCAAACCATATCCTCAGACTAATAAAATCCATCCTAGTCAAACAAAAGTTCCAGATAAAAATACTCTTATACTCAAAATAATATCTTTATTGTATTTATAGTTAAAAATGAAGGTAAATTTACCTGTTATCGTTATACCTTTGCACGTGGACGTATTTAAAGTCCGAGGCTTCAGCAGATGATTATGCACGAAAACATGTGCATAAGCGCTATTCTTGTGCATAAGTATACGTCTAATTCGGTAATTTCGTTTTGTTTTCTGTTTGTTTAAAGAACAATTTTGTCATGATTCAACGTTAAAGTGCGATGCCATTAAACGGTTATGTTTTGAATTGAAACAAACGGGCCGTCGTTGCAGTAAGGGTTTTTTTACATGGCGCCTATGTGTCCCGCATATTGAAAAATCTTGCAATCGTCTCTGTTAAAGTCTACCTGCTTGAGCAGTTTTTACGCATGAATACACGTTTACATAGGATAGTTCTGCAATACAAACATCCATACTAATGATTGGGTTGGGGGATGGGGGCTTAAATTATATATATCTAAAAGCATATATTAATAACCTTATATTTTCAGTTCCTGCACTATTAGCAACATTGGCATTCGTATGTTGTTCAGCATTTGCTGTCATCAGTGTTGTTTGCTACAAAAGGTATGTTAAGGTATAAATGCCACAGACTAAAGATATTTTACATTATCGGTAATATAATATAAAAATTATAAAGTTTCGATTTCAAACTTTATTTCTAATAAACTCAGCAATTTCAAAGCAAATCTTCAGAAATATTTGTAATTCTTTAATTATATCCTGCAAATTTGAACCTTGAAATGCAATCTAGTTTTCATACTCGTTCTTGTTATAATGTGTATTAACTTGAGGTTGGACATTATTTAGCTCAGACAAATACTTACTTCAATTAGAAATTCCAGAAATTTGCCATATACTAGTATCTCTATGTTTTAAAAAACACAATTATCTATATCTTATCTATATCAACTATGTTTGGTTGTATGTTACATTAGAAGTTAATCACATCCCATCATATTTATAGGTATGATTTAATGTTTACCAAATATCAGGTATAACAAACAAAGCATTTATAATATGAAATATCAAATGTATAGTTTGTGACTTAATATATGTACTAGTTATATTTTAAGATTCATTTATTTATTTCAGAAGAAAATCAGCAATGGTTACAAAAGATAAGACAAGACATTATGTAAACACAGAAACAGAAGGTGACAATTACATGACGGAGAATCCAACGTATAATAATGGTCAAAGTTCCATTGCTGGTTCAGTCATACATAGCGATGCCGGAATAATTTCAGGCCAATATGAAAGTATTGGAAGTATTCAAGAAATCGCTGACGGTAAACACTGCTCAGAACACCTACCTAATCATCCTGTATCCTATGACTATGTAGAGCTGTCTTTGACTGGCGTAAACACGAGTGCTGCAAACAATAAAGCAATACATGGCACTATTGACAGTGAGCGTAACTTTTCAAATTTGAAAGAGGAAGACAAGACGGTGTATGACTGTACAAACGCAACACCGCCTCAACAGGCAATCGGGCAAAATGATTATAATCATTTAAGTACTATTTCTCCTACAGAGCAGTGTGTTTTCGGCCTTTATGATAAGGTTGAACAAGTTGCTTTAACAAACAATGAAAAATACTAAAATTAGAAGTTAGTTATGGCCTACAAATGTTTCAATTTTCTGAATACGACTATATTGAACAAATGCATATCTATGTAAATATTCAAACATATCGTATTGTGGATATGTTTTTGAAAAAGTGCAAACCTACTTAAAGATGTAAAAAGCTCTTATAATGGTTTTTAATAAAAGAAATCATTCATGTCAATCATTTATTTCAGCTATATTACGACTACTACATGTAAAAAAGACAAAAAGACAACAACACACACACGCGCGCACCAACACACACGCACGCACGCACACACGCACCAACACACACACATACACACAACAAATGGAAATTGAATGGCATAGTAACGATGAAGGCCAACACGTAAAGATAAAACCACTTATAATTATGTAAACAAATTAAAAAACTTTATATATGTTCATTATACAATGTACGTTTAGTTTTATAAAAAGTTTTTACATGGAGTATATAAAATTTGACTTAATTTACTTTTAACGATCATATTCCGACAATGTTACAAATTGGGAATTTGTTTGGCATTAATATGACATATAAACTAATAAATGCTGCTTGTTAGTTCCATTTACATAATCATTTTATTTTCATTAATAACAATGTCAATGTTTAGTTTCTGAAAAAGGAAGTATAAAAATTATACATGTATACTAATATTTAAAGCATGGGATCCTAACAAATTTGTGTGTTAAATATACCTTACGATAACCTAAGCAGGGTGGCTGAATTGTCTGCCAGTTGATTGCAATACGTATCTATTTACCAGAGTCAATCTATTTTCATAAATTGACTTGAATTGATAATGTATTCGAAAATGGAAAGGAATGATAACTCATATTTCAGAATTACGTTAATTAGGAGAATATATCATCATGCCCTTACCTGATACAAAAAGGATAATAACAGAGCTTTGATAGGACCAATCACAAATCAAATCTTGCATTCTCGCCTCCCAATTAACGATAAGGTAAACATACGTTACAGTGTCCGTAAAAGACCCGAATATACAACAACTAGAAATTGCAAGTGACACGATATTTCTGTATATATTTTGTATGTTTTGACTTTGATTTCCTTTGAACCAACATCTCATCGCCAGTAATAATATTAAAGAAAGATCGATTGATTTATTAAGGAATGTTTGGGAATTCCTTGCTTGAAGTTTTGCTCTTAAGTACGGATATTGGGTAACCAACTAGCACTTATCCTTCTCATTTTTAAAACACGTCTGAGAATTGTATAAGCGGCTCATACAGAGATACAAACGCATTTAGCTGATACCTACTAGCTATCAAATCCATTACTTTTTCTACCGTTTTTTGGCGAAGTTGCAGTTTTCGGACGACTTGAACTGAATCAACTCCTTACGTATACACCTCCGTGTGGCAGATGAAAAAAAAAGTTAATTTTCCCTTGAACACAACATATTTCAGTATGTGTATACCAATAATACAGCGGTTTCTTGTTATAGTACCGATTATAGGTCAAGAAGACCTTTTCCCAACCACTTTAACTTTTGAAGATAGCATTAATCGAGCTATTGTCAAAGCAAGACTGAACTGATTTACACATGTATTGTACCAATTGAGTGCTCGGACAACTATCTGTGCGATACATGTACATAGTTCGTGCAAAACATGGTTAAAAGCGAGATACTAGTATTGGCCTAGTTGCATTCATATTCGAACACACCATGTAGTACTGGCCAATTTTAGAGCCAAACACTTTAATCGTTAAACATTTTTTCCGGAATAAGAATAAGGTGCTTTTACACAATGGTGATGATATTTGTCATTGTTTTTATGGTTTTGAATATTTCTCAAAACTAACACCCTAATTAAAAATGATATCTATCTTAAGTTACAGCTACTTCAAATGTAGCAGTTTAAAACATATTGGACATGTAGAAGAGATTTTTATATAACAATTTACATATTAAATGATTAAAAGGAGTTGCGAAAAGTAAATTAATACATTGATAGTTTAAATATTAAATTAATATGCTTTATACATGTACTTGCCGCCGGTGTTTATGCTGTAATGAAACGTTTTTGTTTACAAATGAGGAAAATTATAAAGTACAGAGAGTATATGTGAACGTTCTATCTCCAACATGTTATTAAGTTACATTCTTTATCTTTGCATTCCATCTTTAAGAGGAAAACGTTTATTTCTAATCATTTTATTACTTATATTTACTTCCTTCTAGTTAAGGAAGAAATTATTAGCACAAGTAGTTTCATATTCTTATAAACCGGAAATGTACCGTTAGAACTATATCCTGTTGTCATTATTTGAATATTGTAAAATAAAAATTGCGTTTTAAAAAAGAATGAATGTCGATGCATTTGATTTTAAGCGTCACCAGTAGACTATAACAGAAATGGATTTTATCTACAAATTACTCTGTTGCCTTGTATGGTTTCCTTTGGGTAAGTCTTAGTATGTTTTGTACTTGTTATGAAATAACTTAATACTTGTTTAAACTTTAAAGGATCAATTCAACATTTAAGTTGACAAATATTGTTGACAAATATTGATTGAGATTTTAAATATAAATTTGATATAAACAACATAGCGTGAAACGTTTCTACCTTTCCTTTATTTTTAGCGTACAATAAAACAGGAATAGATCGAAACTGATTAATAAATTCATATTATGAGTATATCTTATTCTGTAATTGTAATACTGTTCAAATCCCTTTTGAAACAGGGGTTTGTATATCTTTTAATCTAACCATGACTTTATTGTATACTGTAATTTTTTCGTTAAACTATTGTTTCAGGGGGCGGAACTTTTTGTGATCCAAATCGAACTAGTACGTATAAAGCTTGTAACATTATATTTATTTCCAAGACGAGCGCACTGTATTTCTAAGTCGCATAAGTGGGATGTAATATCCTAAAGCTATTTACAAAATACAAACACTTTTAAATAATCGTATTTATATTACCTTAATTATGTCATACTGGTCCTTCTTTGACATTGATATTGTTGCAAGATATACTTACTCTCAGCGAATATCTGTACAATATTTATACACGAGTTTGAATTTTGTTTAGTCTCTTAACATCCGTGTTGCATATCTGAAAGAATATTTTTCTTTGATTAATTTTTCGTCAAATGACAGAACCCGCCGATTGAAGCCAGTGCTATGTACATGAAATTTTGTTTTGTTGCAGGAGTCAAAATCTGTACTTACCAGGATGTAACAAATACAACAGGAGTCCATATTGATACTGTCAGAGCTCCATATTTCCAGCAGACATCATGTGAATGTCTTATTACCCCTATCACACATACTATTCTTTTACATTTTCATCTGGTTTCTTTAAGTGAAAGTGTACAGTTTGAAATAAATGACATTAGCGTAGACAAAAATCATGTGTACAAAAAAACAAACATAACAGGTGCAATGAAATTTTTATTAACAACAAATGAAAATTATAAAAGTGGTGGCGCCTGCTTAGCTGTTTATTCAGGTAAGTTTTTTACTAATTAAGAATGCTCATGCTTTTCACTTATATGTTTCAAATCATAACAACTTTTCTGTAAATTCAACTTATAACATATCTAATGATTTTACTTCGTTCAAAATTGAAATTATCTCACAATCGTATAACTAATAATGTAGGCCTTTATGATCCGATTTAATAACGAAATACAACAAGGATACGGTATTTAATCGGCGCAAGACGTTTGTATACATAAATTCCGTATGATATGATACTATTTTCATAGTTATATATGTTTTCTTACTAAAATAAGCTCACTTGGACTAACGAAATCGCCAATATCAATCACTATGTTTAAGTTTAGGTTTAAAGTTAAATGTCTTTTTACTACAGTAACACTATTAAATTGACATGTTTTTGATAAAAGAAATATCTTTTCTAGATAAAGGGATATAAATTTATAATTTAATTTAACGCATGAAATATGTTGCTATACGTATCAGTCAAATATATTTCATATTTGTTAAAAAATAAATAAGAAATATATACATGTATATCAAAGTGGGTGGAGTCAAAACTCATATTAATTTTAATGGAATTAGCTTTATTCAGCTCCATTCCTGACAGTATTTCAGTTATTCACTTTATTATCACTTATTATGATAAAACCTCTAGATTAAATAATATTCTAACACTATATAAAAACACAAAGAAGGCCGTAAGCGTAATATATTTCACAACAATGCACTCGCCGTTCTTATTCATTTCAGATAATGGTGATAAATTTAATATTTCTTGTACGGCATCAACAAAAGAGACAGGTCAGACAAGAACTCTGAATATCCCTCAATCGAGCGAGGCAGTAAACATTTCAAGGACGAGAACAGTTAGTCCAAAAACAATTCAGAACATCACAACGAATGTATCTACAGGGAGGGTAACAAGTGAGAACAGTATTACAACTGACAATGTGAACGGTAACAATGACGCAAAAGGTATGCTTAAAAGATAGAATTTTTACAATTAGAGCAAAGAGTATATCTTGCCAAAAGTCATTTTACACTTTAAGTGTCTCTAAAATTAAGGAAAATAAAAACGTTTTGTAAAAAAGATAATAAACAATATCTAAAAATTATCATACATGTATATATTTTTTAAATTCTAAATATGCATTACACGCTCATAACTTCAATAATGTATTCCAAATGCTTGAATAAATTTAAAATGGAAATAAATACATGAATTTACTTTTCAATATTTTACTCTGTAAAATGCGGTAGTTATATAAACGTTCGTAAGATGGAACTATTACATGAGAAAGAAGAAGAAGAAGTTCTTTACAATAAGCAATCGTTTTAACTTCCTCGTTGAATATTGTCTGTCTTATGTTTTGTTAAATTTCTTATAATTGGAGACATATGTCAATCAAGCGTCCTTGTAAAATATCATGTTTTAAACTATATTCTGCAACAATTTATATTGATAAAATAGCAACCATACTGTATACATGTTAATTCTGCAGGCTGATATAAACTCGCTTTAAGGATATGTAACATTAATTGTCTAAATGACATG
Organism: Ruditapes philippinarum; assembly: GCF_026571515.1. Taxonomy (NCBI): domain Eukaryota; kingdom Metazoa; phylum Mollusca; class Bivalvia; order Venerida; family Veneridae; genus Ruditapes; species Ruditapes philippinarum. Next base: position 277,206 of record NW_026855528.1, read on the forward strand.
TAGTTAAGGATATGTAACATTAATTGTCTTAATGACATGTAGTTATGCCTACATGTAAACTATTTTATATCCTGTTAAAACGTCATTATTGATATTAACTTAATGAAGAGCCTCATTGCTTATTATTGTTCCTGTTTCAAACGATCTTTATGAAAATACATATAAAGTACTTAAAATCAAAATCTTCCAAGTATTTAATTGTGTAAGTATCTAATTGATCTAAGCACGCTTTAACTGTCTTTACTTCATGTTTTCATTCTCTAGAGCCTACTTGATCTCATTAATATTATCTTTAAATATAAGTTTCAGTTGTAAATGATTATACTATTTTAAAGGCACATTAAGCCTTAGAAATCAATACGATTTTTTCTCTCTAAAGAATAGACAAATTTGTGTTTAACAATATTTAAATACCACAATTTACAAATCCACATTCATTTAGAGATTGGGAGACGCTTATCACGCGAAAATATGCTTAGTAGTATAGTCACTAATCAAATATGTAACATGTGTATGATATATTGGACCTTAACAGAGTTTTATAGTTTATTTCCAAATACATGTGGTTATTATACCATATATACAAACAAATATACATACATACAGAAACATAATATCAAGGTCATCAAACATATATAACATATATTAAAAATTTACTGTATATTTGAGACATAAGTTTGATTTAATATGAACAGCATAATCATTTTACAGAAAGGTTTAATTGAAGCACAAGTTTTGCAAAATGATATCAATTAAGTAACATTACATTAACCTTTATGTGATATATTTGTCTGCTCTATTTGACAGTCTAAATATATCATATAACAGCAGCAAATCATAACATCAGAAATTCAACTCATATCGATTTTATTTAGCCTATTTGTTGTTACTTGTTGATTATAAAGCTCTTCACAGAAACAGTGATAGTGGTGAATATATGTTTATTGTGATTCTGATGAGAGTACTAATGATATTTCATTGATTATAATGCCTAAAATGGTGATAATAAAATTGTTTAAATGATTGTTATGATGGTTGTAATGGTGATATTTCTTTTTGATAGTGATGCTTATAGTTGTAATGATGATAATGATGATGAAGACGACGACGACGACGACGACGATGATGATGATGATGGATTTGATATTCATGTGTAGGTTGTAGTGATGATGATGGTCATCATGATGATCGTGAAGCTGATTATGATAATAGTTATGATCAGATTCTGGTTAAGATGATGATCAGGTTTGATGATGATGATGTCGATGATGATGATGACGATGGTGATAAATAAATCGATAAATGTGACTTATTGTTCCAAAATTCGGTATATTGACTTTTTAACTTTTTAATTTAAAAGTAGTTTGAAACAAGAAAGTGTTTCCCGAATGATTTTATGAATACATAGCAAAAAAATGAATGAAATATAGCATGTTAGTTTCAATTTACCTTTATATGCAAGATGTGATTTTAAAAAGCAATATCCTAGAGATGTATTTACGCAGTATAATTGTGCGCCACTGTCCACACTAAGTTGCCTCAAATTCCAACCCTAGCTAAGGTGGATAACGTTGTTTTTGATATCTGGGTAAATTGTGTTTAACAAGCAACAATTATCTCAATAATGTTCTAATACTGAACAACAATTGCACACAAGTCCTATGTTTAAAGGGTCATCGAAAATGATTAATTACAGGAGATGACGCAATAATGGACAGTACGGGAACAAAATTGCAGACAACAGTTCTCTTAAACCAAACAACTGTCGCCGAAAGAAGTGAACTTACAGCGTTTACAACCTCAAGCACAATCAAATCTACACTCTACGTTTCATCAAACACAATGAACGACATAGGTAAGCTATTAATATTAAATCAAATTGATATTAAAAATATTCATTGTCACTGATTATTTACATCACAGTTTCAATTGTTATCGTGTATATTCAGAAGATATACTCTTAAACTTACTAATCTTTATAATTTATCAGAAATTTGTCTATATACATATAATTTTGTTTTGTTTTATGTTAGAATACCCTTATTGATAGGATGGTATATGTCATAAGTATCTATTAACTAGTAACACCATGATATTTCGAGACGGGTTTATATATTGTGTCATTAAGTGCTAGTATTCATAATTAATGTTTTCTTATTACTTAAGAATACTATTTAATTTAATGATATACGTTTTATATAGTTTTTGACAATGACCATTTGACTGTATAATATGCTTACTTGTTAAAACGTACTATGTCAACATAGGCATACTGCCCGGATGTATTCTGAAAAAAACTTTCTTATCAATGTGCTTAGCTAGCTAATATTCAATTCGTTCCCTTATTATTTTGTAAATACAATAAATGTGTTAATGTGTAGATATTGAGCGATAATTACCCACAAATGATTAAATGTATTTTTTTCAGAGTCACAGGGCCAGTCGTTTTGCAAGCCCAGCGGATACCCTAGTAAGTGTAACAATTATTTATATTTCAAAATTAAAACCAACTTCGAATCAAAATATTTTTTTCAGTTTTAAACAAAGGAGATAATCGTTCTCTAAAATGTTATTTAAAATAGATTATTGAGATTTATGTCGTAAAATGGCACATCAGTTTGGTGACTTATCTTTGAATACAGAAGTGTTGCTGTTTTTTAAGTTTATTTCCGGTAAGCAAGTACTTCCAAATTTGTCTAAATGTCGTTGTTCTATTACGTTAATTTTTGTATTTGATTTGATTTATATATTTTTTCAATTTGTTATTTTAAAGTTTGGGATCGTTGTTCTTATTGTTATTTAAAATAGATTATTGAGATTTATGTCGTAAAATGTCACATCAACTTGGTTAACTTTTCTTTGAATACAGAAGTGATTTTTTAAAAGTTTATTTCCGGTAGACAAGTAAAAGTACTTCAAAATTCGTTTAAATGTCGTTGTTCAATTACAGTGAGTTTTGTATTTAATTTGATTTATTTTGTTCAGGATACATTGTATTTGTCGTTGCAAGTGTACTCAAAATAGGTTGAGTTAATGGAATTTAAAAAGATTTTAACATATTATACATATTAAACATAACTTGACGTCTTCAATCTTAAACAGTGAAAAACAACAACATTAACCTGAACGTACCTTTAATACGAGTGTTTTATACAGACTTGGGTAAATGTATTTGTTGTTCACTATACATGTATATTAGGAAGTACAAAAACTAAATACAAGTCACAGTTTAATAGTAAATATATGGCATGATACACGCATAAATGCAGTTTAGTACCATCATACACAATACATTGTATTTTATTTCGTATAAAGTGCAAACACTTTGGTTTCCTTACCTTACCGAACACTTTGTAAGGTGCATTTGTATTTTTCTGTAATTTTTCAAAAAATAACATTCTCAGGAACTATTTATTAAAATACTTCAGCTATTAAAGTATGCACTGACGACGAAGCACGAAATATACTAGCTGCCTACATTGATACTATCAGCGTTCCAGATTTTCTGCAGACATCGTGTGAATGTGTTATAACACCTTCTAGAAAAAATGTTCCATTCCGTTTCAATGTACAATATCATTCAGGACAACGTAGGATGCAGTTTCAAATAAATGACATTCATTTAAACAAATATAACAAGACTGGTCGTACAAACGTTGCATATGCTGCACAACTTCTATTATCAACAGAGGAAAACCATAAAAGAGGCGGTGTCTGCTTGGCTGTTTTTTCAGGTACTTTTACCTTTTACAAGTGCATAAATTGTCCGAGAAATGTTGCCTCGTCCGAGGATCGAACCAGTGACCCTTAAATTACAAATCTGAGACTTATGTTTATGTTGTTTTGTTACAGCATTTACACATATAGCAGAACAAATGTAACGATTCTCATGTTTCTTAATGCTCTATTACTAGCACAAGCTTGTCACGATTAGTAATATCTGAATCACTGTTTATACACATTGATGATATTCTGATGTGAAGTCAGTCATCTCTGGAATTTTGCTTCTTTTGTAAAAATTGAACAGTACTTGCTATCGCATTTGCGAAGCTAAAAACAAAACGTCCATATTAAGTTTTTAAAATCTTTTTGATTTGTTTTACAAACATGTAAAGTAAGTCTTTATAAGGACATGATGCCCATCACAGTCAAGTCTAAATTGGGAATGCACAGATACAGACAAAATAATTTGAAATATTTCAAATGTTCATTATATATAATAAAATTTCTATAATTATCGCTCGGAAAATATCGCTAGCGTTCATTTTTTAAAAAGAATGAGGCAGTCTTTTTTTATTTAAGTAGTTTTTATATTTTATCCTAAAGATGTTTAATTTATCAGACATTGTTGAATCACCAATTTTAAATATATAACTAATTCAACTAAACTAGAAAACGAGGATAATGACACCTTATTTATACAAATGATATACATTTTAACATTTCGATAATTCCAATCAATACATATTGTGGCATAAAATGATAGATGTTTGTGAATTTGCTAGATAAAATTTGTTTTAATTAATCTGTTTTTTTCATATAAATATATTTCGTAAGTGGTCATTTTATTGATATTTAAGAAGTAACATGTTTATTATGTAATAGCAATTTAAAATTAAAAACTGATTATTTGAATGTGATAAACATAGACTTGACGGCTTGATAACATCACGAGGTTATATACCGCTAAGTGGCGTGAGAGATGTTGTACTTTTTCATTATATCTAATGAACAGACTCAATCTAATCGAATCTGCAATTATTATATTAACCTTTTTTTTGTCGTTGCCACCACTGTATAACCACCTTTTCCAGATTTTAATATTTTATTAACACGAAGAAAGGAAATAATAATAAACATATTTCTATTTTGATAACTTAATATAATTTTGTTTAAAAAGTACTATATCGTAAAACAATAGATATGCAGTAAATCTTAATAACGAATACAATTATAATTTTTTTTTGCAGAGGATAGAACTTATTTCACGATTTCTTGTACGAAAGCAACGGAAGGAACTGCAGGACAATCAAGCCCAGCATCTATATCACATGGAAGTCGAACAACCAAACATTCTACGGTGCAAGCTTCAAAAGGTTACGTAAACGGAGACGACGATATTAAAAGTTTGTTTAAAACATACTTTCGAAGTGAATTGAGGAGTTTCTATTTTCTTATTACTAAGGTTTTCAATAAATCTGCAAAATAAACCCTTCCTTACCAGGCAATCGGATATAATGATTATCATCGTTTGGGTTCTGATGGTTTAACTGGATTGAATCTGACAGATGAAAAAATTGGAAATAAAAGCGTAGTTAAACTTTATAATCGCAAAAATAAGTAATAATAACATATTTTCTTGTTAATATTGGTCATTCTGTGCATACCTAAACAACTGCAAACATGTTGACATTATATGAATATCATATCTCATAGTCAAGTGACGTCAACCGATGCGTCACTCCAGATAGCCATCATATATGTGGCAGTCTTTAATAAAACTTAGGTGGTTTTCTATTTTATCCAACACATTCCAGCCCAGTATCTGTATCACATGGAAGTCAAACAACCGAGAGTACAATTTTAAAACCTACTCATTCTATGATGCAAACTTCAAAGGATAACATGAACGGAGAAGACGCTAATATTACATGTTTGTTTAAAAAAAATTACTTTTGAAGTTAATCTAGAAGTGACCAGTTTCCTAATGCTTACATTTTCAGTATATCTATTATGATGAGAAAATAGAAACACACTTAACCTATGGTTATTTTAAAACTTTAGCAATGATAACATACGCAATCATTTATCTAATAAAATTGATATTCTTTACTTTGTATTTAAATGTTGTGAAACAAAAAAACAAAACTTTTTTACAATGAAAATATATTTAAAATTAGCGTTTACACGTCCAGTTCATATAGTGTCATTATTAAGAAATTGAATTTGTGCAAAACCTTTTTCTTCCTGTCATGATTTGATATAAAATAATATAGCAACAAATCATAACATCGCCAAATCAACTCACATCCCTTTTATTTAGCCTATTTGTTGTAGTTTGTTTTGATGATTATGAAGCTCTGTGCTCCGCAGAAACGGTGATAGTGGTGATTATGTGCTAATTTTGATGCAAAAGAGGGATATTTATGATATTTCATTGATGATAATGGGTGATAATAATGATTGTTTTAATAATTGTTATGATGGTGGTAATTGTGATATTTCTTGTTGCCTATAGTTGTAAAGATGATGATGATGATAATAATAATAATAATGATGATGATGATTATGATGATGATGGTTGTAGTAATTATGTGTAGGTTGTAGTGATGATGGTTATCATGATGATCGTGAAGATGATTATAATAATAGTTGTGATCATATGCTTGATAGAATGATGATCAGGTTTGTTATGATGATGAAGTCTACGATGGTGATGACGATGATGATGAAAAAGAAGATGGCGAAAAAGTAAAACATGCTGCTGCTGGTTGTGACGATGGTCGTGTTTATCATTTTGTCAGCACGATTAAGATTCTAATCCAAATGCAATTGTTTAAAAAAATCGACAAATGTGTCTAATTTGTTGCAAATTCGGCTTATTGACTTTTTAACTAATTTTAAAGTAGTTTGAAACAAGAAAGTGTTTCCCGACTGATTTTATGCATATATTGCCAAAAAATATATAAATAAAATGATAATAATAAATAAAAGAAATAGTGAAATATAACATGTTAGTTTCAATTTACCTTTATATGTAAGATTTGAATGTTAAAGATGTATTTACGCAGTATAATTGTACATCATTGTCTCAAATTCCGACCTTAGCTAAGGTGATAACGTTGTATTTGATATCTTGATAATTGTGTTTTACTAGTAACAGTTATCACCATAATGTTCTATCACTGAGCAATTACACACAAGTCCTATTTTTTAAAGGGTCATCGAAAATGATTGCAGGAGATGACGCAAACATCGACAGTACGGGAACAAAATTGCAGACAACAGTTCTTTCAAACCAAACATTGTTGCCTAAAGGGAGTGAATTAACAGCGTTTACAACCTCAAGCCCAATCACATCTACACTCTACGTTTCACCAAACACAATGAACGGCAAAGGTATACTATCAATATTTAATCAAATTGATATTGAAAATATTAATTGTTATTGATTATTTACCACACAGTTTCCATTGTTATCGAGTATATTAAGAACATATCAAAAAGTTTCTTTCAATGTGTTTATTATATACATATATAAATATTTTTTTGTAATTATACTTTTATTGATAAGTTTTTATCTGTCCTAAATATTTATTTACAGGTGATATCATGATATTTCGAGACATGTTGATATATTGTGTAATTAAGTTTTAGTATTCAAAATAAATGTTTTCTTATTGCTTAAAATGATGTTTAACTAAATGATATTTGCTTTATTTTGTTTTTGACCTTGACCGTTTGATTTTATAATATGCTTATTTGTTACAGCGTACTGTGCACTCATAGTCATACTGTCCGAATGTTTTCTGAAATAATCTTTTGAAACTTGTTATCAATGAGTTTTGCTAGCTAATATTCCATTCGTTCCCTTATAATTTTGTTATTACAATAAATGTGTTAATGTTGATATTGAGCGATAATTACCCACAAATGAATACACGTAATGTTCTAGAATCACAGAGTCAGCCGTTTTGCAAGTCCACCAGTCATCATAGTATGTATAACAATATATTTCAAAATTGAAAACCAGCGTTCGAATCAAAATGATGTTATTTGTTCAGTTTTAAACAACGGAAATAAAGTTTGCAATCGTTCTCCTTATTTTAATTTCCCCGTAATCAGGAGTCTTTAAAAATTGTTTTCTAAATGATGTTGTATCATTGCTACGAATTTTGTATTTGATTTGATTTATTTTGGTCAGGATACATTGTATTTTTCGTTGCTTATGTACTTGAGAGAGGTTATGTGAATGAAATTTCAAATGATATCAATATGTTATACATGCTAGACATAATTTGAAAATTTTTATAAAAACATTCACCTTAAGTGTAACTTTAATACAAGATTATTACAAAATAGCAGGCAAAAATACAAGGTACACGTGTCCTTAGATGTATTTGTTGTTCACTATATTAGGAAGTACAGAAACTAAATACAAATCACAGTCTTTATAGAAAATCAAATGCATGCATATCATGTATAATTGCAGTTTGGTGCCATCACGCTGAGTATTTTATTCTGTTTAAATTGTCAACAATTTGGTTTGCTTACCTTATCGAAAGCCTTTATTTGTGCATTTGTATTCAACTTAAATTGTTCAAAAAATAACATTGCCATATACTATTTTATATTATTATATAATCTATAAATAGCTTTGAAATGCCTTTCCCTGATTGGCTAACAAGCAACTTTTTGTAAAAAATAACAGGTCAATATCAGAGTATATTCACTGTTTTTTTCCTAAAAATAGATTTTCAGATTATATTCACCGGTTTTTCTTCTATAAATAGATTTTCTGGAAATCCCTAAAAACGCGAGACTTTGACATGACGTCACGCCAAGTTTGTTGTTATTATTCTGGAAAAAAAACGTTGAGTGGGGTGTACATAAGAGTCAAATTAGTCTATTTTAGTTACCTTTTTACATTTTTAAGAACAATAGGGATTAGCATGCCAATGGAAATGACCAAATTATGGAAACAGTAGACAAGCTAAAAAATAATGATTTCCGTCGTATGCAATGGCAGATGTGATAAGCCATATAAAAGCTATTTATAAATTATATAATAAAACAGATATGTACTTTTTAGCTGTTGAATATGATGTGATATGTCCTGAAAAATTAATATTGACCTCGGCTATCGCCTCGGTCAATATTAATTTTTTCAGTACATATCACATCATATTCAACAGCTAAAAAGTCCATATTTGTATAATATATACTTTAGCTGTTAAAGTATGCACTGACGACGAAACACCGAATACAATAGCTGCCTACATTGATACTATCAGCGTTCCAGATTTTCTGCAGACATCGTGTGAATGTGTTATAACACCTTCCAGAAAAAATGTTCCATTCAATTTCAATTTAATCAATCCTTCAGGAAGATATAGAATACAATTTAAAATAAATGACATTCATTTGGGCAAATATGACACAACTTCTCGTACGAACCTTACATATGCTACTAAGCTTCTATTATCAACAGAGGAAAACCATAACAGAGGCGGAGTCTGCTTAGCTGTTTATTCAGGTACTTTTACTTTAATACAATTTTAAAAAATTGTATTTTACCTTCGAGTCGACGGATTTTCTGCCAAAAAAATGGTCCGAGTGGGAGCATGTAGCAGATCCTACCATTGAAGAAAGAAAACAATAAAACAAATCTTGTATTTTGATAACTTGAAATAATTTTGTTTGCAAAGTACTATATCGTAAAACAATAGATATGTAGTAAATCTTAATAACGAATCAATTATAAATTGGTTGCAGAGGACAGAACTGATTTCAAAATTACTTGTACGAAAACAACGGGAGAAACAACGAGACAATCTAGCCCATCATCTATATCACATGGAAGTCAAACAACAGAGAGTACAACATTAAAACCTATTCATTCTACGATGCAAGCTACAAAGGATAACATGAAAGGAGACAACCCTATCATATGTTTGTTTAAAAATTTACATTTGAAGTTTATTAAGAAGTAGCAATTTTCCTACTACTTACATTTTTAGTATATCTCGTATGATGAAATAACAGAAAAAATACTTAACCTTTAGTTGTTAATAAACTTTACCAATGCTGATACACATAATTAACGATAAAATATTTGTGCCTTTGTAAAAATGACAAGTTCTTAAAGTACGTATTTAACTTAAATACACGTAATTGTAAAAATACACTACTGCTTTGATATTTAATAATAAATTTATCCACAAAAGGTTACAAACCCATGTGTGTCTGACATGGTATACAATCATTACTTTACAAATAAATATAGGTCAATGGTGACATAAAGCAGACTCATATAATTACAATGTATTTTATTTTAATGTACACATTTTATGTAATAAGTCAAAGAAAGTTACGTCACATGCATATAGTCTTTATACAATATAATATTGAACTGTTCAGTGTATCTAGCGCCGAAAATTATCTATGAAACAGTATGCACTGTTTGCCACATAACTACAAGGAAAGGGATGTTAACGTACATTATGAAAACCTATTTATAGAAACACAGTTCCTATATCATAGGGCGGGTGACAGTTACCCGTTTATGTCTGTGTAACATAGACAATCATTTATATAAATAAAATTGATATTCTTTACTTAGTATTTAAATTTTCCGAAGAACAAAAATCTTTTTTACAATTCAAATAGAATAAATTATAACATGTATTAGCATTTAAACTTCCAGTTCCTACAGTATTTGAATTTTGTGCAAAACGCTTAATTTAAGTTTGAATAAAGTTACTTTTTTCTGTTGAAACTTCCAGTTCCTTCAGTGACAGCAGCTTGCGGACTTATATTAGGAATTGTTATTGCTGTAGTTTGCGTTATTTTCTACAAAAGGTAATTTTAACCTACACTGGTGCACTTATCAAAATGTGTTGAGTTCTTAAATATTTTATAATAAGATTAACATTGGAATATGGCTGAAACTTTGAAATTTATATCCTAACTTTTTTATAAAAATAAAAGGACATAAAAGCGTGAATGAATGTTTGTGTACATAACTATGAATAACGTGAAAGTATTCGTACTTTATAATAATGTAACACTATTTTAAAAATAAGCTAATTTTGTTGATTTTTGAACACATATTCTGTTTTTTTTGTAGGAGAAAGAAAGGAAAAAGAAGAAATGCCACTACAGTAAGCTCCACAAACGCACCTGTAGAGGGTGACTATTATATGACTGAAAATGCGATGTACAATATGGGCCAGATATGCACGAGAGAAACAATCAATGAAAACGAACACAACAATGTTAACCATAATGATGGAGAATCACCAGGCCATTATGATTGTATTCAAGAATCAACTGACAGAAACCAGTCTTCTGAAAACTCACCAAACCATGCTGTGTCAAACGAGTATTCAACATGTGTAAAAGTAAGCAAAAGAAGTGATGGTGGTTCAAACAATAAACGGTCAATTATTGATAAAGAAGAGCAATCACAATTCTCAAAAATGAATGGCAAAGATGACACAGTATATGACAGTACAATATCAACCTTTACTCAGCAAGCAGTCGGAGATAATGATTATCATCATTTGGGCTCTGTTGGTTTGACTGGACTAAATTTGACATATGACAGAATTGGAAATACTGGCGTAGTTAGACATTAAACATTGTATTTTTTAGGAATATGGATAATCATCTTTTCTTGTCAATATTTATCATTCATTCTGTTCATACCTAAAAAACAATAAATATTCTATAAATATCATATATCATAGTCAAGTGACCTCATCCAGTATGTTAGCCGAGATGGCCATCAAGGGTGAACACATCGTTTTATTGCTACCCTCTGACGTCATATAAGGTTATATTGTAAATAAATCATTGAAGGTATTATATTATCATATTCAGTCACAACAACAGGTATCAACGGCATATGATAGTGTATATAGTGAATGAATAACATAACATGTATCATTTGTATGTAAAAGCATGATGTCAGCGATATGAAATTTCGTATCAATCACCTCTCAATAACCGTAAAATGGATTTATTGTAGTTAATACGGCTCAAAACTAGATATCATTATGAAGACAATAGGTTTTCAATACATCACTGAATATTACATGATAAAGTATAATTCTTATTTACCTTAAAGTAATGAGATAAAGAACTATGTGCTAATTAAAAGATAATACAAGAAATTTCAACAGCACCTCAGACACCTATCATTTAAGTTATATTTCCAATAGACAAAGTTTCGTTTAGTTTTAATCGATGTCCCTTGAACCAAAGATACATTATCAGGGACTTTCTTTTTAAGCTTTCAAAAATGCACCTGAGAAAACTTGAAGGAAAAAAGATCTTGAGCAGAAAAGTTAAGTTAGATTCATTTTATGTATTGATACCAATTATACCAATTACTTGTCGTCCTGTCGCTAACGATGTACGCCAATTGGCTCCTTGTCGTGTGGCGTGTTGTCGCGATGTAACATTGTCGCTCGGTTCAAATCGAAGGATTGTCTTATAAGCCAAGAGAGAGGGCGACATCGCGCCGGACAACAATGCACGGTTTGGCTTGCTTCGCTAGAGACAAGATGACAGTGCGACAACGCGTCGTTTGGCGCTTTGTCGTATTGTCGCTACCGACAAGACGAAAAGGCGATAGCGATATAGGTTGTGTTGTTGCTAACGACAACGCAACGCGCAATTACCAATTCAGCCACCATAATCTTCTATATTATACAAATATATGTGTCTTTTTGCATTGATATTGATTGTTTACCACTGAGGTAAAATTTCCACATTCATATAACAAGATGTCATAAGTCATAAACAACAATTTTCATTTCCAGATGGGATGATATTTACTCCTTATTCGGAGATAACAGATCTAGAACAGGTTACCCATTTACCTTTTAGAGTGGATAATGGAAAAATAGTGTTATATTTATAGGCTTTATTTAAAATATGTTTAGAATCTTTTTCCTGAATAGCTCAGTAGGTAGAGCGCAGGACCGATAATCTCGATGTTGTGGTTTCGATACCTACTCATGCCACTATCATCTTTAATAAATTTCTTTATTTGATATTCATTATTTTTCATGTTCATTCATCTTCTGTCAAGAAAGTTCTTTGTCATGTTCATTCTGGAATATTCTTTCTCTAAGTAGTTAAGTATTCTAGATTGTTCATTGTTAGTGTATATATGATGAATGTTTGTACTTCGAGATGTGTGTGCAAATTTGTGATATTGTGTGATGTTGATATATTGATTGTGTGCTATTGTACTGCTAACATAGTAATATATAAGTTTGGATTCTGTAATAATTTGTGGTAATTATTTTGAACATATATTGTGAAATATTGCTGTGGACATTGGACATTGATTAAATTTGAGTTATGGACAATTGTTTTTCGAACTGTGAGTTAAACTTAAGGACATTTGTTAAAACTGAATCGTGGATAATTGGGAGTTAAACTTTATTTTCACATTTTTGTGTTATTGTAAATAACTGTTTTTCTTTAATTAAAAATTCTTAAATTTGTTGCTGCATTATTATCTTTGTTGCGTTTAGCTCGTAACAAAAGTAATATAGATTATGTCTAGCTACATGTCCTAGTATTGAATAGATAAGCATTTTGAAAAAAAAAGAACGATAAAAGTTGATATAAGTTTATGCAGAATTTTATAACATATATTTCCATCCTACTTCGGATTGTTGTGTTCTTCCGTTTCCTGTTTATTTTGTATGAAATTAAATTTAATTTAACTTAATTCAAGTTTGAACAAAACGTTAAGCTCATCAACTTACTGATCCGTCATTGAAGCAGTTGGTACTAATCAATTAGTGTTAAGATTTGTTTTGCTCAAATTAACAACCGCCTGCACTTCAAGGGGTTTGAATCTACTCGGCAATAATTACATTACTTGTCTGACTTAGCCAAGGGGCACTTTGTTACTTTTTTGCCGGACTTTGCTTGAATGTAATAACACATTTCAATATATCTATACCATCCAGCATTAAAGTTGATAACTATACACATTGTACATATTTTTCATTTGATAAAATATCTTAAACTACTTGATATAAACCTTAATTACAAGTCATTTTGGCATATCATATTTATTCAAATTTTTGTTACAGTTAGCCCAATGTAAAAGTGTATCAAGTGTTGATATATTGCACAACAGTCTAATAAAAATTTATATCGTATCAAGATGTAAGTAACCAATTTTACAAATAGGTTCATGCTACTCCTGATTATAGACAAAACGAAGCATAATATACATTCTATGACGAGCCGTTAAAAGGATGGTACCATTACAGTGTTTGTTGACAAAAGTTAAGGTAGAAGGACATTTCAAGTTAGTGTTGGAAACACAGCGTTAGATAACGAATTATTACATAATGACAGACGGTATTATAAAACAACTATCTCACTCGCATAACACAGTGCAGCGTTTTATAACAGACGAGCTAAAAATGGGTACATAATTATATAGAGGATATTTGTTTGTTTTTCAAGAAAGATTGAAATATATTTCACTGAATGAACACCAGATGCAATATTTTCACGAAAGGCGTAGCCACGAGTGAAAATAGAAAAGCTGGTGTTCACGAATGGACTATATTTCATTCTTGTAAGTAAAAGAAATATTTTTTATTTCATGCTTTTTAAGTGATTTTAAGTATTTTTTTAACTGATTTTGCCGCGTTACATCGTGCATTCTCCTTTATGACGTCGTTAAATCATGACGTCACATCATCATGATTGAAATATAGTTCTGTTAAATTTCTCTGTTTGTTTGTTTGTTTGTTTGTGTCATTTTACGCCTTTTCCCAACAGTATTTCAGTCATATAGGCGGGTAGTTTCCTTACCATCGTTCCTGGAGAGTTACACCAGTACTAGACTACCTTCCTCCGTGCTAAACTACCAAAGCATCTCCCGGGGATCGAACCCACGCCAGAGAGGTAACTGGATTAGAAGTCATCGACTCTAACCCCTCGACCACGGAGGCGGTATAAATTTATCATAACACACATAAACAACTCCCACAAAGAGACAAACTAAAACACCGAACCCAAATCGAACTCTAATTTTGTTACATTTTTAACATGATGTATGATGACATCGGCTTTCTTTTCCTAAAGATGCAAACTTTACGTATGTCGGCCCGTTATTTTTTATTTCGTTTATTTATTTTTGCCCGTTAGTCCATTTAGTTATATTTGTCTTTTCATCCTCATTCAGATATAGTCCGGCTACAGTGAAAATTATATTTTATAGATTTCACTAGTGGTTTATCAGAATATAATCATCTGATATATTACAGTAAAACACTGGAAAGCAGAAATAAACATGTACATGAAATAAGTCTATCATACATGTATATGAAATTAGTCGATCATACATGTACATGAAATAAGTCTATCATACATGTACATGAAATAAGTCTATCATACATGTACATGAAATTAGTCGATCATACGTGTACATGAAATAAGTCGATCATACGTGTACATGAAATAAGTCGATCATACATGTATATGAAATAAGTCTATCATACAAGTACATGAAATTAGTCGATCATACATGTATATGAAATGAGTTGATCACAAGTCGTGATTATGTTGAGAAAATTGATCGGACACTAGACGTTAAACAAATCTTGATATCGGCGCACTTTAAGTACTACAAAGCACTGTTGTTCAAAGTTAAATGTAAAATTATTATTCAATGTATGTAAATTATATTCGAGCTCAATGTCAGTATCGTTTGATGTTTTTCTACACATGCTTCACTAATAAAGCAATTCTGCGAACTTCTCTGTTAACTCTATTAACCTTTGTATACAGTAAATTATTCCTTAAATAGGTTAAATAATAATATCATATATATTTTATAATCAATCCTCGAAAAATTCTCCGGTTTAGTTTACAATGAAACAATGCAGCTAAAACAATTAATGGTTTTTTCCTTCTATTATTAACAATTTGAGGGTATCGTGAACTGTTTAAGGACAATACTTCCTGTTTATAACAATCGGATTTATACATATATAAAGAATCATTTTTATATTTTACTTCATTTAATTGGATAAACATCGGAATGGGAATTTACTGTTTTATGTGCCTTCTTTGGTTTATTAGAGGTATCTACACATCTATTGTATCTTGAACAGAATACTTTAAATCTGTAACATGACTGTTTGTCCCATTATATTCCATGTATGTTTAATTCAAATTATTTTCATAATAAATATAAAAGGTTGTGTTTTATAGCTTGGAATGTTCCAGTTAAGAGAGAAATTAGTTTAAGCATATACCTTTCGTAATTGAATTTTAAATAAGTCATCTTAAAGATATACTTTGCTCAATTTTGATATATTTCAAAATCGATAATTGCTACATATTTTTTAATTCTGTAATTGTAAAACCAACATGTGTTAAATTCACATAGAGTAGACATGTCACGTTTAGAACTCTAAAAACTATAAGTAAACACAATATGAATAGATACCGGTAGTTCATTACAAAATATTTTTTTCAGTAAGTACCATCTTAGCTTGACTTATTAAAAGGACTGCTGTATTCCTGCGTTCTTTTGTTCAAATTAGACTTTGACCATGAATTTTCTATATTTCATTAATTTCTGTAATAAGCAATTTATTCACATATTGGCATAGTATATCTTTAATTGTATGATATTATGCACAAATATATACATATGTAATACATATTTTCAATCAAAATCATAAAAGGCAATAGCTTGACGCTGTGTGTAATGATACAGTTTAATAGCAGGATGATTATGTTGATTCTCAAACACTCCACTATTAGGTCCTCTAAAATCTTGATTCTGTTCTATATGTTTGATATAATAAGGCAATTAATTTTTTTCAGGCACTCAGTGTAGGTCATTTTGTGGACCCAGAACACCTCCTAGTATGTATAGTATGTATAGTTAAATGAATGTAAGAATTAAAAATCTAGCTATTTTCCATCTCAGCTAGCATACAATGCAGACAATCGTTATCATTTTATTTAATACAAAATCAGCAAGAAGTAAACTACATTTCCTGTAAAAGGAAATCAAATGTTACTTTAATTAGTCTAGGATTTCAATAGTATACAATGTAAAAGAAATTAAAATGTTCCTTTAATTAGTCATTGATTTTTATCTTAATTGTTCAAAATAAATTTGTATTATTGTTGACCTAATCTAGCACGACTTTTGGTCTTTTGTCTAGTGAAGGTCTTCTCAAGTTATATGGAGCTGCCCAAGTGACTGATTTCACGACCCTTTATTTTTTCACAGTTATAAGTAAATCGATTTTAATCTATCTATTCTGTCTTCAATATGTGAGGCTAAATCTTTATTTATGATGATTAAAATCAATAAATTTATGTTCATTATTTTAATAAAATGCTTTTGTCGTTATGATAAGGAAATCTCGGAAGTCTTAATATTTGAAGATTCAATAAAATGTTCTTCCCGAGAGTTTATATTATAAATGTTACGAAGTCAGGTTTCTATTTTAGTTATGCACTATGCACACACAGAAGTTTGAAAATAGAAAATAAGAATGGCTATATCTTTTTAATATGATTGAAAAGAATCATGAAAACATATATTTCTATTCATAATGAATATTTAAAAATGAGAAAAGCTGGTAGGCATAGTCAAAAAATTCTTGTACAGGGTCGATGATGCTTTACATGGTCTTCTGCATTTATGCTCACCCGAGCGTTACCTATCTGTAAAGATATTCACATTTGTAACATCGAAAACCTGAGATATGGGATACTTTGAAAAATAGCCTATTTCAGTTTCACATTTTCTTAATCAAACTTTTTAACTTTATTTAAAGGTTTATAAAACATTTCTTAAGGTACAGCGTTTTAAACTTAAAAACGCGCACGGGGCAATTTGAACAATGCTAAGTTGATAGATTTTGTTAAAAAGTGCAAATTCATAGGGTAAAATGACACCGAAGTGGTCTATGTCAGCCAACAGCAAGTTTTATATACCAAATTGTTCGTCTTGGTCTGAAGTTTCCGGAATGAATATTCATTTGTTTCAAGTCCGATGCGTAGCTTAAAAATCTAAGATGGCGTCAAAGATGACCGCCAAATCCCTAAATATTCTAGAAAATTAATATTTGCTCATATTTGTTTCCGTTTTTGTATTTCAAGTGAAATTTTTGCACGGAAGATATCTTTTAAAGCGTTTTTTACGAAGATATTTAATTTTATTTGAGAAAACAGATTGCTTTTTTTGTTGCTTTTTTATACGTAATTAAGCAAAATAATGCTAAACTTATGGGTTTTTGCTATGATACTCTTGTCTTAGCTTAAACAAAGAAATAATTTTTGTCTTAGCTTAAACAGAGAAATATTTATCAGTTATTTTGTTATTCCACTATTGTTAATGCATTCATATCATATCTTAAGAAATATTCTTTGTAATTATACAGTAAGACATATAAAATGAGAGGCGGTACATTAAAATAGTTTTTCTAAGTAAGGTTGTAACTGGTACTTATTTGTTCTATCAGTTATTTTCCCAAATTTTGTGTTTCTGTCAAATTATAGCTTCTTTAGTGCAGTCCATGTAACTGGTTAACATAATAAACCAGGAATATGACAATTTGCTTCTGGTTATTTAATGAATTATTGTTCAAATCGTACCCCATCCACTATGAATAAAAATCTAAAGAAACTCTGACCCCTCGATTATACTGATTATATGGAATGACAATATTTAGGTAAGTTAATAAACATAAAGTGATTTTCAAAGTGTGATACTATTACAGGTATCCTGTCAGATCTAAAAATCTGTTCAAAAATGTGTTACCAATTTAATAAGCATGATTTTGTTGTAAGTTCACCTACATGTAAGGATTTGAAAAGTACAATGTATGCAAAACAACCTCTGCTCATTTATTTATATGTTACACACCTTTTTATGTCAAATGAAATGTAATTTATTTTTTAAAGTTTCTTAAATTGACAAAATAGTCATTTAAAAAGTTTGATATTTTATCTACATAGATCATTACTCTGTTGACCTTCGGTTTCATGAAACATGCATAGTAGTCGGATAAAACATAATGTTTATATGAAAATCGTTCTTGGCATTATAATTGTGTTTGTGCTATTTTAATTCCTTCTATTTGACCTTTTTCGAGTTGTGTGGTTCTAGTATTTCTTTTTAAATAGTGTATAGTAACCCTTTGGATAAATAGTGTATAATAAGCCTTTGAATAATAAGCCTTTGAATGTTACCTGCTTTTAAAGATTATATTTTGACCTTTGATCCCGTTATATAAATCCATTTTATTTAGTTTCGCCCATTGTTCTCTTTTTGTTGTGGACAATATGTTGTATGTAGTGAAATTGCACGAACATTTTACATTGAAGATACCATGATCACTTTTGTATGAATACATCTAAAGACGTGTCTTCACTTCCTTTAAAAGTGTACCAGTTTACGTAAAATTGAGAATTCTGCTTAAGCCGGTGCTAGAGGGTGAGGATGGTTGGTAACTTGCAATTACCACTACCGGTATGTTCCTATATGACGACACAGTGTAAATAAAATAAATCCCCGCCAAGTAAAATTATAACAATTGTTATGGTTACATTAGACGAAATAAATAAAATACATACATGATCGTGTAAATATGTACAATTAAGGTACAGCCTAATTACCATAACCAAAGTACTCGATGCCTTAAAGGAAGGTAGAGCAACAAGACCATCACTTACCAAGACAGAAGACGAAATTAAAACAATTAAGAACGCACAAAAAAAAAAAACGAAAATGTTGCAAGCTCGGTTTGATTGAGCCTGTTCATGAACTGCACTGTCAAGTGCAAACTACAGTACACGCACCCTAGCACCGAATTAAGCAGAATTCAACATTTAATCATGGTTATGGTGAACTTTTGGATTTAGAAACAACCGCAGACGCACTTATAATGTGGTTATCATGGAACATGTTAGTGTCATTCCATAAAAAGCGGCGTATGGTCCCCAAGAACAAGAATATGTGTGCTCTAAACAAGAAAACAATGAGCGGAACTAAATAACATGGAACTTTGAAAGGGGATCAGAGGTTATGAAGCCTGCATGCCACAGATAAGCTGTCATCTCCACATAAATCAGGCCTGCTTATACCTAGACGTAAAAAGGTTTTTAAAGTACAATTAAATTTTTAATATATCTGAATTACGACGACTGGACTTTGTAAAATATTTACGAAGTTTATGATAGCAGCGATAGCCTTGTTAATGTATTAGCACCCTAATGCATTACCTCCGCTTTGAAGAGTATTCAAATAGGCTAGAACTACTGTTAACTACATTGAAAATGAGGGCCATGGGTTCAATCCCCAGAAGGGTCAACTTTTTTTTCTCTTTCTTTTTTTCTTTTAACATTATTTATGTATCTCTCATGTCCCATTTGGAAAGAAAAAAGTGTTAAATTTTGATTTTTTAATTTATATAGGTATTCATTGGCTAAATTATGCTAAATCTAGTAATAAATATGGTACCTGATATTTTCAAAGTGTAATATAATCAAAACTAGACGGTAAAAGTATTTCATATTTTACAAGATCAATCAATATACCTTTTTAAAAATTTAAGGAAACTTTGAAAACAGACACTCATTTGGGTAAATTTTAAGAATTTTTTTAATTAGGCTCCCTCAGTAGATAAATGGTCAGACACGTGGTAAAAATGGGTGGGGTAGGGTAACATTTTTATACAGATTTCATAAATTTTAAGTAGAAACCATAATTTTGCTTATGTGGATTGTTAGCTGAATGGTACTATTTGTTTCTTACCAAAAATTAATGGGAAAACATTTTTCGTTAGAATGTTATTGCAGATTATTTACAGGTTCCGCATTTCTTAAAAAGGGCCCTCATAACATCCTAGCTTCAGTTCAGAAAAGTGGCAATAACTTGATTTCCGTACGGTAAACTTTGTTTAAATTTTGCATACAGGTGTACTTTAAGGTATACATCTGACCTATGATGTCAATTTTTTAGTTTCTGATAGTGCCCATTAGGGTCCTAATACCTTAAAGAAGTTTGCCAGTAATAAATAAATTGCGTTCATTAGAATCATCCACACGACAGCAGGCCCAGGCAAATCTAATTAATTTAGACATATATATACCCAATATGATGTTGCATGAAGTACATGTGAACAGTTAACAACGTAATTAAAAAAAAAACAATTATCATAGATTTTAGTTACTAATTGTTAATGACAGAAATGTTTAAATTTGAAAATATTAAGAGTTTGTTTTATTCATTTTACGTTCACTTGGATATATTTAAGATTTCACTTGATCAAATTTGATTATTCATGTTAAGAATATCATCTAGGTAGCGGTAAGTGCTATTTAATGCAACGTATAGCTTCCGGTTGTGAAATAGTAGAGAGACTTAACATAAAATCCCTCTAGTAACAATATAAAAGTAAATATAAAGTAAACTAACATGTCATTGGCATTATGATTGTAAAAATCAGGAAAAGAGAAGATCCTTTGAGAGCAATTAAACATGGCAAAGTTGATAATTCAAACTCAGTGTGATGGGGTCTGTTCATGAGAGACCATATCTCACGTCTCTTAGTACCGACTAAGTAGTATCCAATCCTCAACTATAAAAGTTTTGCAATCAATGATCCCGAAAGACCAAGTCGTCCGGTTAGCTCAATAGGTAGAGCGTTGGATGTGAATCGGGAAACCCGTGTTTGATTCAGGACGGGGCAGGTCACTTTCGTTGTGATTGATCATGAAATAGTTTCTACGGTTATTCGCACTGTACCACTGCTCTGCTATGTACAGAGGTTTCCGTTCCTTGCGAAAGTGAGGGCAACTAGAACTGGTAAACTGCGTGACAGCCTGTCCAGGAACGATTCGGTGGCTGAACTGTGCTCTGGTAAATTCAATATGGTTACTGCCGTGATCCGGATGGAAAACTACCGACACAAACATCACCATCCCGAAGGACCTATTAATATAACACTGTTAACCTGCTGTTGCAGACTCGGTTTGATTGAGCCTGTTCATGGACGGTACTGGTGGTGCATGTTACTCTACGCCCCCCTAGCACTTCACTATCAAGTACCCGCCAGGGAAAAGATTTGCTATTTTCGTCCAAGTGAAAGCTCTTCTTAATTCCTCCCATGAAGTTAACAACAGACTTGAAACAAAGCTCAAAATCATACACAGGAGCTGTCAGTAGGACAGCGTGCTCGACTATTCTCAGTGCTTAATAGTAAAAAAATGGGACATAGTATTGTAAAAAAGCTTGATACAGTGACCTCCTCTGTACACAGGTTGAGATTATGATGGTGAACAAGTGTGCAAGGTCTCAAAGCGATATGTCGATGGAACTTTGAAATTATCTGAGGAGGTACTGTAAATTCAAAGTTGAAAAAAGGGGCATAATTCTGTCAAAATGCTTAATAGACCTCCTCAAGTGTTCAAGTGGAGGGCATGATGGTAAACAAGTGTGCAAGTTTCAATGTCATATGTCAATGGACTTTGAGATGGTACGCAAACTTTAACGCCGACGCTCGAGCGACTAGGATAGTTGTCCTTAATCGTCGAAAAGTTGAGCTAAAAAAAAAATATATATTTTCAATTCATTAAGACCGAGTTGAGTGGCATTTTTTCATGCAGTCAGTTTTTATATATGCCACTATGTAAGCATATAATGACATTTCCAAACAACAGAACTAAGGGGTACTAAGTTATATTTATCAACTATATATTTAATTTTACCATAGGTGAAAACATATTGACCAATAACATAAAACCCCATTAAAAATATATACATTTGTGGGACATATATCATTTACTACTAAAACCGGCCTATATATATATATATATATATATATATATATATATATATATATATATATATACAGTCACATTCCTCCATTTACGGGGCATCGGCCTATTTGAGACCATACTTGTGGTATGACCAACTCTGGAAAACGATGTATGGGGGCGTAGGCTACCCTTCTAACATAGTGCACGTAGGCCGGTTTTAGTAGTAAATGATATATGTCCCACAAATGTATATATTTTTAATGGGGTTTTATGTTATTGGTCAATATGTTTTCACCTATTGTAAAATTAAATATATAGTTGATATATATAACATAGTACCCCTTAGTTCTGTTGTTTGGAAATGTCATTATATGCCTACATAGTGGCATATATAAAAACTGACTGCATGAAATAATGCCACTCAACTCGGTCTTATAAATAGGCCCCGTAAGTGAAGGTATGTTAAGGGCCTATTTATAAGAAAAATATTTTATTCATAATTCAGATCCAGTCTAGCAGAAAAAGACTGTAAACTGAATAACCTACCCATTTTTAAATGTTCTAGCAAATTGCATTTTACATTTTAATGTATATATTATATCCGTCATCAATAATGACAAAACTCCAAACATGGTTTAATTGTAGATTATCATATGTTAAGCCAATGCCTTAAAACAAGAGCTGCATGTCAGACAGCACGCTCGAATATTTAAAAAGAAATTCTCTTATTCATAAAGTAGTATAACTCTTTGAAATAAAAACATGTTCGAGGGAAGTAACCTACAATAATGATGGTTGTGGAGATTAATCTTGTCCGAAAAATTCTGTAAGTTAATAAATAGATATTATTATTTCCTAATAAATGCTTAGCTTATGGGTCTTGAACAGTGACCTACAAGTATAATCAAAATCACATTTGAAGACTTACAATGAATGTTTATGGCTAAGGAGGAACAAACTTGCAAACAAATCCTAAACAAAAGGCAAGCACAAGGTCAACGCAAATACCGAATTGCAGGTCAGTAAATTAGTTCCTTATTGTGTGCATAAAACAAATAAAAGAGATATTTCAACATTTAGACACACATGCAGGGCATTTTCTATGAAAGGTAAGATGTCTCATCACTAACCAATTAAATAAAATTGTTAATCTTTTTAATATCACTATTAAAATATAAAACTAAAAAGTATTTAATTTAAAGTTGACTCCCCGTTCGTAATACCCCACCCACTTTGTATATGAATTTAGATCAATAAAACACATTTATGACATAGTTCGCTTATTCTTACTTATTCTAAATATGTGTAGATATAGTTTTAAAGCTGTATTAAACGAAATCATGAATGTTATTCAGTTTAAACAAGAATAAAACTAATAAGTTACACATATTCAGAAAAGGACACCCAGTTTGCAACATATTTTTTCTTCTTTCGTTAAAATTAGGCGATGAAAACTAGAAAAAAATCAATAAAGTCAAAATTTATAGCATGAGTAAGTTGAAAATAAGAAATTTTATGCAAAATTTCAATTGATTTACAAAACTGAAAAAGGAAATAAGCCAACGTAAATATACTAGAATATTTAGGGATTTGGCGGCCATCTTTGACGCCATCTTGGATATCTTAGCTTCGCATCGGGGTTGGGCCAAATGAATATCCATTCCAGAAACTACAGATCCAGACGAACATTTTGGTATATGAAACTTGCTGTTGGCTGACATAGACCACTTACCCCTCTAAATAGGCTAGTAAAATGGGCTGATTTGCAGCACTACACTCAGACACGTTGTTACTCTAAATCATGCAAACACTTCAATCAAGTGTCTACGAACGATTTGTTTTCGATGACTTAAAATGTTTTCGGATGGTGTTAGAGATGATCGTGAACTGGCATAAGTGGAACACTGGTTTGCAATAAAACGACGTGATTTAAGAGATCGACGACAAGTAGAGAATGTTGCTGACATTCTTGGTTTCAGTCACGGATTCGTAATATTATTTAAATGTACATAGTTATACCCAAGTACGTTTCTCTGCTGTTGACAAGTAAAACTTTTATTGAAAAGAACAAAACTGGAATTCATGAGACTATAGGAGAAGGTCGGCAAGATAGTTGTAGAGGACCTTATCACGCATTCACGCACGCACGCACACACACACACACACACACACACACACACACACACACACACACACACACGTACTAACACAAACAATCACGAAATGTGATCAATTTAATGGCCTCTAAGGCAAAGGCAAGTCGTCATTGTTTATGGTTTCATAACACAAGTCGTCTCGATCAGCTCAGAAAGCAAGGGCTACAAAATCATCCTAGTAGAAAGTGACAAATATTTGCAATAAGCGTAACGCCATCTAATCGACGACGCCAGATGACGTTCCAATGTGCCCCGTGCAACCAACCATGTATGCGCAATAATTAGCCTCATGAATTAATATTTGTTTCATTCCATTGTTTACAGCATTTACATTAATTTTCATCTTATTGTCGTTTACCGATATCTTTTAATCAAATTTCGCGCCGTTATAGTGGAACTATTGCCTCAGATTGACTATAGCGTGTACAACCGTCAAAAAGGAGATACTATGTTCAACGGATTTTCCGGTCTATCTTCTAGGTTATTTTGAAAAAATATCTATACCTAAAAATAAGCTATGTAAAAATACCAAAAATATGCATTATCTCTTATTAACCTGATAATGCAGATAATACAAATTTATATTTGATAAAACAAACTGTATACGTGAGCTTCTTATCTTAAAGGCACACTTTAATAAAACATTAAAATGTTTTTAACTAATAAAATAAAATAATTTCCCTGTTTTTGTTTGAGTTTGTAACTTGAATAAGTAAGATAAAACAATAATCTATTCATTCGCTCATTTTCTTACAGTTGTTGATATCTGCACAGATCAATTAGTAGAGCAACACGACTACATCCTTATTGATACAGCAAGTGTTCCAAATTTCAAACAAACGTCATGTGAATGTGTTATTTTAACAAATAAACAAGAACTTGGAATGACTTTTATGTTAGAAAATTTCACGCAAGTATTGAACATGGAATTTGAATTTAACGAAACTGTCATAAACAACATTAAACATACAAGGATTAAAAGTGGTACAAAAATTTCATTTTCAACGCTCGAAAACCAAAATGGCGACGGGGCGTGTCTCGGTGTTTTTTCAAGTAAGTATTCGTTATACATAAGTCAAAAAGTTAACAGTGTTACTTTATTATAATGCTTTTACAGTTTTGTTGGCTTTGTTCATGTAAATTGTATATCTTTGATGATAATTAAGGGTTTGAAATGTTAAATACAATAGAAATCAGCTTTAAAATTGTTATGCTTCTTATATTTGCTTTCGAAGATTACCATATTCATAAAAATACCATATTTCAGGAATTATCTTTTGATAATGATACAATTGCTGTTTTCTCGTTTCTTTAGCGAATCAAACAAAGTTCAATATTGCTTGTAATAGATCAGCTATTAACTCAAACCAAGGAAAAGAAAGCGGAGGAAATGAAAACACAAGTCCGAGTAAGTTGAAATAATTGTCTTATTAGAAAAGTTAAAAACTGTTTGTGATTGTCTTTATTTTAACATTTTACATATTGTCTCCAAGGATATGTAATAAACTTCTAAATAAAGTATCTAAATGATATTTTAGCGAATCAAAAAGACATTCGAAAGGTTAAAAGCGTCCTTTTTTCCATCAAGTTTTTAAAATGTTTTCGTTTTGACAAACATATAAAGTAAGTCTTTTAAGTGACATTATGCCCCTCCAAGTCAAGTGTAAATGGGGAGTGCACGAATAAATCTCAAAACAACTTTAAATGTTTAATTTTATATTTTAATAGGCAAAAAATGATAAAGAATAAACGATGCTCACGGAAATTGTCTATAATTATCGCTCACAATAATATTATATCTGTAGCGTTTAATTATAAAAAAAAGGCTAAAGTACATTTTATATATTATCCTAAACATTTTTTAATATCAACCATTGTTCAATCCCTATTATTAAAGTCATAGTTTTGAAACATATTTACTAATTCAGCAGAATTTTACATAATTTATACAACTGGAATACTTTAAATCATTGTACAATTAACAGATGAAACACATTTTATTATTTGTATTTTTCAAATAAATCGATATTTCTTTTGGTCTAAAATTATATATGTTTGTGATTATTTTACAAGATAACTAATCCGCTATTTGTATAAACATATTTCGTGAGTTGTCAATTCATTGATATTCAAAAAGTAAAATATTTTATTATTTGATAGCATTTTAAAATAAAAACTGATTATTTTGAAAGTGCTTCATAAAGATGGTTTGATTCATCAAATTAAGGGGAGAATATTGAATACGGCTTAAACCGGTACCAGGGGTCGTGAGAAATGTTGCACTTTTCCATATGAACAGACTTGATATAATTTTGTTTAGTTTAAAAAGTACTATATTATAAAACAATAGAAATGTAATAAAAATAATTATGGAGACACTATCTTTAAGCGTGAAACTGGACACTAATTATTGTAAAATTACATTTCTTGCAGGGGACAGAACCTACATTTCCTTTACGGAAGCAACGAAAGAAACAAGACTATCCACTCCAGCATCCATATCACATGGAATTGAAACAACGGAGCGTACAACTTTAAAACCTACTCATTCTACAATGCAAGCTTTAACGGATAATGTGGACGGAGACAACCGCATTAAAAGTTTGTTTAAAAAAAATATTCGAAGTAAATTTAAGAGTTATTTCTTTCCTAGTCAAAAATCTGCAAAACAAACCCTTCTTTAGCAGTCAACCGGATGTAATGATTATTGTCTCTTGGGTTCTGTTGGTTTAACTGGACTGAATCTGACAGATGATCAAATTAGAAATGCTGGTGTAGTCAAACATTAAAATTATGAATCTAACTGAGGAAAGTAGGTTATGATAGTATAATTTCTTGTCAATTTTGATCATCTGTACATACCTAAACAATTGCAAAAAAACACATTCGAGAAAGCCATCATATAAATGAGTCAGTCTTTGATATAATTAACATTTTTTGTTTTATAAAAAACATTTGTCAATATCATTCATTGTCCAATCTATATTTTAAAAGTCACTCTTTTGAGAATTTATTTCAACATTTTATGTACGAAAGCAACGGAAGAAACAACAAGACAATCAAGCTCAGCATCTTTATCACGTGGAAGTCAAACAACCGAGAGTACAACTTTAAAACCTACACATTCTACGATGCAAACTTCAAAGGATAACGTGAAAGGAGACAATCCTATTATAAGTTTGATTAAAAATTTACTTTTGAAGTTGATCTAGAAGTAACCGTTTTCCTAATACAATGTATTTACATTTTCAGTATATCCACTATAATGAAATAAGAGAAAACTATCTTTTCCTTTAGTTGTTAATAACTTAACCAATGATGGTACACATACTTAAAAATAAGATAACTGAGTTATTGTCAAAATGACCAGTATGATGTGTGAACTAAAATAAAAATATTTGTATAATGCACTACTGCTGCAATGTATAATTATTCACCAAAGTTTACAAACCCATGAATGTCATGGTATACAATCATTTCTTTTACAAATAAATGTAGGTCAATGACTCAGATAATTACAATATATTTTAATGAACACATTAAATGTACTAAATCAAAAATAATAACATTGTATGCATATAGTCTTTACAAGCGATATATAATATTGAACTGTTAAGTGTATCTAGCGCCGAACATTATCTATGAAACATAATGCACTGTTTGCCACATAACTACAAAGAAAAGGATGTTTACGTACAATTATTAAAACTTATTCATATGATAACAGTTTCTATATATCATAGGGCGGACGACAGTTAACAGTCTGTGTAACATAGACAATCATTTATATAAATAAAATGGATATTCTTTACTTAGTATTTAATTTTTGTGACAAAATAAAAATCTGTTTTACAATTCAAATAGATTAAACTATTAGCATTTACATTTCCAGTTCGTACAGTATTTGAATTTTGTGCAAAACACGTGTTCTTTGATT
Source organism: Ruditapes philippinarum (assembly GCF_026571515.1). Taxonomy (NCBI): domain Eukaryota; kingdom Metazoa; phylum Mollusca; class Bivalvia; order Venerida; family Veneridae; genus Ruditapes; species Ruditapes philippinarum. Next base: position 305,856 of record NW_026855528.1, read on the forward strand.
AAAATTACCCTTTTCTGTTTAAATTTTCAGTTCCTTCAGTGACAGTAGCTTGTGGATTTCTATGTGGAATTGTTATTGCTGTTGTATGCGTAATTTTCTACAAAAGGTAATTTTAACCTACACTGGTGCACTAACCAAAATGTATTGAATTCTTAAATATTTTATGATAAGATTAACGTTGAAACGTTAAAATTTAAATCTTACATTTTTTGAGAAAAATGAAAGAACATAATGCCGTGAATGCAGGTTTGTGTACATAACTAATGAATAACGTGAAAGTATTCGTACTTTATAATAATGCAACAATAAGCTAATTTTATTGATTTGTGAACACATATTCTGGTTTTTGAAGGAGAATGAATTCGAAAGGAAGAAATGCTGCTACAATAAGGTCCACAAACGCACCTGTAGAGAGTGATTATGAAAATGCAATGAATAATATGGGTCAGAAGAGAAGCAATCTATGAAAACGAACACAACAATGTTGACCATTATGACGGAGCATCCCCAGGTCCTTATGATTGTATTCAAGAATCAACTGACAGAAACCAATCTTCTGAAATCTAACCATCAAACGACTATTCAACATGTCCCAAAGTAGTCAAAGTAAAGAATTGTTGCTCAAACAATAAACGGCCAATTTACTGATAAAGAAGAGAAACCAAAATGTTCAAGAATGAATGAAGAAGATGACACATTATATGACAGTACAATGTCAACTTTTCCTCAGCAGGCAGGCTCTGTTAGTTTAACTGGACTGAATTTGACATATGACAGACTTGAAATACTGGCGTAGTTAGACATTAAACATGGTTATTTATTTTTAGGAATATGGATAATAATCTTTTCTTGTCAATATTGATCATTCTGTTCATAACTGAAAAACAGTAAACAATATATAAACATCACATCTCATAGTCAGGTGACGATAGTACGTTAGCCGAGATGGCCATCAAGGATGAACACATCGTTCTATTGTTACCCTCTGCCGTCATATAAGGCTGTATTGTAAATAAATCATTGGAGATATAATATTATCATTTTCAATCACAACAACACGTTGCAACGGCATATAATAATAAATATGAATAAATAACATAACATATATCATTTGTATGCAAAAGCATGATATCAGTAATCTGAAATTTCATATCAATCATGTATTCAAATCACCTCTCAATAACCGTAAAATGATTTTTTTGTAGTCAATACGGCGCAGAATGAGATATCATTGTGAGTACAACAGGTTTTCAAGACATCACTGGAGATAACATGATAAAGTTTATTAAAAATTCTTATTTACCTTAAAGTAATGAGATAAAGATTTATGTGCTAATTAAAAGATAAATACAAGAAATTTCAACAGCACCTCAGACAACTATAATTAAAATAGAGAATAACAGAATCCCTAAAGAAAGCACAACACAACAAAATTGAAAATGTTGCAGGCACGGTTTGATTGAGCCTGTTCATGGACGGTACTGGAAAGTGCAAGTTACCGTCCACGCCCCCTAGCACCGGCTTAAGCAGAATTCAACATTTAACACGAAAATGGTGAAATTTTGAATTTAGAAACATCCGCATATTTCCAATAGACAAAAGTTCGTTTAGTTTTTATCGATGTCCCTTAATCCAAAGGTACATTATCAGGGACTTTTCTTTTAAGCATACTTTTAAGCTTTCAGAATGCACAAAAAAAAACGTTTAAGAAAAAAAGATCTTGAGCAGAAAAGTTAAGTTTGATACATTTTATGTATTGATACCAAGTTATGAAGATTTGACAAAATATGTTTTGTCTTGCATATTTAGTCATACAAATAATAAGAATGGAAAATAAAGTTTTTTTTTCATCTTTAACCATTGTAGTTGTTCTAATTTTCTGCCACATTGATGAAGTTCACATGTATATTTTTTATCTAGTCAGTGATAATGACGGTGTGGATTTCTTTTTTAATTTCATCATTTTTCCTCTACGGTGCCTGATTTGAAACGCTAACGGCGCGTTGTCGGACTTTCGTCTTGACGCCCTGTCGCTAACGAACGATGTACGCCAAACGGCGCTTTGTCGTATGGCGTGTTGTCGCGATATCACATGTCGCTCGGTTCAAATCGAAGGATTGGATTATATGCAAAGCGACAGGGTGACATCGTGACAACGCGCTGGACAACAACGTGCAGTTTGGCTTGCTTCGCAAGAGACAAGATGACAGTGCGACAATGTGCCATTTGGCTCTTTGTTGGGTTGTCACTAGCGACAAGACGAAAAGGCGATAAAGATTTAGGTTGCGTTGTCGCAACGCGCAATTACCAAATCAGCCTCTATAATCTTCTATATTATAAAAATATATGTGTCTCTTTGCATTGATATTGCTTGTTTACCACTAAGGTAAAATTTCAGGAATCCTATAACAACATGTCATAAATCATAAACAACAATTTTCACTTCCAGATGGGATGGGATTTACTCCTTATTCGGAGATAACAGATCTAGAACAGGTTACCTATTTACCTTCTAAAGTCGATAATGGAAAAATAGTGTTACGTATATAGGCTTTATTTTAAATGTGTTTAGCATCTATTTCCTGAAGCCTTAGCTCTGTAGGTAGAGCGCAGGACTGATAATCTCGATGTTGTGGGTTCGATACCCACCCATGCCACTATCATTTTAATAATTTTGTTAGTTTGATGTTTATGATTTTTCATGTTCATTCTGGAATATTCTTTCTCTAGGTAGTTTAGTATTCTAGATTGTTCATTGATAGTTTATATATGATGAATGTTTGTACATCGAGGTGTGTGTGCACATTTGTGATATTGTGTGATGTTGATATATTGATTGTGTGCTATTTTACTGCTAACATAGTAATATATAAATTTGGATTCTGTAATTCATTGAGGCTATTATTTTGAACATATATTGTGGTATTCTGCTGTTGACATTGGACATTGATTAAATTTTAGTTGTGGATAATTGAATTTCAAACTGTGAGTTAAACTTAAAGGATATGTGTTAAATTTGAATCGTGGATAATTGTGAGTTAAACTTTATTTTCATATTTTTGTGTTAGTGTAAATAACTGTTTTTCTTTAATTAAAAATTGTAAAATTTGTTGCTGCGTTTTTTTCTCTGTTGCGTTTAGCTCGTAACTATAGTAATATAGATTATGTCTAACTACATGCCTTAGTATTGAATAGATAAGCATTTCTAAACAATAAATCTTGATATAAGTTTATACAGAATTTTATACCATATATTGGCCATCCTACCTCGGAATTGTTGTGGTCTTCCGTTTTCTATTTATTTTTTATGAAATTTAATTTAATTCGATTGTGAACATAACTTAAAGCTTAACACTTTACTGATCCGCTATTGAAGCAATCGGTACTAATCAATTAGTGTTAAGATTTTTTTGCTCAAAGTAACAAACGCCTGCACTTCAAGGGGTTTGAATCTACTCGGCAATAATTACATTACTTGTTTGACTTAGCCAAGGGGCACTTTGTTACTTTTTTGCCGGAATTTGCGAGAATGTAATAACACATTTCAATATATCTATACCATCCAGCATTAAAGTTGATAACTATACACATTGTACATATTTTTCATTTGATAAAATATCTTAAACTACTTTATATAAACCTTAATTACAGGTCATTTTGGCATAACATATTTATTAAAATTTTTGTTACAGTTAGCCCAATGTAAAAGTGTATCAAGTGTTGATATATTGCGCAACAGTCTAATAAAAGTTTAAATCGTATCAAGATATAAGTTACCAATTTTACAAATAGGTTCACTCTACTCCTGATTATAGACAAAACGAAGCATAAAATACATTCTATGACGAGCCGTTAAAAGGATGGTACCATTACAGTGTTTGTTGACAAAAGTTAAGGTAGGAGGACATTTCAAGTTAGTGTTGGAAACACAGCGTTATATAACGAATTATTACATAATGACAGCCGGTATTATATCTCCCTCGCAGAACACAGTGCAGCGTTTTATAACAGACGAGCTAAATATGGGTACATAATTATATAGAGGATATAGGTTTGTTTTGCAAGAAAGATTGAAATATATTTCTCTGTATGAACACCAGATGCAATATTTTCACGAAAGGCGTAGCCACGAGTGAAAATAGAAAAGCTGGTGTTCACGAATGAACTATATTTCATTCTTATATGTAAAAGAAATAATTTTTTTATTTCATGCTAAGTATTTTTTAATAGATTTTGCCGCGTAACATCGTGCATTCTCCTTTATGACGTCATTAAATCATGAATTCACATCATCATGATTGAAATATAGTTATGTTAAATTTTGTTACATTTTAACATGATGTATGATGACACCGGCTTTCTTTTACTAAAGATGCAAACTTTACGTATGTCGGCCCGTTATTTATTTATTTTGTTTATTTATTTTTGCCCGTTAGTCCATTTAGTTATATTTGTCTATTCATCCGCATTCAGATATAGTCCGGCTACAGTGAACATTATATTTTATAGATTTCACTAGTGGTTTATCAGAATATAATCATCTGATATATTACAGTAAAATACTGGAAAGCAGAAATAAACATGTACATGAAACAAGTCTATCATACATGTACATGAAATAAGTCTATCATACATGTACATGAAATAAGTCGATCATACGTGTATATGAAATAAGTCGATCATACGTGTACATGAAATAAGTCTATCATACATGTACATGAAATAAGTCGATCACAAGTCGTGATTATGTTGAGAAAATTGATCGGACACTAGACGTTAAACAAATCTTGCACTGTTGTTCAAAGTTACATGTAACTTTATTATTCAATGTATGTAAATTATATTCGAGCTCAATGTCAGTATCGTGTGATGTTTTTCTTCTCCTTTTCTAACACATGTTTCACTAATAAAGCAATTGTGCGAACTTCTCTGTTAACTCAATTAATCTTTGTATACAGTAAATTATTTCCTTAAATAGGTTAAATAATAATATCATATATATTTTATAATCGATCCTCGATAAATTCTCCGGTTTAGTTTACAATGAAACAATGCAGCTAAGAACAATTAATGTTTTTTTTTTCTTTTATTATTAACAATTTGAGTGTATCGTGAACTGTTTAGGGACAATACTTCCTTTTTTATAACAATCGGATTTATACATATATAAAGAATCATTTTTATATTTTACTTCATTTAATTGGATAAACATCGGAATGGGAATTTACTGTTTTATGTGCCTTCTATGGTTTATTAGAGGTATCTACACTTCTATTGTATCTTGAACAGAATACTTTAAATATGTAGAATGACTTTTTGTCCCATTATATTCCATGTATGTTTAATTCAAATTATTTTCAAGATAAATATAAAAAGTTGTTTTTTATAGCTTTGAATGTTCCAGTAAAGAGAGAAATTAGTTTAAGCATATACCTTTTGTAATTGAATTTTAAATAAGTCATCTTAAAGATATACTATGCTCAATTTTGATATATTTCAAAATATCAATAATTGCTACATATTTTCTAATTCTGTAATTGTAAAACGAACATGTGTTAAATTAACATAGAGTAGACATGTCACGTTTAGAACTCTAAAAACTATAAGTAAACATAATATGAATACATACCGGCAGTTCATTACAAAATACTTTTTTCAGTAAGTACAATCTTAGCTTGACTTGTTAAAAGGAATGCTGTATCCCTGCGTTCTTTTGTTCAAATTAGACATCATCATGATTTTTTTTTATATTTTATCACGGATTTATATTACATTTAAAAGATATGTATGGACATCACATGTAGGTGACATAGTGCTAAGGATATTAATTTGATCCCTTTACAAAAGTGATTAAACATTACTACTCTTCTGATCCTTGTTGTATAAAAAGCTATGAATTCGGTATCGCATGCATGCATTATTTCATCTGTTATCACATACTTTGTTATCACTTCAATATATACATTATAAATGAACATTAAAATGTAAATCCGTGATTTCATTAATTTCTGTAATGAAACAATTTTATTCCCATATTGGCATAGTATATCTTAAATTGTATGATATTATGCACAAATATATACATATGTTATACATATTTTCAATCAAAGTTTTAAACTGCAATAGCTTGACGCTGTGTGTAATGATACAGTTTGATAGCAGGATGAATGTGATTATGTTGATTCTCAAACATTCCACTATTAGGTCCTCTTAAATCTTGATTCTGTTCTATATGTCTGATATAATAAGGCAATTATTTTTTCAGGCACTCAGTGTAAATCATTTTGTGGACCCAGAACAATACCTAGTACGTATAGTTTAGTAAATGTAAGACTTAAAAAACTAGCTATTTTCCATCTCAGCAGACAATCATTATCATTTAATTTTATACAAAATTAGTAAGAAGTAAACTACATTTCCTGTAAAAGGAATTGAAAATTAATGCTTCTCTAATTTGTGAACGGTTTCAATAGTTTATAATGTAAAGGAAATTAAAAATGTTCCTTTAATAAGTCACTGATTTTTATGTCAATTGTTCAAATAAGATTTGTATTATTGTTGACCTAATCTGTCACGACTGTTGATCTTTTTAACATTGATTTAATAAAATGGCAGAATATTGATGCATTGAAATGGTTGTGGCGTAGTTTTCATATATTTCCGGAAAACCTGGTGTATGTTAGTTTACATAGATTAATCGAGAAAATGAAACTGTATGTAGCCTACGTTTAGATATTCGACATATAACTGTCTAGTGGAGGTCTTCTCAAGTTATATGGAGTTGCCCAAGTTTGACCCAGTGACTGAGTTCATGACCCTATATTTTTTCAAACTTATCACTAAATTGATTTTAATCTATTCTGTCTTCAATATGTGAGGCTAAATCTTTATTTCTGATGATTAAAATCAATAAATTCATGTTTATTATCTCAATAAAATGCTTTTGTCGTTATAATGAGGAAATGTCGGAAGTCTTGATATTTGAACGATTTAATAAATTATTCTTCCCGAAAGTTTATATTGTAAATGTTACGAAGTCAAGTTTCTATTTTGGTTATGTACAATGCACACACAGGAAGTTTAAAATAGAAGATAAGAATGGCTATATTTTTTAATATGATTGAAAAGAATCATGAAAGCATATATTTCTATTCATAATAAATATTTAAAAATGAGAAAAGCTGGCAGGCATAGTTCTTGTACAGTGTCGATGATCATTTACATGGTCTTCTGCATTTATGTTCACCCGAGCATTACATATCCGTAAAGATATTCACCTCTGTAACATCGAAAACCTGAGATATGGAATACTTTGAAAATAGCCTATTTCAGTTTCACATTTTCTTAATCAAACTTTTTAACTTTATTTAAAGGTTTATAAAACATTTCTTAAGGTACAGCGTTTTACACTTAAAAACGCGCACGGGGCACTTTGAACAATGTTAAGTTAATAGATTTTGTTAAAAAGTTCATGACACACTCAGACAAAGTTGTTACTTCTAAATCATGCAGACACTTCAATCAAGTGTTTACGAACGATTTGTTTTCGATGACTTAAAATGTTTCATGATGGTGTTAAAATATTATCGTGAACGATCTACAACAGGCATAAGTGGAACATGGGTTTGAGGTAAAACGATGTGCTTTAAGAGATCGACGACAAGGAGAGGATATTGCTGACATTCTTGGTTTCAGTCACGGAGTCGTAATATTATTTAAATATACAAAGTTCTACCCAAGTACGTTTCTCTGCTGTTGACAAGTGAAAATATTATTGAATAGAACAAAATAGGAATTCATGAGGCTATAGGAGAAGGTCGTTGATATAGTTCTAGCCAGCCTTATCACGCATTTACGCACGCAAACACGCACCAACAAACACACACACACGCACCAACACACGTACGTACGCACGCACGCACGCACGCACACACACACAGACACACACACACATACACACACAAACTGTGTTTAATTTAATGGCCCCTAAGGCAAAGGCAAGCCGTCATTGTTCATGGTTTGGATACACAAGTCGTCTCGATCACCTTAGAAAGCAAGGGCTACAAAATCATCCTAGTATAGTCTCGATCACCTTAGAAAGCAAGGGCTACAAAATCATCCTAGTATAGTAGAAAGTGACAAATATTTGCAGTAAGTGTAACGTCATTTAATCGACGACGCCAGATGACGTTCCAATGTGCCCCGTGTACTCGATAATGTATGCGCAATAATAAACCTCGTGTATTTATATTTTGTTCATTTATTCAAATGTTTACAACATTAAACGATTTAACATTACATCTTTCCTGTCGTATACCGATATCTTTTTCTCAAGTTTCGCGCCGTTATAATGGATAATCGCTTCAGTCCGGGAACTTTCTGACTATACCGCGTATTAGTGTCAAAAAAGGAAATACTTATGCTCAACCGATTTTCATGTCTATCTAAGTTATTTTGTGAAAAAAATGTCCCTTTACCTACAAAACAAGCTGTGTAAAATTTACCAAACATATGCATTATCTCTAATTTACCTTATAATACAGACAATACAATTATTTTGATAAAACAAACTGTGTTCATTTGAGCTCCTGTCATACACACTTTGATAACTTTAATTTGTTTGCTTATCCTATAAAATGAAACATTTTCTCTTTTTGGTTTAAATTTGTAACTTGAATAAGACAGATGAAACAATCTACGATCATTTTCTTACAGTTGTAAATATCTGCACAGATCACTTAGTAGAGCAATCAAACTACATCCTTATTGATACAGCAAGTGTTCAAGATTTCCAACAAACGCCATGTGAATGTGTTATTTTAACAAATAAACAAGAACTTGAAATCACTTTGTTGTTAGAAAATTCCACTCAAGTGTTCAACATGGAATTTGAAATAAACGAAACTGTCATAAACAATATCAAACATTATTATCCTACAAGGATTAAAAATGGTACAACAATTTCATTTTCAACTGATAAAAATCACAAACGAGATGGTGCGTGTCTCGGTGTTTTTTCAAGTAAGTATTCGTCACACATAAGTATAAAATTAACAGTGTTACTTTATTATAATGTTTTACAGTTTTGTTGGCTTTGTTAATGTGCATTGTATATCTTTCATGATTATTTAGTGTTTGAAATGAAAAATACAATAGGATTCAGCTTTAAAATTATGTTATGCATATTTTATTTATTTCGAAGATTATAAAATTCCATATTTCAGGAATTAAATTTTGATAATGATAATCGTATTTTCAATAATTTGCTGTTTTCTCGTTTCTTTAGAGGATCAATCAAAGTTCAGTATTGCTTGTAATAAATCAACTCTAAACTCAAACCAAGGAAAAGAAAGCGAGGGAAATGAAAACACAAGTCCGAGTAAGTTAAAACAGACTTATTTGACAAGATAAAAACTGTTTGTGATTGTCTTTATTTTAACATTTTACATATTGTCTCCGAGGATATGTATTAAAAGTCTAAATAAAATATCTAAATGATATGTCAGCAATTCACAAAGACATTCGAAAGGTCTTAAGCGTCAATTTTTTTCCTATCCAGTTTTTAATTTTTTTTTTTTGACAAACATGTTAAGTAAGTATTTTAATTGACATTTTACCCATCCAACTCAAGTGTAAATGGGGAGTGTATACAAATGTAGGTAAGTCTCAAAATAACTTGAAATGTTTAATTTTATATTTTAATAGGAAAAAATAATAAAAAATAAACGCGGCTCTCGGAAATTTTCTATACTTATCGCTCGGGATATATCGGTAGCGTTTAATTTACAAAAAATAGGCTAAGGTAGTTTTTGTATATTATCCTGAACATTTTTCAATATCAATCATTGTTCAATCGCTATTATTACAGTCACGGTTTTGAAATATATTACTTATTCCGCTGAACTTTACATGATTTATAGAAATGGAATACTTTTAATATTTTGTATAATTTACAAATGAAACACATTTTATTATTTATATTTTTCAAATAAATCGATATTTATTTTGTTCTAAAATGATATATGTTTATGAATTACAAGATAACAATAACCTTAACTAATCTTCTATTTCATATAAACATATTTCATGAGTTGTCAATTCATTGATATGTAAGAAGTAAATATTTTATTATTTAATAGCAATTTAAAATAAAAACTAATAAATTAAACTAATTATTTTGAATGTACTTAACATATATTTGATGGTTTGATTCATAACATTAAGGGGTGAAGATGGAATACCACTTAAGCCGGTATCAGGGGTCGTGAGAGATGTTGCACTTTTCCATTATACCTAAACTAATTTTGTTTAGTTCACAAAGCACTATATCATATAACAATAGATGTGTAATAAAGAATCTTATGGAGACACTATCTTTTAGCATGAATCTGGACACTAAATATTGTAAAATTACATTTTTTGCGGGGGATAGAACTTTTTTCAACATTTCAGTTACGGAAGCAATGAAAGAAACAATACAATCCACTCCAGCATCCATATCAAATGGAAATGAAACAACCGAGCGTACAACTTTAAAACCTACTCATTCTACGATGCAAGCTTTAACTGATAAAGTGGATGGAGACAACCATATTAAAAGTTTGTTTAAAAATACTTACGAGTAAATTTAAGAGTCATTTTTGTCCTAGTCACTAACTGTGCAAAACATACCCTTCTTTAGCAGTCAATCAAATGTAATGATTATCGTCTCTTGGGTTCTGTTGGTTTAACTGGACTGAATCTGACAGATGATAAAATTAGAAATACTTGTTTAATTAAACATCAAAATCATGAATCAAAATGCGGAAAGTAGGTAATAACAGAATAATTTCTTGTCAATTTTGATCATTCTGTACATACCTAAACAATAACAAAAATATTGACATTACATGAGTATCATATCCCATAGTCAAGTGTCTTAAGCCGATGCGTCAATCGAGATAGCCATCATATAAATGAGGCAGACTTTAATATAACTAACATAGTTTTTTGTTTTATAAAAAAAAAACATTTTTGAATATCATTCATTGTCCAATCTCTATTTTAAAAGTCACTCCTTTGAGAATTCTTTTCAAACATTTCATGTACGAAAATAACAGAAGAAACAACAAGACAAGCAAGCTCAGCATCTATATCACGTGGAAGCCAAACAACCGAGAGTACAACTTTAAAACATCTTTATTCTACGATGCAACCTTCAACGGATAACGTGAACGTCAACCCTATTATCAGTTTGTTTAAAACATTACTTTTGAAGTTAATCTAGAAGTAAACATTTTTCTACTTATTACAGTCAACTCTACTTACAACGAGATCAGTTTTGACGAGATACTGCTTATAGAATACATTCTACTGTGTCCCGGCCTTTTTCCTTCTATCTACTTTCTTGTTATATCGTTTATAACGAGATCGGTTTTAGCGAGATATCGGTTACAACGTCAATATATTTGATGTCCCATGCGTATTGTTTAGAATTTAAACGAGGACACTTCATTGGCACTTCGTCGGCATCAGTTTGTCATCTTGAGAAAAAAATGGTGACTTAAAACAAAAGACAATTAAGGAAGAAATTGAAATTTCTGAACAATTAGCGCCTTGTTTGTCAGCCCTACGGGCTAAATCGTCCTTTAGGTTACAAAATGTCATAACAAAACAATTCTATTGAGTGATTGGCACAAAGGAAGCGACATATTTCTTGTAGTGTTATTCGCTGTTCGTGAGTGACTTTTGAAAACGAACTTTAAAATGTACTTATTAATAAAAATCCAGGTTGTTGAACGTAGCATTATGTGTTTTCATATGTTTTGTTAAAATTCTATGATAACTTGATATATTTATATACATGTATGTTTAAATAAAACAAATACTGCTGAGTGCAAAGAGATATCTCGCATTTTATATTTTTTTAAAAAGGATGTTCTCGAAAGCGAAAGTAGAAATAAATGATGCTCGATAGTGTCGGATTTCACAATTTGTAATGACCCGGTTAGAACGAGGAGGACAGTCTTGTTGTTTCTGGAGTGCACTTTATTTAAATATTGTGACACACAAAAAGCCTTTTTTTGCAATTCAAATAGATTAAACTATGAGCATTTACACTATCATTCCTGCAATATTTGAATTTTGTTCAAAACACATATTTTTAGTTTGAATAAAATTACCTTTATCTGTTTAAACTTCCAGTTCCTTCAGTGATAGCAGCTTGCGGACTTCTATGTTCAATTGTTATTGCTGTTGTATGCGTTATCTTCTACATAAGGTAAAGTTAACTTACACTCGTACACTTACAAAAATGTGTTGAATTCTTAAATATTTTATGATAAGTTTAACATTGGCATATGGTTGAAACGTTAAAATTTATATGTTATCTTTTTTAATAAAACTAAACTGTCATAATGGCGTGAATGCAGTTTTGTGTACATAACTAATGAATAATAATGAATAACGTAAATATACTCGTACTTTATAATAATGCAAAACTATTTTATCAATAAGCTAATTTTATTGATTTGTGAACATATATTCTGTTTTTTGTAGGAGAAAGAAAGGAAAGCGAAGAAATGCCACTACAGTAAGCTCCACAAACGCACCTGTAGAGAGTGACTATTATATGACTGAAAATGCGATGTACAATATGGGCCAGATATGCACGCGAGAAACAATCAATGAAAACGAACACAACGATGTTTACAATTATCACGGAGCATCCCCAAGCCATTATGATTGTATTCAAGACACAACTGGCAGAAACCAATCTTCTAAAAACTCACCAAGCCATGCTGTGTCAAACGAGTATTCAACGTGTCTAAAAGTAGGCAAAGGAAGTGATGTTGTCTCAAACAATAAACGGTCGATTATTGATAACGAAGTGCAACCAAAATTTTCAGGAATTAATGGAGACGATGACACAGTATATGACAGTACAGTGTCAACTTTTTCTCAGCAGACAGTCGGAGATAATGATTATCATCATTTGGGCTCTGTTGGTTTGAATGGACTGAATTTGACATATGACAGAATTGGAAATACTGGCTTAGGTAGACATTAAACATTGTGTTTTTTAGGAATATGGATAATCATCTTTTCTTGTCAATATTGATTATTCTGTTCATACCTGAAAAACAGTTAATATTAGATAAACATCATATCTCAAAGTAGAGTGACCTCATCCAGTACGTAAGCCGAGATGGCCATCACGGGTGAAGTTCTATTGCTACCCTAAATCATTGAAGGTATTATATTATCATTTTCAGTCACAACAACAGGTATCAACGGCATATGATAGGGAATATAGTGAAAAAATAACATAACATATATCATTTGTATGTAAAAGCATGATGTCAGCGATCTGAAATTTCGTATCAATCATGTATATAAATCACCTCTTCATAACCATAAAATGATTTTTTTTGTAGTCAATACGGCTCAAAACTAGATATCATTGTAAAGTCAACAGGTTTTCAAGACATCACTGAAGATATTATGATTAAGTAAAATTATTATTTACCTGAAAGTAATGAGATAAAGATGTATGTGCAAATTAACAGATAAATACAAGAAATGTCAACAGCACCTCAGACACCTATCTTTAAAGTCATATATCCAATAGACAATAGTTTCGTTTAGTTTTTTATCGATGTCCCTTGAACCAAAGATTCATTATCAGGGACTTTCCTTTTAAGCTTTCAGAATGCACATGAGAAAACGTTTAGGAAAAACAAGACCTTGAGCAGAAAAGTTGAGTTAGATACATTTTATGCATTGATAGCAAGTAATGTAGATTTGGCAAAATATGTTTCGAGTTGTATATTTAGTCATACAAATAATAAGAATGGAAAATTAAGTTTTTTATCATATACCATCATCGTTGTTTTAATTTTCTGCCACATTCACAAAGTACACACGTATATTTTCTATCTAGTCACTGATAATAACGGTGTGAATGTCTTTTATAATTTTATTATTCACCTTCTATATTATACAAATATATGTGTCAATTTGCATTGATATTGATTGTTTACCACTCCGGTAATTGAAATTTCAGGAATCCTATAACAACATGTCATAAATCATACACAACAATTTTCACTTCCAGATCGGATTGGATTTACTCCTTATTCGGAGATAACTGGTCTAGAACATGTTACATATTTACCTACTATAGTAGATAATGGAAAAATATTGATATAGATTATGTCTAGCTACATGTCTTAGTATTGAATGGATAAGCATTTGAAAAAAAACAACAACAACGGAAAATAATAAAACTTGATATAAGTTTATACAGAATTTTATGATATATATTGTCCATCCTACCTCGGAATTGTTGTGTTCTTCCGTTTCCTGTTTATTTTTTTATGAAATATAATTTACAAAAAAAATGTAATTCGATTGTAAACAAAACTTTAAGCTTATCAACTTACTGATCCGCTATTGAAGCAATCGGTACTAAACAATGGGTGTTAAGATTTTTTTGCTCAAAGAAACAACCGCCTGCACCTCAATGGTTTGAATCCACTCGACAATCATTAGATTACCTGTTGACTTAGCCAACGGGCACTTTGTTACTTTTTTGCCGGGGTATTGGCTTGAACGTTATAACACATTTCAATATATCTATACAATCCAGCATTAAAGTTGATAACCATACACATTGTACATATTTTTCATTTGATAAAATATCTTCAACCACTTGTACAAGTCATTTTGGCATAACATATTTATTTATTAAATTTTTGTAACAGCCCAATGTAAAAGTGTATCATGTTTTGATATATTGCACAACAGTTTAATAACAAGCAATTATCATAGTATTGCAAGCAATCCATAAGTCCCCTACCGGTAAGAACCCCAGCAACATTCTGAAGGGTCATTGGCCATTCACTTGTGTTTCTATTTTAAGTAAATTTGTTGAAAAAGTTCATTAAAAGTGATCACAGGAAACAGTTTTATGTACAGCTTGAAGGACACTCGGATAATATTTTTTTAAACATCACTGTTATCAAAAGATAACATTTTTAAAAGCAAAATTCTTTAAAAGAAGATAACTCTTGAAATAATGATGCAAGACGTCACACATAATGCGAGTGTTGTTACAAAGAACAATTAGTAATGAAGGTGTTGATAATGAATGTCTATTTTGAATTTCTAGTAAAAGAAAGTTAAAAGAATGAATAAGAAAAATTCAAAGTTTAAATTGGAAATAATTCTGGAAATACGGATGCTAGATTTATAAACCTTGTCATTATTATTATGATGTGGGAGTTTGAAGAAAATCCTATAATGATTTAAGAAGTTGGAGTAAAAATTACCAATTTCTCGAAAAAAGTCTTAAGTTCAAAAGCGGCATAATTCCTAAAATAGTCTTGCTAGAGTATTGAACTTTCTCACAAATGTTGAGTGATAATAAGAAACATATATATGAAGTTTGAAGAAGATACATTAAGAAAAAAAGAAATTATTTGAAAAAAATATTTTTTTTCATGAAAATTCTAAGTTCAAGGGAGAAAATTCTGATAAATCTTGCGCTACAGTTGTAAACCTTGTCACATATGGTCTGGTTGATGACTGGAAACTTAAATTTGAAGTTTGAAGAAAATACCTTTAGAAATAAAGAACTAATAGCAAAAAAACGTAAAAACTAGAATCAGAAATCTTGAAATTCAGTCTATTTGTTGCCATAGCAACCAGAATTTTCAACATAGGAAGAAAAGAAAAGGATGTACATAATCTCTTGACTGCCATCTACCCATATTTTAAGTTTCATAAAAATATTTTCAGTACTTTTTGCGTTATCAATTGATCAAGGTTATGTGTAAAATTTGCAATATTTTCAATCTATTTGTTGCCATAGCAACCAGAATTTTCAACATAGGAAGAAAAGAAAAAGGTGTGCTTAATTTGCATACTACCATCTATCCATATTTCAAGTTTCATAAAAATATTTTCAGTACTTTTTGCTTTATCACTGGATCCAGGTTATGTGTAAAATTTGCCATATTTTCAGTCTATTTGTTGCCATAACAACCAGAATTTTCAACATAGGAAGACAAGAAAACGACGTGCATAATCTCCATACTGCCATCTATCCATATATCAAGTTTCATAAAAATATTTTCAGTTTTTTTTTGCATTATCGCGGGATCCATTTTTGTGGACGGACGACCGGTAGGGGAGTGAAAATCTAGTATCGTATCAAGATGTAAGTAACCAATTTTACAAATAATTCTATGCTTATCCTGGTTATAGACAAAACGAAGCATAAATTACATTCTATGACAAGACGTTAAAAGGATGGTACCATTACAGTGTTTGATGACAAAAGTTAAGGTAGCAGGACATTGCATGTTAGTGTTGCAAACACAGCGTTATATAACGAATTGTTACAAAATGACAGCTGGTATTGTAAAACAACCAACTCCCTTGCATAACACAGTGCAGCGTTTTGTTACAGACGAGCTAAATATAGGTACATAATTATACATGTAAATGGAATTAGTCTATCATACAAATATATGAAATTAGTCGATCAAACATGTATATGAAATTAGTCGATCATACGTGTACATGAAATAAGTCGATCAGAAGTCGTGATTATGTCGAGAAATCGATCGGACACTAGACGTTGGTATTGAGGTAAAGTCAGCCAAAACCAGTTTTGATATCAGCATGCTTAAAGTACGACATAGCACTGTTGTTCAAAGTCAAATGTAAACTTTATTATTCAATGTATGTGCTCAATGTCAGTATCTTGTAATGTTCTTTTTTTTTCGTTTTCTAACACATGTTTCACTAAATTAAATAACTTCTCTGTTAACTCAATTAACCTTCGTATACAGTAAATTATGTTCTCAAATAGGTTTAATGATAATATCATATATACTTTACAACCGATCCTCAATCGATTGATAGATTTTCCGGTTTAGTTTACAATGAAACAATGTTACTAAGAACAATTAATTTTATTTCCTTTTATTATTAACAATTTGAGGGTAACGTGAACTGTTTAAGGACAATATTTCCTTTTATAACAATCGGATTTATACATATATAATAATAATCATTTTATATTTTACTTCATTTAATTGGATAAACATCGGAATGGGAATTTACTGTTTTATGTGCCTACTATGGTTTATTAGAGGTATCTACATATCTATTGTATCTTGAACAGAATACTTTAAATATGTAAAATGACTTTTTGTCCCATTATATTCCATGTATGTTTAATTCAAATTATTTTCATAATAAATATAAAAAGTTGTTTTTTTATAGCTTGGAATGTTCCAGTTAAAAGAGAAATTAGTTTAAGCATATACCTTTCGTAATTCAATTTTAAATAAGTCATCTTAAAGATATATTAAGCTCAATTTTGATATATTTCAAAATATCGATAATTGCTACATATTTTCTAATTCTGTAATTGTAAAACCAACATGTGTTAAATTCACAAAGAGTAGACATATCACGTTTAGAACTCTAAAAACTATAAGTAATATACACAATATCAATAGATACCGGTAGTTCATTACATTTTTTTTTCAGTAAGTACCACCTTAGCAGTAAGTACCACCTTAGCTTGAGGACTGCTGTATCCCTGCATTCTTTTGTTCAAATAAGATATATTCATGAATTTTCTATATTTCATTAATTTTGTCATGAAATAATTTTATTCACATATTGGCATAGTACTAGTTTATCTTAAATTGTATGATATTATGCACAAATATATAAGCCGCGTCACGACAAAACCAACATAGTGCGTTTGCTACCAGCATGGATCAATACCAGCCTGCGTATCCGCGCAGTCTTATAAGGATCCATGCTGTTCGCTATCAGTTTCTCTACTTGTAATAGAGTTGGTAAGCGAACAGCATGGATCCTGATCAGACTGGTCTGGATCCATGCTGGTCGCAAACCCACTATGTTGGTTATGTCGTGACGCGGCTCATATACATATGTTATACATATTTTCAATCAAAGTCTTATACGGCAATAGCTTGACGCTATGTGTAATGATACAGTTTAATTGCAGAATATTTTACGTTCCTGAGGATGAATGTGATTATGTTGATTCTCAAACACTCCACTATTAGGTCCTCTAAAATCTTGATTCTGTTCTATATGTTTGATATAATAAGGCAATTAATTTTTTTCAGGCACTCAGTGTAGATCATTTTGTGGACGCAGAACACATCCTAGTACGTATAGTTAAGTGAATGCTAGCTAATTTTCACCTCAGCGAGCATAGAATGCAGACAGTCTTTATCATTTAATTTAATACAAAATCAGTAGGAAGTAAACTACATTTCCTGTAAAAGGAATTCAAATGCTTATCTAATTTGTGAACGGTTTCAATAGTTTATAATGTAAAAGAAATTAAAAATGTTCCTTTAATTAGTCATTGATTTTAATATCAATTGTTCAAATCAGATTTGTATTATTGTTGACCTAATCTGTCTCGACTTTTGATCTTTTGAACATTGATTTAATAAAATGGCAGAATATTGATGCATTGAAATGGTTGTGGCGTGGTTTTCATATATTCCCACAAGTCCTGGTGTATGTTAATTTGCATAGATTTATTGAGAAAATGAAACTATGTACATGTATGTAGCCTACGTTTAGATATTCGACATATAACTTACCAGTGGAGGACTTCTCAAATTATATGGAGCTGCCAAAGTTTGACCCAGTAACTGATTTCATGATTCAAAATTATAACTAAATCGATTTTTAATCTATTCTGTCTTCAATATGTGAGGGTAAATCTTTATTTCTGATGATTAGAATCCATAAATTAATTTTCGCACTTTTGATAAAATGGTTTTGCCGTTGTTATGGGGGAATCTCGGAAGTCTTAATATTTTAAAGATTCAATAAAATGTTCTTGCCGAAATTTTAGATTATAAATGTTACGAAGTCAGGTTTCTTTATTGGTTATGTACTATGCACACACAGGAAGTTTAAAAATAGAAATTAAGAATGGCTATATTTTTTCATATGATTGAAAAGAATCATGAAAACATATATTTCTATTCATAATGAATATTTAAAAATGAGAAAAGCTGGGAGGCATAGACAAAAAGTTCCTTTACAGGGTCGACGATACTTTACATGGTCTTCTGCATTTATGCTCAACCGAGCGTTCCCTATCCGTTAAGATATTCACCTTTGTAACATCGAGAACCAGAGATATGGGATACTTTGAAAATAGCCTATTTCAGTTTAATATTTTCTTTATCAAACTTTTTAACTTTATCCAAAGTTTTATAAAACATTTCTTAAGGTACAGCGTTTTACACTTAAAAACGCGCACGGGGCACTTTGAACAATGTTAAGTTAATGTTAAGTTAATTGATTTTGGGCTTGCTGTAAAACGACGTGATTTAAGAGATCGACGACAAGTAGAGGATATGGCTGACATTCTTGGTTTCAGTCACAGAGTCATAATATTATAAAATATACAAAGTTTTACCCAAGTACGTTTCTCTGGTGTTGACAAGTGAAACTTTTATTGAAAAGAACAAAATTGGAATTCATGAGGCTATAGGAGAAGGTCGGCGAGATAGTTCTAGCGGGCTTTATCACGCATTCACGCACGCACGCACACACGCACACACACACACACACACACACAAACTGTGATCAATATAATGGCCCCTAAGGCAAAGGCAAGTCGTCATTGTTTATGGATTGATAACACAAGTCGTCTCGATCACCTCAGAAAGCAAAGGCTACAAAATCATCATTAGTAGAAAGTGACAAATATTTACAGTAAGCGTAACATCATCTAATCGACGACGCTAAATGACGTTCCAATGTGCCCCGTTTACCCGACGATGTATGCGCAATAATTAGCCTCGTGAATTTATATTTGTTTTATTCAATTGTTTACAGCATTTACATTTCATCTTATTGTCATATGATCAAATTTCGCGCCGTTATAGTGGAACTATTGCCTCAGTTTGGAACTTCCTGACTATACCGCGTACACGTGTCAAAAAAGGAGACACAATGTTCGACCGATATTCAGGTCTTTCTTCTAAGTTATTTTGAAAAAAATACCTATACCTAAAAATAAAGATATGTAAAAATACCAAAAATATGCATTATCTCTAATTAACCTGATAATGAAGACAATACAAATTTATATTTGATAAAAGAAACTGTTTACTTGAAGTTCTTGCTTTAAAGGCACAATTTGATATAACTTATAAAATTAAACATTTTCTCTTTTTGGTTTAAATTTGTAACTTGAATAAGACAGATGAAACAATCTACGATCATTTTCTTACAGTTGTAAATATCTGCACAGACGACTTAGTGGGGCAATCAAACTACATCCTTATTGATACAGCAAGTGTTCCAGATTTTCAACAAACGTCATGTGAATGTGTTATTTTAACAAATAAACATGAACTTGGAATGACTTTGATGTTAGAAAATTTTACTCAAGTGTTCAACATGGAATTTGAAATAAAAGAAACTGTCATAAACAAAATTAAATACAATTATGATACAACGATTAAAAGTGGTACAAAAATTTCATTTTCCACTCATGAAAATCACGAGCGAGATGGGGCGTGTCTCGGTGTTTTTTCAAGTAAGTATTCGTGATACATAAGTATAAAATTAACAGTGTTACTTTATTATAATGCTTTTACAGTTTCGTTTGCTTTGTTCATGTACATTGTATATCTTAGATAACTATTTAGGGTTTGAAATGTTAAATACAATAGGAATCACCTTTAAAATGATGTTATGCTTATTTTATCTGCTTTTGAAGATTAACCAATTCTTAAAAATACCATAATTCAGGAATTAATTTTTGATAAAAATAATCGTATTTTCAATAATTTGCTGTTTTCTCGTTTCTGTAGATGATCAAACTAAGTTCAATATTTCTTGTGTTAGATCAATTATCAACTCAAACCCAGACAAAGAAAGTGAAGGAAATGAAAACACAAGTACGGGTAAGTTGAAGCAGTTGACTTACTAGACAAGCTTAAAACTGTTAATGACTTAATATTATACACATGTTCTAATGGTGATAAATAAGAACAGATTTATCAAAGTTTGTCTATGTTTTTTCTCGTAAATGCACTTGACAATTATGATGAATTACAAGTGTGCCAAATAAAACATACTCGTCTTTGCATTTTAGCTAGTTGCTTTAGACGATGGTACGCGGATGAAAATGATTAAACATATATTTTCTAAAATTCATGAGTAATTGGAATAATTTGTATACGTTACATAAATGCAATTTATTTTGTAAAGCAATCTAGTCAGCATTCTGTTTATGGCTTCTTTAGGGATTCCGTTTTCCTCTATTCTAATAAGCCCTCAAAATAATGTGGTTAAACATGCCTTTTTACTATGTTATCAATATAATTAATAATTCATGTATCTTACAAGAAAAAGAAGCATTTTACTGTAATACCATTACCCATATTCATGCTGGGAGATTGTATTACATTTTATTCAAAATCATATATTTATAATCTTATATTTTCAGTTCCTGCAGCATTAGCAACTTTGACACTCGTATGTTGTTTAGCAATTGCTGTCATCTTCGCTATTTGTTATAGAAGGTATGACTTCGTCATGCACCAATGTACCAGATTTTTAATTTATATCATCCGGATTAACATGTAGCACATGAGTGGGTGATAGGTTCCCGCTTTCGATTTTGTCAGTAGTAACATAGTAAATGTTAAGAAACTTTTTAGCTTTTAGGATATTTTAACTGTTCCCGTAAATATGAATCTTAATCAGAATAAAATCTCTTTTTTGACATTTTTATACTTGTCCTATATTCTTTTGTGTTTTAATTTCGATGTTCGACGTTTCAGGATTGATGTTCATTAACTGTGTTCAAAACAAAGAACAATTTATGATTACTTATATCTAATAATCATTTAATTAGATAAAATTATATTCTTATTCTTATAAACTGGAAACATGAACCTATAAGTGTTTATATAAAAAACAAATAACCAGTAGGAATTTATAGTATATCTTTATTATATAGAATGCATTTGTGGTTACTGTTCTGATGTGAAGTATTTTGATTCTGTTTACTTAAAAATAAACAAAAATCTCTCATATCATTAAAAAAAATGGCTGAAACACAAAACAAATCACATATATTACAAATTAACAATTTCTATATCCGAAATGATTTATTGTTTTCCATATACAATAGCAAATAGTTATTTGTTATTAAATGTATAGTATGTTCTTTTTATCTAAATGACATATTTCATAGATGCATCTATTTGCATCTATTGCAGAAGACAAGCCGAAAGAGTAATCAAGCAAGAAACAAAACCATCTGTAAACACAAGAACAGAAGGTGACAATTACATGACAGACAGTCAAAGGTGCAATAATGGTCAAAATTTTATGGTTGGTACTGTTATGGAAAACGAACACAGTGCGGCAATAGTTTCAGGCCATTATGAAAGTATTAAGGAAACAGCCGACGAACACCACCGCTCAGAACACTTACCTAAACATCCTGTATCCTACGATTATTTAGGGCACCCTCCGACTGGCGTGAAAATGGGAGCTGCAAGCAACAAAACCACAAATAACGATATTGAAGGCGAGCGTGACTTGTCAAGTTTAAATGCGGAAGACCAGACGGTATATGACTGTACAAACGTAACATCACCTCAAAAGGCAACCGGACACAATGATTATGATCATTTGAGTCCTATTTGTTCAAATAAACTGTGTGATTTTGGTCTATATGATAAGGTTGAACAAAAAACTGAATGACTTGAAAACAAAGAGTGTGACGTGACTAATCATGGTGTATAAATGTTCCAGATTTCCAATTTTGACATGTATAAAAAATGCAAAAACTAATTAATGAATCTGAAGACTGTGTTTTTAGCATATACGAGTACAAACTTACTTAAAGAATGAAACCGCTCTAAATATAATGTATCATAGTTTGGGGACCTTTCTGTTGAAAATGTGTCAAAGTTAAATAGTATACATATACATGCACAGTGCGTTAACTGGAGTGCAGGTATTAGTTACCCGCACTCCAGAGTATGCCCATCGATTGGCTCATTTTTGCTGGGGTTTACATATTGTGACGGTTGAGAAAGGGAAAGCGACAGACATATCATGTTCAGATGTTTGTTCATTGGTTCCTTTTTGCTGGGGTTTTATTTTGTGATAACAGGGAACGTGTTTTTATGTTTGACTATGATACAAAAGAGAAAGAACATCAAAACACTCGGCAATCTGATTAATACTCGGGGGCTACGCCCCTCGTACAAATCAGATAGCCTCGTGATTCGATGCTCTTTCTATTACTTATGTTTGAACAAATGAAAAAAATATATCATTCATTTATTATTTTAGCTATATTACGAGAACTTCATTAAGCTACGGTGGCACAAAGGTGACATGTGTGGGTTTTTATTTATCTCGTGGCCACGACATACTATGTCGTGGCCACGAGTTACTAAGTCGTGACCACGAGATAAATAACCAATCAAAATACACTATATATAATAATATTATTATGAATTTGTTAAACTTAACAACTTACTGTTACATGCAACATTAATCTTTGAAAATACTGAAGATATTCACTTTGAACTTGTCTTTAGGGTCATATTAGAAAGTCACCTTCCAAGGCCCAACAGACATTAATTTTGACTGTAGCCCTTTGTTTGGTCAATTTTGTGATCGAATTGATCAGTTTGTACGTAATACGACCTGTTAACCTTGTTTATACAATAACATGAGAAGGACTTAGTCCTGGTTTATTTAATTTGGAAGGGACATTGCCCATTGACAGTAGATAGCCTATAAGGTAAAATCCTTGCCTGATGAATAACTGAGAAAGGATAAGCCATGGTTTATATTACCCAGAAAGATCATTGCACCTGATCAGTAGATGACATCTAATAATTATGGGGCCATTGGGTCAAAAATCAGGGTCACAGTGACGCTAAATGTAAACTTATTGACCAGTCAATAAGTTGTATAAATGGCACTTTTGCAGGCTTGTGAAGTAGGGGCATCCTTGTACTATAGCACATGTCTAGTTAATTATGGAAAATCATATAATAGTGTTATCTGATTGTCTCGTGGCCACGACTTAGTAACTCGTGGCCACGACATAGTATCTTGTGGCCACGACTTAGTTATCTCGTGACCACGACTTAGTAACTCGTGGCCACGACATAGTATCTCGTGGCCACGACATAGTATCTCGTGGCCGCGACTTAGTAACTCGTGGCTACGACATAGTATCTCGTGGCCACGACTTAGCTATCTCGTGGCCACGACTTAGTAACTCGTGGCCACGACATAGTATCTCGTGGCCACGACTTAGCTATCTCGTGGCCACGACTTAGTTACTCGTTGCCACGACTTAGTTATCTGGTAGCGACATAGTTTATCGTGGCGACGAGACACATGTCACCTTTGTGTCACCGTATTAAGCAATGACAAAAACATTACAATAACATTCACAAAACCATTACAATTTCTTTTTTACAAAACCATTTCAATTTCTTTGACAAAACCATTACAATTACAGTGACAAACCATTATCATTGCATTGACAAAACATTACATTTACATTGAAAAACGCAGTACCGTTACATTGACAAAACCATAATATTTACAATGACAAAACCATTAAATATACATTGACAACACTATTACAATTACATTGACAAAATCATGAGAATTTATTTACATTTATTATATATTTTTACACATTAGCTGGGTCATGTGCTCTGTAAATGCCTAAATTTACTATTTAAACACTGTCTATACTCACATATAGGAAAAGCATGAATCTGGAAGGAAATCTACTTTAAATTGTTAATGTAAAATATGTTTAAAAAACGTATCACATCACGATTTCAAACTATATTAAACTTCCTGAAACAGTTAAATATCAAGTGATTTAGATAAAGTGTAAAGGAAATGTTATTTAGACCGAATGTCTTGTTTGAAGTAGTTCAAACAATGACTTTCCTCATTAGTAATTGTACATTTCACAAAAGAAACAAATAGACGGGATTTTATAGAAAATGGGAAATTGTCGTATATTACTGTGTGCTGTTTGTCTTCTTTGGTTTTCAAGGAGTAAGTTTGAATATTATACGTGTATCTAAATATCAAAAGAATTTTAAAATATGTGTGGTAATTTATGATAATTTAGGAAAGTATGCTAATTAAATGGCGGATGAATATGTGTCCATTTCGTTTTTAATGTGATCAAGCAAATGTCATGTACTTTTTTAAATGAGTTGTGTTCTCTCTTTCTCGTTGTTGTAATTTTGTTGTGATTAACGTTTCCGAGGGGTCACACTTTATCCAGATTTTTAAACTTCACAACAACAGGTGTCAAGTGCTGTGTTGCAGCTGTAAGATGTTGCATTTTACTTCACTTCTATGTTGTTCCAACATTTTAAGGGTTGAAAATTGAGTACCCCTAAAACCGGTGCTAGCTATGGGGCTACACTTTTTCTTTATTCACCATGTACAGACTCAATGAAACCAAGTTTGCAATGTCCATGTATTTTTGTTGTGATTTATGATTCCTAGGGATCACACTTTATTCAGACTATATTTTTTAAAAAAAGGGTTGAACTAGGAACATATGAAGACTGAATAATCACCGATCACATTGCCTTTCAAATGAAGATATGCTTTAAACATGAGAAAATAGTTGACCATAAAAGACACACCCAAACAATGCTTGATTAAGCGACCGGTTCGACCCAATTTGGTGCTAATGTAAAGCAGACTCTATTTAGAATCTGCATGATTATTGTTCTGAAAGTTTAAACTTCATATAAACAATTTTACGATACTTACGGTTCTGACATCTTTTCATGTAGCTATGAAGTAATTATCAAGATAATTATCTTTCAGTAACTCACACGGAATCATTCTGCGGACAAAGCAAGCAACCCAGTATGTAACGTGATCATTTCATTTCTCTTAAAATATAGGTTTTTCGTACATTAACATCTTCAGAAACACGAAGAAACATTTTAAGCGCGAGGGCTTTTATCAGTACAATGTCTTCTGCAAATCTGCACAAAAATGTGCATTAGCTCCGGTCTTGCATAGATGTACATGTATATACATGTAACTGATTTGGTATTTCCGAGTTTCGTTATTTCTGGCTCTTATGATTAAATCGTTTTTTTTTTTTCATGTTTTTCACGTGCTAGTGCGATACCATTTGATATGTCTACCGGGGCTGTCATTGTTGTAGGTGAGTTGGTTTTACTTGGCGCCCTGAGTCACGCATATTTAAAGACGCGTGCTCGTGTGATTTTCCGTAAATGATGATTTCTTCTCCGGTAATGAACATCATTTTGACAACATATTTAAACATCATTTTGACAACATATCTCAATATAATAAAAAGGTTTGAAATATATATACAAAAAAATGTGTTCATTACAGTCGTAAATATCTGCACTGACTACACAGTGAGTGAAACCCATTATATCCTTATTGACACCAGAAATGTACCCGTGCTTCAACAAACATCGTGCAAATGCGTTATATCACCTGCTAGACAAATTATTACATTAGTTGTGCGGATAACAAATCACACTGGAGAAACGAATATAAAATTTCAAATAGCAAATATTTCTGTAACAGAAAAAGTTTTCCCTAAACACCGAATATCTGGGGATACAGAGCTATTATTATCTACTGATTCAAGTTTTAACGGAGGTGGTGTTTGTCTTGGCGTTTACACTGGTATGTATGTAAAACTTTTTTTTTTAAGAAATGTACCTTTTGGTGAAACTTCATACTGTTTTAGAAGTTCAGAATAATACTCTAAAAAAATCGTCTTAATAAGATTTTGTTTTTATTGACGTTTTATTGCATTATAATACAAAACCAATTGAATGACTGCTACTATTAAATGCTTTTGTTTTTTAAATGTCATGGATCTTATTTTTCGGAAATATGTTTATCTAAAATTAATGTAATATATAAAGAAAATGTTTTTCAACAAGAATTATGGGAAGTTTTTGTAACTTGTTTATATATTTGTGTTCTTCAAACTAAAGATCAATGACAAAAGTGAATTTGATGGACTATTTTTGACACATTGACGCGAGACAATCACAATTATTGTGAAACGTTTACAGGATAAACATATTTAAACTGAAACTAATATTTTTATCTCATCCTTGAAGTTATTGGTCTTAAACTATTAACCTTTATGTATGACAATATTCCATATATTAAATGTTTGACAACTATTGCTGTTTTATAGTTAATGGGACATTGTTCAACATTATGTGTACGAAATCAGCAAGACAGGCATCAACATCACAAGGTATTGTAACACAACCATTTATCTTTACTACATTTCTAATATCTTTTCAACACATTTCAACAGTCATTGATAACGCTATTAAAAGAATGTTAACACAATTTTTTTTTGGTTTTATATCATAAATATGATGCTCAAATTAAGATTTATCAATTTTGTAAGTTCCAAAAAGCATTATTTATAAAGATATTACCGAATTTAACATTTCATGTAAATAATGGGAGGTAATAAAAAATATTTTCTATAAAGTCTATGTCAAATTTTTCAATAATTATTACCTGAAAGCATATATATTTTAATAATTACATATAACATGTTAAAAATATTTGCAGTACATATGTTACATATTCTTCGATGTTTGAAAATTGTTTTATAAGCATAATTATAAACATATATATAATTTCACTTAAGTGTAGTATACAACCTCAATTACAACATAAAGAAGGAAATAGCCAAAAAAGTAGTTGAGTAATTTAATTTAACTAGTTTTCTTTAAACGCTTTTAGCTTTCGTTATTTCGTTAAAAAAGCCAACAAACAAATGACATTAAAAAAGAGAATAAATAAATAAAATAAATAAAGAAAAATAATTCAAAAAAAAAATTAACGTGATTTAAGATGTTTCTTTCAAAGAATTGATGTCAACATTCAACAATGGTTTGCATTACCATTAAACAAGTCAGTAAACGAGAGGTATGAACGGGATAATGTTTGTTTTTTTTTTTTGTATTTTTCAGGTCTTATAGTGTCTGTAATATTTGGGGTCGTATGTTTCCTAGTCATCGTTTTCATCAGCGCTATTTACTTCAAAAGGTATCTTTACGTCATGTTATATATAAGTATCGTTAAAGCGGCCTTAAACTTTTCTCCAGGCCAAATATGTTATGGTTAGATAAATCGTTTCATATAATTGTCAAATCAAAAGAATAAAGGTGAAAAAGAAATCTGCAGTTGTTAAAGCACATAAACAAAAAGAGAATTCATTGACACCCTGATTAAGTTACTGAAATACTTAGCTTGAAACATCACGGAATTGTTTTTTCCAACAAAAAATAAAGATGAAAGCCGTTTTAAATATCACCTAAATACGGAGTATGAGTGGTTTTATAAAACATTTTAAACGTATGAACTATGTAAAAAACATCTGGAAACAAAGTGATCCCTCGGAAGCATTAATCACAACAAAATAACATAAGAATTGCAGACTCGGTTGTAAGTTTTGCTCTAAAAAAATAAAATATCATGAGCAATGAAAGACAATTGTAATCTAAGAACCATTTGAGACTTCAGTTATCGTCCACCTAATATTTCCTTTATAATCAATGTGCTTCAACGCTTTAGGCTTCGCCTTCGGTAGTTAATTTGTATTTGACTGCATGTGATACTCAGTTCCCTATTTGTTGTATTTGTTTATCTTTACTGTATTTCTTCATAATAAGCATCTGTTAAACTACCTTACAGTAAAACATAATTTGCAAAAATATGTACTAGAATTGTATTAAATTGAACTAATGTAATATATGTACCGTTTAATCTTTGATTGAGAAAGAGCAATACTTTCAGTTATTGAAAATAAGAACATTATAAACAACTATAGCTAAAATACAAATGTATTTCAAAAAGATTATTTCTAATATTCCTATGCCCGTATTGGATTTATAACATAGTTATAACTCATACAAAAACTCATACTTGGATATTGTTAGTAATTCTTTAACTTCCATTTGTTGTCTTTAAAATCTAACATATACTTCTGGAGTCATGGAAGAGGCTTGAGACGAGTTTGATATTGTATTATTTATTGTAGACGCAGAGCGGAAACAAAAACAAACTCCACTACAGGTCACTGTACAAGCACAAGAGTAGAGAGTGAAAATCGTTTGATAGAAAATTCTGTTAATGATAGGAATCCGACTTGTATGATAGGATCTAGCGAACATAATAATGTTCAGTACAACAAGCAGAATGAGGAGACAGTAGCAAGTCATTATGATAGTATCCAGGAATCAACAACAGACGGAAATCTCTCTTCAGAAAACCCAACAAATCATGTTGCGCTGTACGACCATGCCATATGCCATTCACAAGGCCAAGCAATTGCTGATCTCTCAAACAATAAAACACCAATTAAAAATATTGAGGACCAACAAAAATGGCCAGGTTTAGAGGCTAAGGATGACACAGTTTATGACAGTACAAAAGCTATGCCTACTCAACAGGCAATCGTTCATAATGATTACGATCATTTGAATGATGTTTGCCTTACTGGGAAGAGTCTAACATATGATACTGTTATGAAGGTATCCAAGGAGCCTCAGACAATAACGCCAAACTAAAAATACTCAGAATCTTGAGACTCAGTAATACGTCTACCATCAGATCACCGCTGTGTGTTCGAATCCTTACATGGAATTTGGAGTTTTTAATGTGATGAAACAATCCAACCAGCCCACAGAACGTCGGTGGTTCTACTCAAGTGTCCATCTATTCGTGCCTGCCTAAAATAATGCACGGTAGGGCACCTGATGTCTTCTTCCATCAGCAGAGCTAGAAAGTCGCCATATGATCTATAATGTGTGAGTGCGACGTCAACCCGAACTAATAAAAGCATCAGGTCAAATAAATGTGAATTTATCAAACAATTAAGAAATATTTGATAGTATTGCTGATGTAGATAAAATGGACAGACACAGTGAAGTGAAATACTAATGCTGTGCCGCTTAAACAAGTCATGAATTTCATCATTTCTGTACTATTGAATTATTGAAACCAGAAATGTTAAAGATATGTATAATACTTTTGAAAGCATAACGAACAGTTGCAAAAATAAATGGTAAAGATGATATATTAAAAACAAATGAAAACTGTGCTAATTACCTTTAAAAAAACGTATGAATTGTTTTGTGAATAAGCGGCATATACACACCCTTGTGCTGTTTTGGGAAGTTGTTTCTATGCACATGTTATTATGATTCTTTTTTTATTTCATGTTATAATTCATTATGTCGCATATATTCATAATCTGGTAAGAGTTTACTTGCGAATAGTACTTTCACCGTCTTCATCAATACACTTTCTGTTATTGATTTGTCACACATTATATTGTATTATCGTTTCTGCTTAACGATTCAAATCAGGGTGTTTAATTTATTCATTGATTATTGTAATTATTCATAAAATCATGACGATAGGTTATTTGCTATTAAGTAAGAGAACGCGTCTTGCCTTCCGCATGTGCATCACAAGGTGTATTTTATTACTTAAATACTTGATTGAATCAATTAGAGATTAAAGTTTTCAAATATATTGATCAGATGATTTCTTAATATCCAAATTTTATTTCAATTCTGTTTTTCAAAAATCACTCCGAAAATTGATTTATAATGTTATTTTTTAATTGGAGATATTATCATTATAGTTAGAATGTATACTTGTATTACATTTCAAAACATGTTGTCTAAGACGTTTATCACCTAACGTTTGCTATGTGATAACCAGGTTCATCCCCACTTTCACTACACTCACTTTGTCTTTTACCACCCCTTTCTATCGTATGGTAGGCTTCCAAAACTTCCTCCCTCTTCAATGTCCCTGGATTTAAATGATGATAATCGTTTACCCCTATGATAAGAGTAGCCTGACTTTTTTCTAAATTGTCATACATGCTATCCCTGGCTATCAACTTTTGTTTTTGAACTATCCCCTTGTTAGTATGCGCCGCAATCATATCATTATTACCAACATCTGTTTTATCTCTGTCTATTGTGAGGCAACTAGAGTAGTCGTAGTCATCATCTAGTGTGGCTTGTATACGATGTTTATTGTCAGCTTCACAAGAGGGAATTTCATAATAGCTTGCCCGATTGTCGGCATCAAATTTATCTATGTAATTATATTCATGTTCAGTCTGAGGTCTGTTTGAATGAATTGCAACTCCGTGATCCCCTGACATATAAATAGATTTCTCATAAAGTCTGCCTTTGCTACCGTTTTGTGCACGGGGTTGTGTTGTATCCTGAATCCATCTCCTGTTATGTATAGAGAGAAAAATGTTTGAATGATATTTTTGTTTAAATAAAATATAGGAATATATGAAAGATTGTTTCGTATAATTGTTATGCATAAATCGTTATGCCTTAATTACATGCTTTAATTTCTTTTCCAGACCAAAAGGCTGATAAATAGCACATATACACGTATATCATGAATGTCTATCATGAAATGAAATTGATTAATACCCTGGTCGAAATTTGACATTTAATCTTTCTAAACAATAGTTTACATGTTGGATTCATTTCAGTTCAGATAAAATTTCAAACAGACGTAAAAATCTAAACAGTAACAGCTTTGCTTTATTTAATTTTAACTTACTTTTTGAGGCAAACAATAACACATACCACAATAACCAAACAAACAAGACCACATATTGAACCAACTAATGGGTCTGAAAAGAAATGTTTTAAGATGTGTACTAGCATAACATTTTGGTATCTGTAACTAGTATGATGTCGAAAGCTTGTACATTTACTTTTACTGATACAATGAATAGAAGTTGACTCAAGCATATTCGATATTTGAAATTGCTTATAAAGTTAATACAATGACATTATAGAAGCTTACATATAAATATATCATTCAAATACTTATTGTACTCTAAGTCGTAACAAAAGAAAGAATTCGCATCTGATGAAAAACATACAGATAAATGATTTTCTTGAAGAGTCCGTTTGTCCTGTCGTTGAAACTGTTGAGTTGCCATATGTTGTTGAAGATTTAGGCGAAGAGAATGCGCTAGTTTCTATGGAGTCAGATGTTGTGGATATTCCTGATGTGAAAGTGCTAATCTTTGTTGATGTAAATAGTATGTTTCTCATACAACTTATGCTAAACGACGATGCTAAAGAACAAAAAATGGAATAAAATAGTATTGTCTTATTCATTTGTCAAAATATACAATTATAAACTTGCTTAAAAAGCTGGCATTCTTCACGTATCTCACTGATTTACGCAAACATTAATAACTTGATTATAGTACTTTATTGATTGTTTTCTGCTACAAGTACTAGAAAACAATCTTCATTGAAATCATTGGAATAATTTGGAACTGTCCGAACTGTTATTTGTGTAACGACGCTGGCAGAACGTCATAAAACTCATAATGAGCCTTGCAATATGCAAAATCTAAAGGTGGTGAATTAAAATATCGGAAAGTATCCCATATATAAGGGCATAAACCACTCTCTGTTGTCAGCTTGCTTTCCACCGACAGGATTTGTGTGACTTAAAACGTTACACCTGCAAACCTAACAACCCCAGGTATGCCTAGACCCTACCTAACCGTATGATTTAAATCCATCGTATTCAGTTCTATATAAAGATGTTTAAGTAGCATATATAATTCTTAACATTAAAAACCAGACTTAATATTGTCACAGTAAATGCACAATTAGCGTCATTTAGTCATAGTCTATTAATGGGCTGTGGTGTTCACTATTTCGTCATCAGATTGATAATAAGTTAGCATTTATTTATACATGAGGACGAGTATTGGTGCCTGTAAGATTTGGCTAGTGTACCAGAAAATCTGTTTTTGGGTATCTGTGTCGGCGTGAAACATATCCTTACTTTTTATAAACGATGCTATACTCGTAATGCAATAAAACTACACATAGATAACATTTTTGAAACTATTACAATAGTATATTTAATTCTTAGGCACCTTAAATTTATTTCAATTTTTCATGGTATTAAGAAATTTATAACAAAATATTTGTTTGTTTTTTTTTCAAATTTATTATCTGATTATTTGAAATTAATTGTCAGAGAAAATAGATTTCATGCATTTCTTCTTTACATTTAAAAGAAGTATCCGTTACTATACCTGAATCGCTATCGCTGCAGTATCTGCCTACGACACATATATCTGCAATATGATAAGATCTACTGTATTTAAACTTGCAAAAAGTTGAGAAATCGGATTGAATTTCAATGTTCACAGAAAAAGAACTTTCGTTTGTTTGCAAAGACCTTATCCTTTCTGAATCATTTTCAAGCCAAGTATATACCTGCTTGTCTGTTATAAGGACACATAGGAAAAGTATGTCCCTTTTGAACCATTAAAACAGAAAAAAGCTATGTATTCGAAATTCAAAAGACTGAAAACATCTTCTGTCAAATTTGGCATTGGCATTTTTGTTCTGCAAATTTCCTAAATTACCTCATAAAACCTAAGGCAAATCCTTTTAAAATATACTGGTTTTATGACACTTTGAATGCATAGGGAAATATGTTATATAAATAGACTAATAGACTATATATGACTTTCCAAAAGACATTTGCTGACATATGGATTTCTAATCATTTATCATTTTACGTAAAATTTAAGGCTTATAGTCGTTCTTAAACAATCTAGATTTTAAATGTATTAAGTTTTTAATCATTCCGAACATAAGGTAAGAAAATAATATGGTTGTTTTGATATTTTTTAAAAACAGCAAATACGTAGTTACTTACCGAGATGTATTAATCCAAGTAAGGAACATACCATGATGATTGTGTTTGCCATAGATATAATTTTAATGATATATCCTCAAACAAACATGCAATTGCTTGAGTTTATGTGCATATTAGAAGTACGGATAGATATATTTAAACCCGTATGATTGATATTAGTAATTATATATTTCCGGTTTTACTTACTATAATTTATATCGGAAACAAACTTTGATAAATGATAAATATTAGATGTGAACATACTATACATGTCGTACATTCGTGCTAATATGTCATCTCTCTATTGAATACCAAGAATTGCTGTGTTGTTGCTGTTGTTGTTTTTCTAATTGTTATAATGATAGTTAGTCAGTGAGTCCCTTCTAACTTGATTTGAATTTATTAATTTTTATCTAGTAGTTACTTGTTGGGCACATTTACGCCTTCGGTTTATCATATCAGAGCCTATTCGCATAATCGTGATATAGATAGTTGTGCATGCCTTAAAGCGGTCTTAATTTTTTCTAAAGGTGTAGATAAATCAATTGATGTAATTGTCAAATCAAATCGAGTCAAATCGAAATAATTCTGGTGAAAAATGAATAAAAAGAATTCATGTGAAAAATAAAATGTGTCGTCGATTAAATACATAACAGTAAGAAAATGTCTCGATACCTCTAATCAACCGGTCCCCACTCTATATGTAAATAAGCAAAGCAGTGTAGGAGCACATTTGTCTCGGAGCACATTTGTCTCACGAAGTGTGACCGATGCGTTTGTAAACATTCATATTTGCGGCAAATTGGAAATGAGACAGATGTGTTCGACACACAATAGAAAGGACACTCGAAGCACATTTGTCTCACATTTTTCCATAAAATTCTTAAAAGGTAATAATTATGCCCGTCCGTTTACCGGCAACCAGCCATTGTTCAGTGTTTTCTGTATTTATTAAACCGTTTTTAGGTCACTTCCGGTCAGTTAAAAACTTCCTGCCTCTGCATAGGAGTCATATATTAAATTAAAGAATATCCCTGTTCTGCATGTCACAATGAAAATTTCTACAAGTGCAGCATCCAGAACCTAAACACATATGCAGCAAGTCTATTGTTATCATACGTTTATTTTCAATGCTTAAAGTTTTAAAATGATTTATGGCACTAGAAATATTCTTAGCAAAAACAAGGTAGTATCTACGGTGGCATAAAGGGGACATACAATTTTCTTATTTATTACGTGCGCACACGATAGCTTTTACGTGGCCACGCGATACTATTACGTGCGCACGCGATAGCTATGACGTGCGCATGCGGATATGTATTCCGCATTTGGACACTGACCGGGATCCTCGCAAAGTTCGATGAATAGTTAGATGCCCCGTGTATATGTCGAACCTACAGCGGTTAGGGACAAGTGTTTTTTTTTTAATCAATCGGCCACGGAGGCCCTTAAATGATCTATGGAAGAAAATAAGAAGACCATTACACACGTATTTTGTTTTCATCAGAAATATATGTATGTAAAAATCGCCATTTTCCAAGAATTGCGGCTTTCAGATCCGCCATTGAAAAAGCACTTACAACATGTATGAGTTCCTAAAAAAATCCGGGTAATGCCATAATTATGGAATATCGGACGACTCAGAATCGTGCGAGACGCGACATTCCGATGAGACACGAAGCGAGGCACGATCTTGTAACACGAGATCTCGCAATGTCGAATTATCCCGTACCACGAGATTTCAGAAATGAATAAATTTTTACTTCTAGAGCAAGTATTAATTTATTAATATTCAAATAATGATTTCTGAGGAGTTTAGATGCTTGTAATCTAAAGAAATTCGCGATAAATGTGAAATAATGCGTCATAAAAATGTAGTATTTTGACTTCAATACAAAATTCTAAATCACTTCAACTGTACAAACTGCAAAAAAGCAGCAGATGAAAAATGCTTTAGGTAATTAGCCAATGAGTAATTTTTTTGGAGCTATAAAAGTATACCAAAAATACAAAGCTTTTAAGGTATACAAATAAAAGCATTTCTCAGGCATAATGTGCCTTTAAGTGATTTTATATAGACTATAAAGGGAATACTACTTAGCGGCATATGACCTGGAATCAATTTCTTGTCTCGCGTCGACTATCTAGATGCGAAGCGAGATGCGAGATTTCGGCAAGATGCGAAACGAGTCACGATATTGTATCATTCAATATCAACCGATTACGGTATTCCGTTTGGACATAAGTAACATTTTGACTCCCTGAACAGCTATGCGCAATGGCACAAAGGTGAAATTGAGATGGTACGATGATTAAAACACGATGACACGATGGTGAAATCACGATGATGCGATGACACGATAGAGAAAATAATATCGCGTTTTCATCATCATGTCATCGCAGTTTCATCATATCGTACCATCGTATTTTCGCTATCGTTACATCGTCTTTCACCATAGTATCATCACGTTTTCATCATCGAACCTTCGTTGTTTCACCATCGTACAATCGTTGTTTCACCATCGTACAGTCGTTGTTTCACGTTCGTACCATTATGTTTTCACCATCGCACTATCGCGTTTTCATCAACGTAACATCGTGCCACCGCGCTGTCACCATTGTACCATCGTGAACGGGATTTAGTTTGTTTCAATGTACGCCTTCAGGTTAAGCCAATCAATAACTTGAATTAGAAATATTATGATTAATAGTTCACTTTAGGTTTTTATAAAGAAAGCATAAGCGGTTTAAACCTATTAATGATTACACTTGACATGAGGTCAAACGGCGAACCTCGATTCTAAAAAAGAATTTCTGCCGTGGGAATAATGTGACAAATAATTCATAAAAAAATGACATGAGACAAATGTGCTTTCTTGTTCCTTAAAAACACATGAGACAAATGTGCTTTCTTGTCCCTTAAAAAACTTGATCGGAGCACATTTGTCACACAAATGAGTTTTTTGGGGTAGACATTTGAGGTCCCATTTGTCTCATGTGGGACAAATGCGACCGCATTGGTCTTACGTAAGACAAATGTGCTCCGAGACAAATGTGCTCCTACAAAGCAGACGATTCGTTTCCTAGAAGCAAACGTCACTGAATATCTATCTATAAAAAAACTCAAGATATGATAAAGTTACTGAAATACTTAGTTTGAAACAAAATATAACTGTCTGTTTTTTTTCCAACAAAATAAATGAATAAATAAAAAGTAAAATTAAAAGCTGTAGGCCACTTTCATCCTGTAGCGTATGTGCGTTCACATTACCGGGCACTGTACGTGTAGTGGTGTAGTGAATAATTAAATGATCAGTGTGAATCTTCGTTCTACTTTTAATTGGCTAAAAAAGGCTTATTTTGAATTCATTCACTGTACATGTATTGTTTATTCTATGCGGACT
Source organism: Ruditapes philippinarum (assembly GCF_026571515.1). Taxonomy (NCBI): domain Eukaryota; kingdom Metazoa; phylum Mollusca; class Bivalvia; order Venerida; family Veneridae; genus Ruditapes; species Ruditapes philippinarum. Next base: position 343,106 of record NW_026855528.1, read on the forward strand.
TAATACACTCGTGTAAAGAATTAATTGGTGTTACTAGTGTTATTTATTTCAATGGGTATTCGTATTGTCGAAATAAGATATAGCTTTTTAATCGAGAGCAACTAAAGCAAAAAAGTAAAAATAAAAACCGCATTTGCGATATAGCTAAAAATGCAGTACTGAATACCAATAATGGTAGTTTTTGAATTTTGAAGTTTGAATTAATAATACAAGAACTGAATTTTTATATATATTCAGAAATTGTACCAATCTTAAGAGAATATTGCATTGAAATTTTCATGCAAAATTGGAAATGGTAGCAGTACAAAAGTGGAATGATACAAAGAAATCAACTTAAAACATGCCGTAAAATTATCAACCCCTCGTTGTATTTGATAGTTCATAATATACTAGTTCTTTTTGCAAACGTATAACAAAGAAGCCATGAATGTTCTCCCTTGCCGTACAACTAATTGCTTTGTACCCGATTGCACTCTAAGAATGATGTAAAGTAATTGGAAAGAACTGGGATAAAGTAAAGTAAGGGGACGTAACTACAGACTACTTGGACAACCACTTCTTTCATGTGTCCTTGTGTATCTGAGCTTGACAATTTCCCGTTAATTCCTTATAAAACTTTACTTTAGTGTTATTGTACGTAAACGCTTTTATAAATGGCGGTTTTAATAAGAAACTTTGACTGGTCGTATGTTTCGTCGGTTTACTGTTGTTACTGCAATGTTTGTTTCGGTTCTTGTTGGCTCCATTCTTCTTGGTTCGCAAAAAGACATCAAAGGACAGAGACATAGTATATAATATGTAGAAAGACAACATGTCTAAACAAAATGTAAGGATGGTTTATTAGATTTTAGTTATGAAACAAACAAGCAAAAAAAAAACAAACAGACAAAACCTGTAAAAATATGGTAAGAAAGGCGAAGAGAATTTATTATGTTTTCGTTCTACATTTTAGTACAAACGCAATAAATGTTATTGCACCTTTTGTTTGCGTTTTACGCGAAGAAGATGAATAATGATAATAAAAATAACTCTTTCATAACCATGAATCTACAACATAAAAGGCCAAGGTCAGTATGCATATCTTTAATTAATAAAATAATACTAAAACGAAGGACAGACAAGTTTTTTTTTCAGACGCCACACGACAAGTTACACCTGTAAAGTCTGACCAATATGTAAACCATTTATTGTTTTAATATTGAAATCATTGAAAAATAATGGAGTGGTTCAAAGTTCAAAGCACAGTGATTCTGTTATACAAATTCAGAAAGGTTTGTGTTAAGCCCAATGTGGCCTATAAATGGTTGAACCTGTCAGTTCTTATACCAGCAGACGACTTTTCTCAAAACAGTATGGATTCAGATTTATACTGTTGGGTGATACATGATATGGGAGATTGTGTCGGCGTGGCCGAGTGGTTAACGCGTCGGACTGTCACGGCTTAGTACTGGTTGGTTCCAGGAACGGATTCGAGAGTGTTTCAAAACAATCTTACTAAAATAAATTAGTACATTGTATTAAGTATTATGTTTGTTCTCTATATAGACTAGATTTGTTATATCGATGATATGATATCTGTATAAAAAAGTATGAGATATAGATGATATCACGATCCTTATATTCAAAATGAAAACGGATTATTGTTTGCTTTCACTTCATAACAGAAGTCTAAGTCTTTAGTGAATTAGGGTCTCTCTGCCTTTGGTTTATTCCGAATAATGTAACACCTGTAAGCGATAATAATTATCGCTGCTAGCGTTATCCCCAGGGCTATACCACCACCGAACGAACCACCATCGAAGCCGTGTTTAGGTTTTGGAGTAGGTTGATTGGGAGCTGATGTTGATTTTGTCGTTTGGGTGCTTGTCATAGTTGGCATACTTCCTGTGACAGTAACGGCCGATGTAGCTTCTACAATCAAAATACAGTTGTTTTTTATTCAAGATCACAAGTCCTGATAATCACACGTACTATATGTTGAAGTCATTATAAAATAAATCATTTAGGAATACAAAAAAACAAAATGATGATTTATCTTGTTATCTGAAATCTTAACCATTGCAATGTCAATTTACTATTTTTATTAAGGACTTAAAGATATGGCCAATATTCACATAGACTTCAACATAACGTTTTACCAATATATATGTCATTACGGGTATTTGTCTCTTTTCTTTTATTATGAATGGATTCTGATTATACTAGTATCTCAATAAGAAATGAGAAATATCAATTATTTTTCAAGAAAATGACATGTTAAGCAATTTGAAGAGGGATGTATTCCATATTAACTTAAAACATTTTTTCCTTCATATTCAAAAGGCCTTACTTTTCTGCATGCAAACAAGACAGACATTTTCAAACAATGGGATCAAATGACGGGAGCGGTGGACTAGTGGTGGTTAACTTAAGGTGTCTGCTTCTCAACCCAGGAATCATGGGTTTGAGCCCTAATTGGGTCACGACCATGTTTCTTCATACGACACCAGTACTAAGCTGACTCGAAAGTGATTAATATAAGTTGCAAGAACTTGTTTCGTAATGGAGCTTGAATAAATACGTTTAAACCAAGCTAGATGATATCAAATTACATGTCAGCATGAAAATATTTATTCTTTTCGTATGCAACTTTGTTATCTTTTATATGTAAAGAATGGGAACCAAACATCCACAATATCATCAATTAAAAGGACATTGGTGTTATTACAGGGGCTTGGTCGGAGACGGGCTACAGAGTCTAAAGTGTTGGGGATTATAAAATTCACGAGATATTAAATATGTATTTACCTGTGGTTTCCATTGTTACCATGGTGACATTAGAAGTAGTCATGGTGTTTGTAGTCATGGTGTTGGTAGTCATGGTATGGTCAGTAATCATAGTTATCGGTGAAGTTACGGTCATAGTTGTGTTGGTCACTAGGAAATTAAAATAACATAAGAACTACTTTCTCGTGAAAAACAAATTTTCAAACCTACTTAAACTGTAATAAAACAAAACGTCCATTTAATTGTTATTATTCGGATAAAGCTTTTTTGGCGACACACAAAAGTGGATATCAAATACGCAGGTGGCAGTATCGTATCAGTATCAGAAAAAAAATCGATAGAATATTGATATTCGTTGGACTTGAATTAGGTAAGATGTGGAATTCTAGTTCTTTTTATTGATCTTAATGAATGATGCAGCGAAATCCTGCTGCAAAGCGCCTCAGTTGCCGAAACGACGATTTCCCGTGTTCCACATTGTTTGGCAAATGAACATATAGTAGGCTTTCCACCTTTCTATAACTATAATTTTGATAGTGGATTTTTTTTCATATATAATTTTATCAGTGGTTTTGTATTTGGTATCTTATAGTAAGCCTTAGAGTGTTGAATTATTTTTTTCAGGGTTGTAGCAGGGGTCCAGGGGCAGGGTGCGGTGGGGTGTCCAAACACTGATACTGCCACCTGTGATCAAATATATACGAATATGAATGCACGTGCTGCGGTATAAGTATTGTGAAAATCAACGAAATCTTGTAACTACGGTGTCCCGTTTGGGTCATCACAGTGTATGTGAATAGACAATGAAATTACAGTTGAAACTGCCTAATTATGCGACACTTAATCGTGAAATGAAATACATATATAGGGTGTTTAAAGCAAAGTTTTTCCCAAATGTCACTTTTTCATGAATAATACTTTTTTACATATTTCCAAATTCTCTAGCATTGCAATTATGAAACTGTAATGAATTTATGAAATTCCGGTGTTTAATCTAGAAAATGGCGTATACTTTGCAAAACATCTAAAAGACAACAAAATCATGGTAGAACGATTTTTTCAAACTATCGTTTAAACATGATTTGTAATAGATATATGTGAAACTTAATCTGTCAACATTAACAATTCATATATATACTGTTTTTTATTCTATTTATTTGGTTTAACTTTTATTGATCTATGAAGAATATTGTATGGCGGTCCGATGAGGTTGTTAACTGGTGCAAGAAATAGTATAAGGAAGAAAATCAGAACAGTCTTTTTTTGTTACCTGTTATAGTTTCAAAAATTAAAAGTTACTTATTGGCCAATTACCTAGACCATCTTTTGTTTCTTTTGCTTTTATTTTGCAATTAGCACCTATTAAGTTATCTATTAATTTTTATTGGACGTCAAATTATTACTTTGTTTACATTTTGCTACTATAAAGACAGATAATTTCAAATTCAGCGCTACTTTCTGTTGATGATATGTATCATTAATTCACTAAAAACATTAAAAAAACATTATGAAACTAATGATTGCCGTTTTTTTAGAAGGAAATTTGTCTTTTTTTAGACATAAAAAATAGGATAAAAAAGGGATAAAAAGTGCGATCCCTCGAAAGCATTAATCACAACAAAATTGCATGAAATTGCAGACTCGGTTTGACTAAGTCTGTGCATGAGCGATAATGAACATGTGCAACATCCCTCACGCCTTCTAGCACCGGCTTAAGCGGTATTTAATTTTCAACACTTAAAGGTGATGGAATCAATTATCCCGAAGGACAAAAAAAAAGAATGAACACTGAAATGAAGTACGGGGCAAATTTTACAGCTGCCACACGGCATTTGACACCTGCTGTTGTGAAGAGTCTTTAAACTAGTCTAAAAGAAGACACTCTGTTTTTTTCTTGCATTTTCAATACAAAAATTAGATTACACTGCGTGGAGGACATGTGCAATATTTTCATGAAATACGAAGGAACGAGTAAAACGTAACAGTTTGTGTTCAAGAGTAATGACGTCATAAATTTAGATTGGTAATATCAAAATAAAAATTGTATAAACCTAGAGATTTCTATATATTTTTACAACGATGTAAGCAAATACATAAATTGTGCATATTGTGTACTACGGAAAATAAACGTTCAATTTCTAAAATAGTTCCACAACAGCAATCATATATTTTTAAATTTATATTTGAAATTGTTAGATACAATTCGTCGTTATCTTTTAATAATTTATTGCCAAAAACGTCATAAAATGTGCATGTTGCATTTACGTGTATGCAACAATTAAGCATAACAAATAATATTTCAATTGTCATCATCATATCAAATAAATATAACATCGAATTAAACACACAACTTTCAATAAAATACGTTTATACAAACAAAAACGAACGTTTAAACATTAGTTCTGTAACACAGTCATTGGTTACACGATATCGCATGTTTGACGTGTGTTTTCTGCATTCATACATCATTTGTCCATGAAAGTCACGATAGGCCATGTTTACAGTCACCACAATTAAAGCTATTACATTGTTCTGTATCCACCTTGGCGCCGACTTGCATATACTCTGTACACCACAAAGATGATTATACAAAGTCCAATTCCTAACGCAATACCCCCGCCAAATGATCCACCATCAAATCCTTTTTGTGGTGCGGGTGTAGGGTTGCCTGGAGGTAGTGTGGTTACAATAGGGACTATTGTAGCAGGTGTTGTTGGTTCGAGCGTAATAATGGTTACGGGAATGGCTGACCCTGCAAAACAGTAATGCGATCACAGTAATAATCTGGAAAATTGAAAGCAATTGAAGGACGGTTTGTCCCGATCTTTGTTTAAAGATACAGGAGCAACATTGTAGATTTGTGTTTTATATAAACTAGCTCGAGACAAAAAGTAATATTTAAGACCATCATTTTATCTCTAATTTCATGCATCACATTTAGTGTTTTGCAGTGTCACTTTCGGGTAGATACATGTAATCAATGGACTTGTATATCACACATCTTAAAGCTTCTACGAAATAATAACAACAAAATGGGTGTGAACCTTGTCTTTAGGAACTTAAGTTTAAACATTGCTCTGCAGCGGAAACAGATTCCTCACATGCGACAAGTGCAGACGAAGGTCATCGTCTGCATCATGCACGTGGTAATTATATAGGCTGACACACGATCATCAATATTACCCTTAGCAATACCTTAAATGGAGTTGCCCGTCTTTCAATCTGGACAAACCATTTTTCACTTTTAGGGGACGTTTTACTGACTGAATAGCGCCATGCAGTGCATATTATGATCAGACGGCACGGATGTACTGATTGGCCTTGGTCTGCAATGGTCGCATGGGTAACCTTAGTTGCACCAGCAGAAGTTAACGCATTATTGTCAAACCAAGTAACTTAGTTTGATGAAATCCAAATCCGTATAAAGTGTTTTTTACTTGTGGATTGCACAATCGGTCGATGTTATCTTTCACAACCTCAAAAGAAAACCATAGGATACATGTGAATTCATTAACAGAATGATCTGTTGAAGTAAAATCTGTTGTTTTTTCTCTCTTGTAGACAGCTGTTTGCTTTAGAAAGTTTTTATATCAAATATGTGGATATGCATATCATGTAGAGGAGGTTACATAATCTTTCAATCATGCCAAATATCAAATACATCATCAGCAACAAGGAGAAAAGAATATGGTATGATATCTTTCTTATTAATACAAAGAATGCATAATTTTGTTTTCTTTTGTTACGAAAGAAACCTATAGACATATTTGTGGACAACATTTTAAGCATATCCCGGGGACTTACCCGGTGTTGATGTAATTGGTCCAATGGTTGGTGCCGTGTCTGTTTTTCCTGAAGCCGGTGGCATAGACGCTGCTGACACTGTCTGGCCTGTAGCTGGGTTTATTGTGGCAGCTCCTCCAGTTGTCATGGGAATTAAAGTCACATTTATTGCCAAATCATTGCCATCCTCTAAGTCTAGGGCTGGGGCAGCTCGAACTGAAATAACACGGTACATAGTACTAACTTCTTTTGTATAATTAACATTATTACCTCGGTGTATAGAAAAATGGCTAATGTATAAAGAGATGTAACATTAATCTATATTTAATGAGGATCCATCCGTCTGTTAAAAAACAAAAGGTAGCTTTCGCTATCGCATACTGGCCGAAGACATGCTATAAGACATATTCTAAAAGGGTTGATTTTGAAGCAAGATGTAGTGATAATTAACCTCTGTGAAATATAGCCAAAGAGATTAATTCTGAAACGAAAAAATGTCACTGTTCCGCGGGCAATGAGAAGCTTAAAGTAACCTGAAACAATAACTGAAAAAGGTTTGTAAGCTACATTAAGCCAGCTTAGTGTATGCCTTTCAAGCCGCCTCTACATGCTAAGGTCTAGAGAGAATAGTACTCAAAAATATATTGATAGTTATTGATTGTTCTAGCAAATTTTGTATATTGAATGGTATTTTTTCCTAACTCTGATAAAACCATTAAATATTCCGATTTATTCCCTGTTTAATCTTTTGATATCAACATTAACGTAGTACAATCAGGCATTAGTATACAGTACGTGAAAATCCTTTGTTATGCAGAAAGAGATATGCAAAATATAATTAAGAAATATACTCAAAAATAAATATTACTATACATTGTCCGATTTGAGTGAAAGGCTTTGCAAACATTTTCAATATCGATCATTTTTCACAATTGGAATATTTATTCTGGAAATACAAAGTGATCCAATGAACTGAAATTTTGCACATAAGTTACTTTTCTAGTCCTACACGAAATGGAATATTTATCTCGAACAAATATTTCCAGTCCCATCATTGTCAAAAAATCTCAGTGGAGTCCCTTTAACTACTACATGTCGTACATTTATTTTTATCCCAGGAAAACATGATAACCTTTCAACTTTTACATTTGGCAATTCAACAAACTGACCACGTGAACATTTTAATTGAATAATCTTATCTCTCATAAATTTGCAGACCGAGGACATTTTGTATACATGCCATTTAGAAACTGCATTTTAATATTACAATTTAAAAGACAGGATAAGGACAGCAAAAAAAATGCAGGTTTAAATATGTTTTTTATCAGTGATAACTTTTAATAAAGCATTTCTTTGCAATAATTTTCACAAAAAATAGATGGAATGTTTATTCTTGCATATCAGACTGGCGTTTCCGTGAGTTTTACCCATGCCGGAAATTTCATCTGGCATGGGGGGGGGGGGGGGTGCCAGGTGTGTCGCGTGCTGTACAATAGCACGCTTAGGATGGCGTCATTTTACCGTTATGAATGAAGTTGTAATTCATACGCTGTTGTAAGAAAGTAGTTACTGTTGCAATGATATAAATTTCCTTTGAATTTAAAGATAAAAATTTAAAATATAATGGAATATGGTAGAATATGCAAGAAAAAATATCTGACATATGTGTGCGGTTCGGATCGGAATATTCGTCCCTCGGTCACTCGCTCATGGGCGGGTCACCTCGGGACGGATATTCCGATCCGAACCGCAAAATATGACAGATATTTTTAAACTTGTAGTGGAAATATTGTATATTCCGTACAGAATGTTTCATGTGTCATACCCATGTTTATTGCATTAAGATTGACTTCGCATGGCACTTTATTTACATGATAAAAAGGCCATCAACAATAACACATTTGATATTTATATATGATAGAGATATTATATCAAATAAGCCGAAAGTCAAAATTGTAATAATGCATGATTGGCGACTTTTATAAGTTGGAATAGCCGGTGCTAGGGGACACGATCGGTAGCTTGCATTTCCCATAAACATTTCAATTATGCCGTCTGGATCATTCTTTAAGGATACGTTATTTGAGATTAGCAGAGAATAGAATCCTTAACGTAATGTGACAACATATTCAAAACTATCTCAAATACATGCATTCACTAAAGACAACTGTTTTGAGATACATGTGCTTACCTTTCGTCACTAGATTACACACATTTTAAGATAACAAGAAATATGTAAATTAAGAAAATCAGGAAAATATCCCTCGGGAGAATGAAAACAAAGGTTATTTTGTGAAATTTGTAGACTCGGTTTGAGTCTGTTCATGAGAGATAATCGAAATTACAAAATCTGTCAAGCCCCCCCCCCCCCCCAGCACCGGCTTAAGCAGCATTCACTGTTCAACGGCATTATTGATCTCGGAGGATATAACAATATTCATAGTTCTAGAATTGTATGTGTATTTACATTCCGTGTGACACATTATAGCTTTTTTATCTTTTAACCACAATATATGTATATGTACATCATTAAAATTGTTTCTTTTAAATTGCTTGGTTTCCTCAAATATATAAATAAATAAATAAATAAATAAATAAATAAATAAATAAATAAAAATATAACTTTTTTTAAGAGTATAAAGTAAACACGTTTCATTGATAGCCGATCCCTAGTTAGCAAGTAGGGTAGGATATCTCTGTATGTACATGTAAGTTGTACCCATGTACATACCAGTACAATCTCGTTATAGATAATGTCTATATGGGAGTAAATCGTATTTTATCATGTTTATTTTTGATAACAACTTAAAACTATGCTGATATCATCCATGTATAATGATGTAAAACATGTTTGGCTGAAAGTAGAAATACAAATTTACACTTTAACAATGAAATGATATTAAATTGTAGTATTTTCATTGATATATAAAGATATAAAACATGTTTGACTGAAACTAGAAACAGATATTTACACTTTAACAATGAAAAAACAGAAGAAGATTTAATTGTAATATGAATATGATAAAATGAATGATATCAAAATTTGAGAGAAGTTTTGAAATAATAGTAAACGATTCTCTGTGTAACTAAAGCATATTCATAATTTACAAACTGTATGTAGTATTTCATTATTAGTATTTTTTGAGCTGGTAAAAAATCGGGTTTTTTTACAGAAATAAAGTGATTCTAGATTATCGTTCTCCTAGAAGTTAATTAACCTCAGAATAATTTGGTCCGTAGTTTAACTGCCTCTCAAAAGTGTTATGTCTATGATTATGTTTTCCGTGATTCGAGCATTTCAAATGGTGGCCATTTAAATGTTGAACACTGTTTTGAATCTACTGTGTATATGATATCATAAAGCTGAGAGACACTTCTAACACAGGTTTAACCTACCTAAATTCCTTCTAGGGAAACACTAATATTATAAAAATGGTTATAAGCCGGAAGCAGATTTGAGCCGTGTCATGACAAAACCAACATAGTGCGTTAGCGACCAGCATCCACGCAGGCTGGTCTGGATCCATGCTGTTCGCTTACAAACCCTATATCAAGTAGAGAAACTGATAGCGAACAGCATGGATCCTGGTCAGACTGTGCGGATGCGCATGCTGGTCTGGATCCATGCTGGCCGCAAACGCACTATATGTTGGTTTTGTCATGACGCGGCTCATTATGTACATACATGATGCCGGTATATCAATAACGCTCGCTTTCTTTGGTTCCAATAAAATCAAGAGTACATTGTTTGCTATGACTTGGAAACGGGCTATACAGTAACTGACCCGAAAATTTAACAATTTTGTGAAAAATGTCATTGTATTCATCTGTTCATTGAAGTGGAATTTGTAGGAATGTTAGTTTCTACACTAGAAAAGTATGTGAGCATTTTTTTAATTTATTTTATGCATTATTTTTTTGGAATTAGCATGTAAAAAGGAAATCTTTGAATTATTAAATCATTCACATGCAATTTCGAAAATGCGCGCGCCATCAGCTGCACCAGATAGGTCATTCAAAATAAGTCGTGTAAATTTGCGCACATTTTCTAAATACTAGATATATACTTTAAATATTGCTCATAAATGTAAAATCTTTAAAAGTACATACACTTCATTTACAATGTAACATTACATTTTATTTTAATTTACATTTGCGGATGAGTTGATTTGGTCCGTTCGTAAGGGAAGCGAGCGGTGCAACCGTGGGCGCTACCGGAAATAAATCCTAATGCGGGAATAAGTCCGGATGAACATGACACAGAATTGTGTACGTTACTAAGTGATATACATTTAACTATAATGTTCATGTACTTTATATATTTGATCTATACGTCAGAGATGTGTGTAGATATATCCCTTCATTCTAGAATGTATTCAATGATAATTGCTGTGATAAATCATCATTATCATGTTGTTATTATATTTTGTAATGATTCTTGCGATTTTTGTACAGCTATGTTAAACTATTTAAAAGATTTTTCACTATTTTTGTAATCTGATTACAATCGAATTTACAAGCAAAACATATGAGAAAAAATATGTTGTAAATTTGAACGATAACGATTCCCTAGGTGTTGCGTTCAGAATGTCTTTCATTGTACGAATGTTTAATTCATAAAGATGCAATAGATATATATGTAACTTTATTACCAGTTGTAAGTCGATCATGTCAACTTCTTTCTGATTTATCTTCATCTTCATAACAAATGTTTTTTGTTTTTTGTTGTTTTTTTTTCAAAATTTATTCCTGTGTTGGGCTACATTTTTTTTCTTTGGTTTCTTTTTTTCTTTTATTTATTTTTAGTTTTACAATTCTTTTCTACCTAGTATGAATGAATACCTAATATAAAAAAGAAACAAACCTGTATTCCCAACGCACAAAATCAGTATCACCGCCAGATATTTCATACTTTCTGTTCTATTGAATAATTGTTTCTGATCAATTTATTTAAAATATACTATCGTCTTCACGAATAACACAGATTTACTGAAAATTTTAGTATTTTAATTTAAAGTTATAGACACGTCCGTAACCATGTAATTTCACAATAATTTGATCAGGGCAGTAGTTTATAGAACATTATCACCATCACGGGTTCAGGGATAGTTGATCAAAGTTCGTCTGTCTGTCTGTACGTACGTTTGAAATATCATCCCAATGATGAGTAGGTTTAACCTTTATGATGATAGATAAATGTGAAAATGAAACAGGTGAATATCTCCTGATAACATTTCAATGACAGTGTCCATATTGTTTACATTTTATTTTAAACATTCTACGTTGCTATTGCTCGTGTAAATGTGATAACGGCAATAAGTATTACTATATTTTACCTATTTTTAATATTTATTTTTTTAGAAAAAAAATCAGGACGGTAGAAGATTTCCTTATAGAATGATAATAATTATAGTCAACAGGTGAAAATTGAAGTGAAATTTCTATTTTCTAAGTTACAAAAATATTGAGTAGGTTTTTCACCTTCTAGAATCCATTTTGCACTTGATCTTGTTAGTGCTCTTCCTAATTTCTTCTGTCTTATTTCAAAAAAGTTCTTTCTTTCCTTTTTTTCTTCTAGCAAGGTTAAATCACTTGAATTTTGGAGTGTTGAAATGTCTCACTGGCAGTTTCTCTGTAGACCGAACATCGCCATCTGACACACCAGATACAATACTCAATATCATATTATCACTAATACTCTTTTCCTTTCTCATATAATCCGTCTGTGGTATGATTTGCCTGTGTCCTTATAAGCTAGTCCCAATTTAGATATTATTTACTGGTCAGCAGCATCCCTTCTCTACCAATTCTTAGTCAAAACTGTTCCTATATATCTTATAGTTCCTTATAACTGCTCTTTCCTAATAAATGACACATAACATGTATTTGTTGTAACAAGTATTCACAGACAACGCACTTGCTAAGTGTAGTCGTCAACGATTATAAAGAAGTATTGCGTAGATGAAGTGTTAAAACCTTTGCCTTTGGTGGTTTGAAATAAAATTGATACATGTATACGGAACTATTAAATACACCTATAAATTCAGGACAGTGCGTGAAAATGTCTTAGACTAGACAATCTCAAAGTTTCAATTCAGAACCACTATACTAAATTTTTTTTAAAGTTTTCTCTACCGGTTTTGGTTTGGTGCCTTCTAGGCCCACTGCTGTTGTGGCTGAATTGTGTCGGGGCTGCGTAATATGAACGTCGTCTTTGACTTGTTGATCTTTGTTCTCATTTTACCAATGTATGTCATTCATTTTTAACTATCCAACTTTGTCAAGTCTATTTCAGCAAAATCCCTACCAAGTGTAGGATTATATGTTCATGATGTTGTTTTTCGTGGATTAATATAGAACTTGGAAGACCACGACATGTTAAATGAAAAATAAAATGTATAAATAAACAAATTTGGACTTCAAAATATTAACTAATCCAGTGTTACGCAACTGTATTCAACAAAGTACCAATTTATACTCGTATTATCCCAAATCTACAATCATACTTGTGATCGAGCTTTCGTTACTAAAAAGGTTAAGAAATCGAAACTGATTCATAATTATATAAGCTATACGCTGAATGGAAAAGGCGTACATAGCTAACCGAGACAAAAACTTACCATTCTAATTAAATTTGGAATCAATTACCTTTTCTGGTGATTCTTATAACTGTTACAACAAAATATGCCATTTATTTGCAAAATAGAAAAACTGTATTGCACCACTTATGCCTGAGGATATGTCATTCGCAGCGTATACATGTCCGCTAGATATTTTGTAAGGACCAGTTTGAATATTGGTTCCCGAACCCAAACCTGTAATCTTTAATGAATAGTGTATAGGATAAGATAAGCTAAGTTAAGATAAGATTATCTTTATATATAGTCGGTTACAATAAACATAATAACACTAGCTATCTAAGATAAATAAGCACATATTGATAAAAAAACTGATTACAAGCACATATTACATAACAATACAACAGAATATAATTCATTTTAAATACACTTAACTTATTAAGAGAAATTAAAACAAAAATGGAGGGATCAGTCATGGTTCAGTACCAACCGAAGACTGACCCAAAGACCAACAGGCTGCTTGAGCATATATCAGTAGTAGCAATCTGATATATATTCAGCCATGAAATTAGGACTATGAAATAACATATACATGCATCAATATATTAGTTTGAAACGTTTGTGTGGCAGTCGCTGAACTTGGCCTGGCCTAAAATATGAACTTAGACGATGTGGGGTAAGATTATGAGGAAAAATTGTGCCAGACATTAAAAAAACGATTTAAAAGCTGTAATCACCAAAATCAAATTTGGGAAGATGATTAGCAGCTACCACACACGTACACACACACACACACACACACACACAGAAAAACAAAACACATTTGACATGGCAGAAAGCTATCCCAGCAGGAGCTATAGTCTACCTTAGGACCTTTTTTATAACTTTCTTTGAAACGCAAAATTTTCTCAATTTTTATCTTAGGACCGACTTAATTAAGACTTAAATTATATAGGACTCTCCATGGAACGCAGCCCTGAATCCGCCATAATCTAAGCTCGTTCGTAAGGCTATTCTAGACCTTGGTGGCTTCGTAGCGGAAGCTTTCCTGACCATTAGTTTCTGTATTTACTCTTAGAGTTGTGTCAGATAAGCCATAGGCATTAAGTTTCAAAACAACAAAGTCGCGTGGCAGACAAAATTGCCTTAGACATGTCCATAAGTATATTGCTGCTTTATACTCACGCCTATCCGAGACATTTTCCCAGTCTTCTTTTAGCCGCAATTAGAAATTAGTTTGAAAGAACCTGTAAAAGTTTATAGTAGTACCAAGGTGGTATCACTAAATTTTCTGACGAAACTGAGTGAACATGAATTTAAAAATATGATAAATATACTCAGATATATGTACCTGATATACTATACTGTACAGTAGCGTTTAAATTGAATTTTATAGTATTATTGCAGTTTATAGGAATATATTTCATTAAAGAATAATACATATTTATAATATTCATTATGTAAATACAGTTTCAATTTATTTGCAAAATTTTTATAATCTTCCTTTACGAAGTATAGTATAAAGCTCTTGCGGGTAATTAATATTCTCTTTTTCGTAGTTTAATTAATTAGGTTCATTTAGGAAACAAGATGTCAGCTTCCATATGAATTATGTAAACAAATGAAGTTTGTTTAAGATTATTTTATAATTCGCCGGTGTACATAGGTAAAATATGAGTGACAAACGAAAGCGGGCGCGTGTCCAAGGCGGCTGGGCTCCACCCTCGAACGTAAGATCTGATCGGAACAAAGCAAAACCTGCGAATGTGCCAAATTGGGTTGGAAAAAACATAGATCAAGTAAATTTGCCTTCAACTTCAAATGAAAAGAAATTCGTCTATGAGCAATCATCAGAGGTAAGACTTTATTGAATTTGGCATAGACACTTGGGGTAATGTGCGTGGCTCCCCAGTTGTATACGGGATACGAAAAAGCCCCCCCCCGGACGAAAGCTACCCCCATCAAAAAATGACAAGGTGGACAAAAGCCCCCCCCCCCCCCTCATGAAATTTACACATAAGACAAAAGCCTCCACCCATCAAAAATACAGGTAGGACAAAAGCCCCCAGTCTATCAAACAATTGTAATTGAGAACCTTGTCAGTTTATGTTGAGACAAGTCAATAAATTGATAAAAGTCTAATTCTTAAAAGTAAATTAACAAAAAAAAAAAAAAAAAAAAGGGCCATGTAAGAGTTCCTCCACGTGGTGTGGCCTGGATACAGATGAGCATATGAAAACATATATTAAACATCTGTAACTGAACGCTCTTAAAACGATTATATTAACTGCGAGTCAGTAAATATAATCTCCTATACTGGACGCTAACTTTCTTCCGGGCGCTTTGTTAGAGCGACATGAAATTACACGGGTAAACGTCAGTTATATAAATAGAAAAAAAAAGATAAGTAAGATTATTTTTTCTACCACAAATACCTTAATACATAATAATATACATTATTGACAATAAATATAACCCTTCTGACTGTTTAAATTAACAATAATGCTTCGGGACGCTTCATGACATTTCGGGACGCTAAATTTCTTCGGGACGCTTTGTTAACGCAACATTGGAAACGTCAGTTTTCGCGCTGTATAATAATATTTTGTGGATGAAATGTTTATTTCCTTCTTTATGTCACTTACACATATCGTAAAAGAACTTAATTACGATTTATCTTTGCTTAGATAAAAATAAAAATCATGAATACGTTTCGGGACACTATGTTAGTCATTACGCGACTTGAACTATGCTTGGATAGATGTACGATTTCGGGCGCTATAAAGATAATTTTATGTATGGAAAACATTTTTCTCGCTATTGTTACTTATATAACTATTTCATTAACTAAAATTACGAAGTATTTCAAAATAATTTTGGTTTAGATAAACATTAAACCTTCCGGACGCCCCTAGCGGTATACGGTGGTTTTTGAGCAAGTGAACTGGAGTCGAAGGTATGTTAGTTTTTTATATAAATAGAAAAAAATGATAAGTAAGATTATTTTTTTCTACCACAAATACCTCAATACATAATAATATACATTATTTACAATAAATATAACCCTTCTGACTGTTTAAATAAACAATAATGCTTCGGGACGCTTCATGACATTTCGGGACGCTAAATTTCTTCGGGACGCTTTGTTAACGCAACATCGGAAACGTCAGTTTTCGCGCTGTATAATAATATTTTGTGGATGAAATGTTTATTTTCTTCTTTATGTCACTTACACATATCGTAAAAGAACTTAATTACGATTTATCTTTGCTTAGATAAAAATAAAAATCATGAATACGTTTCGGGACGCTATGTTAGTCAGTACGCGACTTGAACTATGCGTGGATAGATGTACGATTTCGGGCGCTATAAAGATAATTTTATGTATGGAAAACATTTTTCTCGCTATTGTTACTTATATAACTATTTCATTAACTAAAATTACGAAGTATTTCAAAATAATTTTGGTTTAGATAAACATTAAACCACCCGGACGCCCCTAGCGGTATACGGTGGTTTTTGAGCAAGTGAACTGGAGTCGAAGGTATGTTAGTTTTTTTTATATAAATAGAAAAAATGATAAGTAAGATTATTTTTTTCTACCACAAATACCTCAATACATAATAATATACATTATTTACAATAAATATAACCCTTCTGACTGTTTAAATTAACAATAATGCTTCGGGACGCTTCATGACATTTCGGGACGCTAAATTCTTCGGGACGATTTGTTAGCGCAACATGGGAAACGTCAGTTTTCGCGCTGTAAAATAATATTTTGTGGATGAAATGTTTATTTCCTTTTTAATGTCACTTACACATATCATAAAAGAACTTAATTACGATTTATCTTTGCTTAGATAAAAATAAAAATCATGAATACGTTTCGGGACGCTATGTTAGTCAGTACGCGACTTGAACTATGCGTGGGTAGATGCACGATTTCAGGCGCTATAAAGATAATTTTATGTATGGAAAACATTTTTTTCTCGCTATTGTTACTTATATTACTATTTCATTAACTAAAATTACGAAGTATTTCAAAATAATTTTGGTTTAGATAAACATTAAACCTTCCGGACGCTTTGTCGGTATACGATGGTTTTTGAGCAAGTGAACGGGAGTCGAAGGTATGTTAGGTTTTTTTTATATAAATAGAAAAAATGATAAGTAAGAATATTTTTTTCTACCATAAATACCTCAGTACATAATAATATAGCTCATTTACAATAAATATAACCCTTCTGGCTGTTTAAATTAACAATAATGCTTCGGGACGCTTCGGGACGCTAAAATCCTTCGGGACGCTTTTTAGTGAGACCCAAAATCGGTATGTTTAATTTAACAAATAAATGCAATTGTTTTAAAAGATAATTTACATTAAAATTTAAAGGTGCAAAAGTTCTAAATTGATTTATTGTGTAATTTTTATATGTAATTCATTGATGATATGAATGTTTTTATGTTTACTTAACTATATATTATAAAGTACAAATGTAAATGAATATTTTCAGAGAATCGCTTATCAAAGCTTACCAAGGAAATGAAAGTGAAAGGCGCATACTTGTTTAGATTTATTTGAAGTATAACCCAAGTTCCCGAACACTGGGAGTGTGTAAAAAGATAGTAATCAGCCTGGTCTATAAACCTTAGGGGGGCTTTTGTTTGATAGACTGGGGGGTGGTGGGGGGGGGCTTTTGTCCTACCTGTATTTTTGATGGGGGGGGGGCTTCTGTCCTAGATGTGTG
The DNA here is from genome assembly GCF_026571515.1 of Ruditapes philippinarum. Taxonomy (NCBI): domain Eukaryota; kingdom Metazoa; phylum Mollusca; class Bivalvia; order Venerida; family Veneridae; genus Ruditapes; species Ruditapes philippinarum. The sequence continues at coordinate 360,984 of NW_026855528.1, forward strand.
AATTTAATGGGGGTCTTTTGTCCACCTTGACATTTCTAAATGGGGTGCTTTTGTCCTACACTCCTTGTATACACCATGTCTAATTTTATTTTGCAAACCGTACGTCAATATTTTTTAATTTGCATATTATTACGACCTGGTTATGAGTCTGGAACATAAAACTTGTTTCCGGCTATTTGACAACAAGTAAAAGACTCCCTAAAATATCATAATTTCATAACAGATAACATTAACAATGTACGCTTTCCTTTGATGTGAGATGACTGGAATGAGTTTCAGCACTGTTTTGCGCTTTCATTTTATGCTGAGAACAAGACATAATTCTCTAATGAAACACATGCATTTTTTTTTTCAAGGAATCATCACATACGGAGGAATTTCATCCAGCCAATTTGATAACCACATGTAATTATAAAGAAACATAATTCAAGTAAAAATGATATTTAAACAATGATTGTAAAAGTCTTAACGTAAAAGGACATAAAATCATTCTATATTTTTATGGTAACCTTGTATTTTCGGTCCCGAAAATAAAGGCCATGCGCACGTGTGTGAGACGATAACAATGACATTTTCATTCATTAAACTTTTTTACGAAATTTGCTGTTTCCCTAGGATTTTTCTGCTATAAGTTGGGGGAAACATTCCAGTCACCATGAATTCACAAACAAAGATGTGACAGAGTAAAGAAAATTTAATTAAATGTGCAAAGATTGTAAGAAAGGTATGATCGGATAGTAACATATATTTATTTATTAGAAGATTATATACCTCCACTGATTTACACCAGAAAGAAATGGCATGCTATAATATTTTGTATGAAATTCATGTAGGTCAGTTTTGTTTATATTTCGAAGCTTGGTATCTTTAGGAAATTGAAGTGTTGGTAAAAAATTGACTTTTTTAAAACGTTATGAAATTCTGTTCAAACTTGTTCATGTGTAAGACACTTAACCGTCTCATACTAACATGAGCAAAAAATTAAAACTAGTTTTTGTAATAAATAATACTTTCAGATTTTAATATTCAGGGGCGATGAAGGGTGGGGCTCTACACTCCAAGTGTCTGTGCAATTTGGTGATATATAAGTAGCAAGACACTTCACCCCCAGACACTTCACCCCTCAAATTTTGAAAACACTTCACCCCTCAAGACACTTCACCCCCAAAATCAGTAAAACACTTCATCCCTCTATAATCAAAGGGGTAGCAAGACACTTCATCCCCAGACACTTCACCCCTCATTTAACATGCAATAAAACATAACATGACCAACAATTTACAGCTGACAAACACATATTGTATATTACATCATTTAAACATAACATAGAGAGAACACACACATATACATGTATAATATAAATATATTTATTTACAGTTTCAGTCATATATGATATGAGAAGTAAATAGACATAGTCTATTCTGCAACAGTGTTAAACAGCACTTTATCTCGAACTTTCATCAGTACATATTTCTTTAAATCAGACAGTATCTGTTTTCTGGTTCAAAAAAACACATTTTTATAAACGTCAATAAATTTCACCAACTTTCTCCAAGAATTCCACAGTCCTTGATTCATTAATTTGATTTATTAATTTTCCTTCCTTTAAAATCAATAGTTGGTATATTTTTGTAATTTAGACTAACAAATAAATCAAATTACTTTAAGTTTATTAATTTTGATAAAATTTGGAGGGGATTTTTTTTTTTCTGAGATAGGGAAACAACATATGATTTTGAGAGGGGAATGGTACCCATATTCGGCCCCAAAAACAACCAAACGAGTGCCCTAAGATGACTTAATGAGAACCAACCATACAGTGACAGAAAAGTTACTGGTGCTCATGTTTATTGTTCTTTAATCATGCATGTAAACTATGTTAGCTTTGAGCATCTAGACATGCATTTATTCATACTTGAAGACTGCTTAATGAGATTTGTAACCAAAATATGAACCAGTATGGAATTTTGCTATCACCACAAGACTTGGGATTTGAACCTACAACCTCTTGTTCAGAAGTTCTGTGGCTCTACAGCCTACCTCAGTGAACAGCACTCTTCAATTAATATTTTTATTTCATCTTCTGTATTAACAAAATTTACTGTTAAATTTGTTTTTATCAGCAAACAAAAAATACTTATCGATTCAAGGAGAGGTACATTTAAATCATAATCAGTTAAAAATGAACCCTGTAATTATTTTTATCTTGTGGTGGAAACATTTATCTTTGTTGAATATTCTTCAATAATTTTTAATAAATTGGTTAATGCAAACAAATTTTGCATGAATTGGTCTGACAGCTTTTATATAGAGGATATTTGTTTAGTTCAGTGTAAGATCGGAATATATTTCACCGAGTTAGCACCAAAAGGTATATTTCACGAGTGGCGCAGCCACGAGTGAAATATGAACTTTTGGTGTTCAGGAGGTGACATATATTTCGATCTTACACTGAACAAACAAATTTTCTTTTTATTACATGCAAAGAAACGTTTAAAAAGACATTTTAACTTAGTAGTAAATGAAAAGGGCGCCAAATGATAATATAACGTGACGTCATTTACTACGTCACGTCATTAAGTTGGTTTCCAGTAATGTGAACGCTTGTATTTCACTGAAACAACGTACTGGGCTCAAATATTCAAAACAGTGAAATTATCAAATCGATAATTTCACTGTTTCAAACAGTGAAATTACCAGTTTTTAACTCACTGATATATTTCTATAAACCACCGAAAAGCATGTAATAAAGTTTGGTTATTTACAAAATTGCAATATACTTTGTATAAAACATTTTTGTGCCCCCACTTTAGGGGGGGTATTTAGATTTACCCTTGTCCGTCTGTCCATCCGTCTGTTCTCTTTTGTGTCGCATGTAGCTCAAAAAGAATTTGACCTATGGTCATGAAACCTTACAGAAATGTTGATCAGCATGTGTAGTTGTACACCTGGGTATTTTCCTGTGGATATATTTAGTATTTTTAGAGTTATTGCCCTTGACTTAGTAAAAAAAAATACAATTTTCAACTTGTGTTGCACATAACTCAAAAAGTATTTGACCTAGAGGCATGAAACCTTACAAAAATGTTGATCAGCATGTGTAGTTGTGCACCTGGGGTTTCGTTTGTGGATTTATTCTGTTTTGTTACGAGTTAATGCCATTGACTTAGTAAATATTTGCAATTATCAACTTGTGTCTCATGTAGCTCAAAAATTTTTGACCTAGTCATTAAACTTTACAGAAATAATGATCAGCATGTGAAGTTGTGCACCTGGGTAATTTCATGTGGATATGTTTAGGGTTATTGCCCTTGACTTTGATAAAATTTACGATTTTCAACTTGTGTTGCACGTAACTCAAAAAAGTATTTGATCTAGTGTCATGAAACTTTACAGGAATGTTGCTCAGCATGTAAAGCTGTGCACCTGGGGTTTCATGTGGATTTGTTCTGTTTTGTCAGATTTATTGCCCTTGACTTAGTAAAAACCATTCCATTATGTTGTGTTATTTGTTCTTCAAGTGCTCGAGTTAGAATCAACCAACTTTACAGGAGTAATGATCAACATCACTTTGAAGCTATGTACCTGGGTTTTGCATGTGGATTTTTTTTTTCAGTTTTGTTAGAGTTATTTCCCTTGACTTAGTATAAATTTGCAATTTTCAACTTGTTCATGCAATTAGCTCAAAAAATATTTGACTTGTAGATCTGAAAGTTTACAAGAATGTTGGTCAGCCATGTATACTTATGCACCTTGAGTTTGCTTGTGGATTTATTCAGTATTTGTAAGTTCTTGCCCTTGACTTAGTAAACGATTTTTAGTTTTCAACTTGTAGCACAATTGTAGCCTAAAAAATATTTGACCTTAAATGTCATAAGATTGACAAAACAGTGACGTGTTGGGGCACCTCTGTCCTATGGACACATTTCTAGTTGTATATAAATTGATAGAAAAAATACAAATACAGATATTTGTATTTATTTATTTTATGATGACAAGTTTTTTAAAGCAGAATTGAATGTATTGCTTTTTCCAATTGCTCATCATTTGTTTTATTATTAATATTTTTTTAAAGGAACTGAGGCAAAAACCAGCTGACAAAGTAATATCGTAAGTTAATTTTGTTACACATTGTCAATAAACAAAGTTTTTATAAGAGTATTTTGATGAAAAATATAAAAGTAGTTAAATTAGTATATAAATGATTTTAGATTTTGTATTATCAAAATGAATTTTTGTTGCTTATTGTGCCCGTGACATTGAAAGAAATTGGGGTATATTGCTTTGCTTAATGTTTGTTAGCCTGTTTGTCGATCAGTCCATAGACAGCATGTCTAACCAGATAATGCTTTAAGGTTAGATTTTCTATGTTAGATAATCATGCTGTTTAGATGAGGTCAGTTGGACAAAAGTCAAGATCAAAATAGTGTGACCTTGTCAAGAAAAAGCTTGTCCTACCAATAACTTGAAAGTGTTTAAGCCTACAGTCCATAGATTGGTCATGACAAGAAGATGACCCCTGTTCATTATTCAGGTCAGTTGGTCAAATGTTAAGTCACTTCCTGTGGACTTTTCATAATCATGAAAAGTTTTGTTCACCAATTAGAAGAGCCTACTGTCCTAAAATTCAGTGTGGAGGTTGGTCATGACTACATTTAGACTAGAACCCTATTTATTACGGGAGGTTTCTTGGTCCTTGCATGGGGATATCAGTCACATGGTCAATGTTGAAATTATAAATAATAATGTGACTTTACCATCTATTATCTGGTTCAGAATGTTATCTGATGCCATAACTCTGTTAGTTATTTCAGGCTCTAGTTGGCAGGGTAGACTTTTTATATGAAAAGATATTATGAAATTTTCCCAGGTGGGATTTAAACCCACAGTGATAAGCTGATTCAGTCAGTGGCCTTGTCATCTCCACTATAAAGACCTTAATTGTTTCTTTAATCATTAATTGACAAGATATATTACATATATAGCCATTTCAAGGTACTATATATATTTTATTTTTCAGGAAAGCTGGTGTATACGATATAAGTACAGAACCGTCTGGGATCTCAAGGTGAGAAATCTCAAACCCTTGTCTAAAATACTTAATATTTTCATTCTTTCTAGGTATAAACAAAATTCGAAAATATTTCAAGTTTGAATGTGATTCATTTGATGATTATGAAAAATGAAAATGACATACATATATATACAATATTTTTGTCACATGATGTTGTTTGTTTTCAATATTTTTAGTCAATATATGTGACTGAATATGAACCTGTGTATGGAGTCCTGGCAGAAGTATCCCTTTTAAGTCAATGGATGACCATTGGTATAAAAACAACAAACAGCGATTTTCTTTTTTATGCCCCCGGGCATATAGTGATTGAACCGTCCGTCCGTCTGTCCGAGCAAACATTTGATTATTATGAGCTTCATTCCGTAGTTAAATAAAGAACAAAAACTCATAAAATTCAAATTAAGAGCTATTTTTTTGTTTTTATGAGCTTATTTTGCTTATGGACGTTGGTCTAGGTGGTGTTTATGAGCTGATTTGCCTCATAAACATCAAATTTTGGTACGTCCGTCTGTCCGTACCAGGTTAACCTAGAACGGCAAGTTGGATTTTTCTTAAGTTCTTCCTGTACCAATGGCTTCTAAGTTTACACACTTACTAATCAATACAAAGTACATGATCTGGGCAAGTTACATAACTCTGACTTTCATATTTACCAAGTTATTGCTCTTTTCAGCACTTAGAAAATGAATAATGGTTAACCTAAAACGGCAAGTTGGAAATATCTTAAGTTCTATCTATACTAATGGCTTTATAATTCCCACACTTACTTATCAATACAAAGTACATGATATTGCCAAGTTATATAACTGTGTCATCCATATTTTCCAGTTATTTCCCTTTTTTCACTTTGAAAATAGGGCCTTGTCTGGTTAACCTATTTTGGCAAGTTGGATTTATCTTAAATTTCTCCTAATTGCTTAATTTCTTTAATGATATCTTTCATATTTAGTAGGTGGATACCTTTGATGGTCCTCTAATTTTTTGTGGAGTAAGCGGTCTTTAGGGTCAAGGTCATGGTCACTGGTTTAAACAATAAATATAAACATTTTTGCTCATACAGCCTTTATATTTGAGTTGATGTTTTAGTTTAATACAAACATGCCAAGGGAGGTCCTCCTTCTTTGGGTGTAGTAAGGGGTCATTTGGGTCAAGGTCAATGTTACCAATGTCAAATCACCAATGTTAAAATATTTTTTTTTTACATTTTTACAGGTGTATTGACCTTATTCTATAGACAGATGCTATTTATAATTGATAGAAACATAAACTTTGAAGGAGTTAGTGGTCAGATGGGTCAAGGTCACAAGTGCTAAAAATAGATTTTTACACATTTGGTCATATTGCCTTTATTAAGTGGCAGATATATTTTATATTTGGTTGGAAGATAACTTGCATGGTCATCATTTTGATTGGGGTAGGGATCAGTGGGTCAAGGTCACTTGTGCTAAAAATAGATTTTTACACTTTTGCCCATTCAGCTTTTATTTATTGACAGCTGTATTTCATATTTGGTAGGAAAATAACTTGCATGGTATTCTTCTTTTGGTCAGTTTGGTTAAGGTCACCAGTGCTAAAAATAGATTTTTACACCTTTGCCCATACAGCCTTTATTTATTGACAGATGTATTTCATATTTGGTAGGAAGATAACTTACATGGTATTCTTCTTTTGTATAGAGATAGGGGTCAGTTTTGTTAAGGCCACCAGTGCTTAAAATAGATTTAAACAGCCTTTATTTAATGACAGATGGTTTTCATATTTGGTAGGAAGATAACTTGCATGAAGTTGAATATTTTTCATCTGCAAGTCAGATCAATGACTTGGCAACTTATATTTTTCACAATTACAAAATGCTATGACTTTGTCAAGCTATATAACTTGTGTTTACAATTTTTTGGCAATTTTTCTGTCCATAACTTAGTGAATGGGTAAATATTTTTTAAAATATTGCGACTGACAAGAATCTGAGCCGGGGGCATTTGTGTTTAACAAACACGTTCTTGTTTTTTGGTATATTTGTTCAGATTTGTATTTAATATTGTGTGTTAAAAAAAGAATCTTACTGATATTGTGTATCAGCCTGCCTCTTTAAAAACTCCTAAACATGTCCTATTACAAGTCAGGGGTATTGCACCTTATATTACAGAGGTATATAAAATGGGAAAGAAAAAATAATGCTGTTTTCCCAAAAATTAAACTTATTCTGGCTTTTTACTTTCCCAAATCAACCATTTTAATGATAATTCTCCACAAAATTAAAGATCTACGGCCTCCTCATAAGTAAGAGAGAAAACCGCTGGAAAAGATTATATTCAAATTAAATTTAAGAGCCTATTAATTTTGTCTATATTTTTATAATACAGTGCAAGCATTGATAATTACCCATTAACTTAGAGCAAATTAAAGCATTTTCTCTAATTTCAGACTAAGATTTTTCCCTGCATTTATCGACCCAAAAGATGCAGACCAAATGTATGAGGAATTGTACCACGGTTTACCATGGCGACAAAGAAGTGATGTGAAGAACGGAGAAAAATATTTACAGCCGAGATTAACAGCATGGTATGGCGATCATCCATATCGTTATTCTGGTGTCACACACGATGCCTGCAAAGAGGTAATTTACTGTATAAGGTAGTCCTACCCTTCAATATGACAAAATTTGTCTCATTCTTTGTCTTGAATTTATTACAAAATGTGCATTTATTTGTGATGACAAAGGTGAATACAAATCACAGGTTGTGAAAAGTCATGTCTTTTGAATGGAAACATTAAGTTGAGGTTTATATTGGATATAACTCTTTTTTTGGTTATTTCAAGTTTGCCACTGTATTTATGGTTGCCATCGTAAATCCTTATAGAACAGCAGTATTTATAACCAAAAAAAATGAGAAGATTGTTTGTATAAACAGAAAGTCTTCTTTTTAATGAAGAAGTAATCTACATGTACAGTTCTATAAAATGGATGCATGTAATGGGAGATCTCAAAGGACATAAATTTTTTTAGCAATTTTTGTCAAGAGTAGTTTTACACGCAACCCTTTGTGTTACAACTATACTACTCACTAAATAAGTTAGAAGTATTGAACTATAAAAATGGTTGTCATTGTTCAATAAGGATTGTTTGATATTTTTATGTGCTTAGAAATCTTTTATTTATATAAGTTAAAGATATCTGTTTTAACATCATCTATATGAGGACAGGTTATCAGCATACAAATTGTAAGTGTCCTTCACTGTCATGACAAGTACATGTATCATACAAGAGTACCTAATTTGAAAGTATAACGTTTGTAAATTTCGACAAAGAAGTACAAAATCATCACTCATCAATCCAATGTAAAAATGAAACAGAATATTGTAATAGGGCATGTTACATATTATTAACATATATTCATGCATGTTTGTTGTGTTATAAAATACAGAAATTATTGGTAAAAACATTTTTATGAGAAACAACTGTGAGTGAATTTAATTCATTTATATTTAAATTTTGGAATTTTGTTTGTAGTATATATAATTGCAAGTTATAGCCATGCTTTCCTTAAAGTATTACCGGTATATAACATTTTCTTTACAGTGGCACCCTACTTTACAAAGAATAAAGCATTTACTTGAAGAAAGCACAGGGTTAGAATTCAATTCCATGTTGGCCAACTTATATCGAGATGGACACGACAGTCTGGCCTGGCATGCAGACGATGAGAAATCTCTAGGACCTGATCCCACGATAGCTTCTATTTCACTTGGAGATAGTCGTACTTTCCAAATGAGGAAGAATCCTCCACCAGTAAGATGTTTCTATAAATAACAACATATGCTCAGTAGCATGTACATGTATATATAATATACAAGTTAACATAACTTTTTATAGCAGGAATCAATAAGACAGTGGCTATTGTTTTTTGTTGTGTCTGTTTTGTTTTTTTTATCTGCAGACAACTGTTACCATGGCTATTTAAATGACCTGCTAAAATTTTACGGCAGGTGAAAATTGTGTGAAAATAGACTGTTGGTAAGAAAAACTTGTACTTTCACTTACAAATTATGGTTAGTTGTTGCCACTAATTAAAATATGCCTCTTGCATCCTATGAAATTTTTCCCTGCATATAAGAAGCAACATTCTTTTAGACAACTTTTTTTGTACTTAGTTTTTAATGCATTTCCTTAAGTTGATTAAGTAAAAACAATGCTTACGTTGATTAAGTAAAGACTATGCTTACGTTGATTAAGTAAAGACAATGCTTATGTTGATTAAGTAAAGACAATGCTTACATTGATTAAGTAAAGACAATGCTTATGTTGATTAAGTGAAGACAATGCTTACATTGATTAAGTAAAGACAATGTTTACGTTGATTAAGTAAAGACAATGTTGCTTTGAACTTCAATTTTGCCACCACCAGCCTCCAATAGTTGCCATTTTCCTGACCTTTTTATCTTTATAATAGGTAAAAAACTAAAGTTACGAATATATATGCCATTTTTTCTACATGGTCACAATATTGAATGCCAGGCATATTTAAAATGATCTTGTTGATAAATGTCTGTTTTAATGACAAACTGCAATTAAATGGTGCCACAATAAAACAGGCGACAAAAACGGTTATCTGATAAATTTGAATTCCTTTAAGCTATTTTTTGAGCATTCATTTAAACTTCTGCACTTATTTTTTTATCAACATACCAATAGTAAGAAAATTAAAGACCAATTGGATAATAAGCTTATAGGTTATATCATTTGAAATAAAAGAATTGATCATATAATTAATTAATTAAATTATTAGAAAAACACACAATTGGGTAAAATTTAGCTTTTGTGATGTCAGATCATGGTTTGCACTGTTTGCTATTCAGTCATTACTATTTTAAAAATTCCCCATAAATGATGGTTGTGACCAGGGTGACAGATGGAAAAGTCTATTTAAGAAATTTACTGTGGGAAGGGTTAAAGTGATATAAATATCAGTCACATAGATGCATGGATTCTGATTTTTTTATGACTTTATAGAAGGCATGAGCAGATAATTATAATTTTATTGAAAATGTCACCTCACACTGAAGGTTGGTATTTCTCTTTAACACAAAAAGATACACAAATAAAGATACAAACTTGAAATATAGAGTAAACTGCTGATATATTCAGGTCCATCAATGACACAGTGGAACTTATTTAGTGAGGTTATGTGTAACTGATTTAAAAATTATTGTTAATATTCTCATCTGAAAAACAGTAGTACATGTACATTCTTATATAAAATATATTATAATATAGTGTCTTAACATGGTGTTAGTACACAAAATTTGTGCAGAATAAGAAATTTGAGAAAAAAATGTTTTTTTATTAACTTGTATGTAACAAGTTGCTAATGTATTTATTCAAAATACTTTGAGAGTTTAGGAATTATATCATCCAAAAAATTCTTTATATTTGTGACTCTAGGTAAGCCTTCGGAATTTCTAGCAGTAAAAACATCCCGTAAAGCATCTTCCCCACCACTGTTATGCAACAGTTTAAGATGAGACAAATTTAGCCCAGACCCTGCTATGTTCTCTGCAGTAGGTCTTTTAATCACTCTGGTATAAAGCAATGTACTCAGTGATGGTAAATTTAAGGCTTTAGCCTTATTGAACATGATGTTGTTGACCACTGCTGATGGTGAGAAACTGTGAACCATCAAGTCATTAGTTGGTAGATTGACAGACTGAATTAACTTTCCGAGCGCTTTCACCCCTTCAGTTAGGTTATGAGCGTCATATACCTCACCTAGTATAGACAATACAAGGTCAGCTTGTAGCAAAGACTGGTTAGGGTAAAGTTTTCTGAACACAGTCACAGAGTCGATGAATGCACGCCAGAGAAAATTTATCAAAAATTCCAAGTTGTAACCAAAATTGGGAAAACAAACCTCAGTCCATTGCGTGCAACGAAACACACATTATGAAATTTAGAAATCCAGTCGAGAAGTTTATCAATGGCTGATTTTATATTCACTAACTGAACTTTTGTATGGTTTATATCAGTTATTTTTACATTGAATGTTAACGATATTCCACTTGTAGCACTTGTTGATGTTTGATATGATGGGTTGATATATGTGTGGAATATTTGCCAAGATACAACTTCCATTGCACAAATCTGGGATATCTGAGGCATCACTCCTTCTTCAACTGTAATAGGCATTGAAACATAATTATCAATAAATGTTTAAGGTAGTCTTACTGTAATGCTTTCCTTACAAAACATTTCTTACATTGGCCAATATCATAATAAATCGGCCATTATTATTATCCGGAACGTTATTTTTCAAGTATCAGTATTCAATAATTTACTGTTTATAACCAGAATTTAGTACATAGCAATAAAGGACGAGTGATTGTAAATAATTTTTTGGAAAAAAGAAATAACCAGAAATAACCATTTTGCTACAAAATAATGCACTATACAAACATACATGTAGTGTAAAGAAACGCTAAGTATTAGCACATCAATGAACAAATATTCTTTTTGACTATACTCTGTTATAATTTTAAGTATTCTATACAAATAAATTTGGTCATAACATGTTATTTTATTTAACTTCTTCAATAAATTTAGTTTGGAATCTAAACTCATTCCATATCGGCCATCTCTGTTAGACAGTGCTCAGACTAGTAACTTTTGTTGTTTGTTTTAACCAGAGATTAAAGTGAAAGTGTTGAAATAATTAGAATATGTGAATGATAATAGCTCACTTAGCCCAGTCCTTTCCAAATCAAAAGATACAATAGTCAGTTGTCCATGAAATGTAACAGGTTTGAAATAACCACGAGGAATTGCATCAGGAATTTGCTCAATTTTAACATATACCTCATGACCAATACCTGTAATATATAATATTAAAGTTACTAAATCTAATTCAAATGAAAAGTTTATAAATTAAAATTGTTTTATGGCATCATTTTACAGTAAGACCATAACACCATGTGTCTCAATTAGTGCTTGTAAAAATTAGAATGGATTTTGATACCAACTAGTGTCATTTACAAGTTTAACAATGCTGTATCAAGAATTATATTGTTAAAATTTTTAAAAGAAAATAAGGAGTGTTATACATTATGTACTATGCATGCATATAATTTTCTGCATGTGTAAAACAGATGTACTGTATGTGTATTGCAGGTGTACTATATGTGTACCATAGATGTTCTTTTTATGTACCACAGGTGTACTGTATATGTACCACAGGTGTTCTGTATGTGTACCAAAGATGTTCTGTATGTGTACCATAGATGTTCTTTTTATGTACCACAGGTGTACTGTATGTGTACCACAGGTGTTCTGTATGTGTACCAAAGATGTTCTGTATGTGTACCATACATGTAGATGTTTTTTTCATGTACCACAGGTGTACTGTATGTGTACCAAAGATGTTCTGTATGTGTACCATAGATGTTTTTTTTCATGTACCACAGGTGTACTGTATTTGTACCACAGGTGTTCTGTATGTGTACCAAAGATGTTCTGTATGTGTACCATAGATGTTTTTTTCATGTACCACAGGTGTACTGTATGCCCGTCCCTAGATTTGCCACTACTTGCCAGCTATTTCCACTGAAAAGGGTGGCATTAAGTGTAAAAAAGGTGAAATTAACTGGAAAATGACAAAATTCCACTCTTTTTCCACTGTAGTGGCAAAATTACCACCAAACGCCACTATCCTTTGGTGGCATTTAGGTGGCATTGAGTGGAAATTTGAACATAGACTTTTTTCATGGTGGCAAAAAGGTGGAAATTGGTGAAAAATGAAACTTAGTTTATTTTGAAGGTGGAAAATGAGTGGCTTTTAGTGGAAAAGTGAAACTCTAACTATTTTCTGGGTGGCAAATTAGTGGAAAAAAACTTAGAAAATTTTGTGAATAACTTTTAGTCGAAAAGGGAAACTCTTAACTATTTTCTGGGTGGCATAAAAATTGGTGGAAAAAACTGAGAAATGATTGTGCATTGCAGGGTTTATAAGATTTATTTAAGTTAAAGCTCCAAACTGAAATAAATCTGATTCTAGTTTTTATCAAAGCATCAAGTGAACTTTTTATCAAAAATAGAATAAATTAAAGTTGAACAGTTTGAAAATTTATCAGAAACTCGTATTTCTTAAAAATCTTTTATATGCAATACTAGAATGCCATGAACACAATTCTGATACAAAGTCACTGCCCATAATGGTATGATAATTCCAGCTGTAAAGTAGCAGGAAAAGACACTGAAATTGGACGTAAAATCACTTTTCCAGGCATAAAACACACATAATTAATTAATTAAGAGCAAGAAAAATTAGAAAAGTATATAGGGTTACTTTAGTTTCCATTTTTTCTTTCTTTTTTTCAGTACTTTTCTTTAGGTATGTACAATTTGACTTAAAGTCAAAAATTGCCTATGTTCCATTCTATGCTTGTAAAATAAAATTACGGCTGTAAAAGTGTACTTAGCTTTTTTAGTTGCAATCTGTACATTAAATAGTTAAAATGTTCTTCAATGCCCAGAAAATGCATTTTTCTGTATAAAGTTTGTTGTTAAAATCTGCTACATTTTTTGTACTAAAAAACTTACAAAGGGCAATAACTCCATAACTTTGCAGGAGAGAGTTATGTATTTTAAAGAAGAAACAAACATGAATCAAACTTGTTAACAATAATATTTAAATGCTATTTAATAAATATATATAACTTCAAGATAATGAAGCACTGTGCTTGCTTATTATACATACACAATATAGTATGCCTTTCAGAGGCTTTAAATCTATTGTAAAAATAATTGTGTGAAAAGTAAATAGCTAATAATGTCTGATAATTTCTTATAATCAGGATAAGTAAATACTAGCTAGTAAATACTGCATCCTCTAAGATTTAACAACAAGGCATACAACACAGGTCTGATAAAACTACTGCCCTCTTATCTAGTAATCTCTGCATGGGGGTTAATAGTTTACACAAGCTGACCAGGCTGTTCCATTTGATTATTTTGGGAGAGGCAACATTATACATGTTACATGTAGAATCTGTGTTAAAATAACATGCTAAATTATTTTTCAAAAACTAATTTCTACTCAATCTATTTATGTATTAGACATAGTTTATACATTCAAATGAATGTAAAAAATAAAATGATGGGTGCTATGGTTTTTGAATAATCCCTCACAGTTTAAAATTATAATGGAACTTTCCAGTTGTACGGTTGTAAAGTTTGAATTCAAAGGAATTGAGGTCAGTTAAAAAGGAAATGATTGGTATTGTAGCAATTCTGGAGATATTATTTTGTTTAAAATGTAAGGGTGCATATTTTTGATTTCTCAAAGAATACATTAAAAGTCTTATTAGTGTGGCAAATAGAAATGAGAAGTTTTAACTGAAGTGTGAATGTGTAGATTATAACATTAGACAAGAAGATAAACAGCAGAATCATTCCAAGTCAAAGTTTCAGGTAAACAACTTTTACATATAACAATTATTGTTATTTTTGTAGAAACTATTAAGTTTTTTAACAGTAAAAATATGAAGTGGTATTGTATAAAATTATGTTTTAAATTTGTTATGTTTGTAACTAATGACTAAAAAAGAAAGCTGAATTTACATATAAAGAATGTAGGAATGTAAAGAATGTAGGAAGAGCTTCATCATTTCATAAATACAGTATGTTAGAAATTTTAAGTTTGAGAAAATAATTATAGAAATTAATCAGTAACTACAATATCATTAATATGTACAATATTACATCAATCAAACTATAGATAACCAGGTCTTTCATGCTATAAACATTTTTCCTTGTGTGTCACATGTGAAGCAGATCAACAGTAACTGTTTTATTAGTAAGCTTCATTCCTTCATTGTTGTAATTCAGCTTTCATGGTGCAGTAGATAAATAACCATAACTAGACAGTCTAGAGTAACAAGCTGTAAGAGAATGACAGTTGATAATAACAGAAACAGCATTAAATAAGATTTTTTCTTTTGCAGACACAAATCAATGAGGAGCAGCCTAGAGCAACATGCTTGTTCTTCAGTGGCTTTACAAAGGTATCTTGTTTTGTTTCTCTCAAAGATTTTAGAATTTAAAATAGGAAAGAAGTGTCACAGTACCCAATAAGACACTTTTCAGTTCTTAATAAATATAGCTATTAGGCACTATTTACAAACCTACTTTTATTCAAACTCTTTATGACACTTTAATTTGCATTTACATTTAGTTTTACATATTTTAGAGTTTTTGTACACCTAAGTTTGAAAATTTTGTCAAATATTTATCCTGATGAAGGTTCGTTAAGAACTGAAACTGGAAGATTATTAAATTACTTAACCTGCACTGATGTTGACGTGTTGTATTTCTTTATTACTTTCTTATTTTAAAATTTTGGAGTTGTATACATATACCGTGTTTCATTTTCTGTCTTTACTTATTGGATATTGATAATTATATTTTAGGACCAAGTGATGGCAGAACTGAGGCACTATGCCTCAAATGAGAAAGGTACAACAAGGCTCTTCAGAATGCTATTCAATATAGAGGAGATTAAAGGCGGCTCATTGTTTGGTATGAGGAAATGGAACAGAGAGTCTGACGCCAGACCTGCTTGTGCAGACAAGGCAAAACTTAAGTTCTTGAAAGGTAACTAATGAACTGAATGAAAATATCATTTTTTATTCTGCGTATATTTTCTGGCTTGGAGTATTGATAAATAAGAAAAGTCTGATTCTTCCAAGTCTGCAATGCTGTTTTGTTAAGGTTTTAATCACATATATGCACTCAACTTGAATATAGAAATATCCAATAGTCATGTAACAATTATTCATAATATTTGTTTGTTTTAGATTGTGCGCTGGAAAAGTGGCTGACAACCCAAAGGACTGAAATCCATAGGGTGATTCTGCAGTCCTCCTCAAACCATCCAGGAATAGGAAGATAAAATGAAGATAATAAATGGACTAATGTGTTGCTATTTTTTGAGACAATAATTTCATATGGAGACATTAAAAAGGATTATTTTTAAAATTTGTTTGTTTTTCTTTTAGGGTACAGGGTGACTTTTAAGCAGTTTCCAGCTATTGCCACCCACAAGGTGGAAAATTTCTGAAAGGGTGAAAATAGGTGGCATTTAGTGGAAACTGAATTTGCCACTTTGTGGTGGAAAAATGGTAGAAAACTTCAAAAGTGTCTAAATACTCCACCAACTTTCCACCCTATTGGTGGCAAAAGGTGGAAATAAGTGGCGTTTTGTGGAAAATGAGTTTGCCACTCAATGGTGGCATAATGGTGGAAATTCGTCTAAATACTCCACCATCTTTCCACCATGATGGTGGCAATTAGTGGAAGCAAGTGGCATGTAGTGGTAAATGAGTTTGCCACCCTAAGGTGGCATAATGGTGAAAGTTTGTCTAAATACTCCACCAACTTTCCACTCATTGGTGGCATTAAGTGTAAAAAAGGTGGAATTAACTGGAATTATATACCATCAGTCCTGCTCAAATTTTTCACCATTTTCATGTTTTGGTGGCATTTTGGTGGCATAATTGGTGGAAAATTGTCTAAATACTCCACCATTGAAAAGGGTGGCATTTAAGTGGCAAATCTAGGGACGGGTGTGTACCAAAGATGTTCTGTATGTGTACCATAGATGTTTTTTTCATGTACCACAGGTGTACTGTATATGTACCACAGGTGTACTGTATGTGTACCACAGGTGCTCTGTTTGTGTTCTACATGTTTCCTGAATGCATTCCACAAGTCTTGTATTCATATAAGAAATTTGTCTAGATACAGTGTATTATTGCGAAATTTATATAACATGATTTTTCATATTTTTAGATTGAAAAGGGAGATTATACCTACATGCAACATATAGATGTACCACTCACACATGGATCATTGTTAATTATGGAAGGGTCTACACAAGATGACTGGCAGGTGAGGTTAAAAATATTTCTATTCAATTTTAAATAGTTTATTTTTAAACAATATATTAACATGTAAATAATCAATTTTCTTTTACACTTGTTTGCCTATTAGCTTATCAAGTACATGTATAATTATCTTTACTTCATTAAAATCAGCATGTCTCTAGTTTCATGCTTATTTTCATGAAAATTTTGAAAATGTATTTAAATATAAAATAGTGTGAAGTGAACAAAGAAAATAATTTACTCATTGCAAACAGCGCTTGCAATCCACAAAAATTACCAAAAAGACAGTCAAAATAAGCAAAATAGCCCTTAGTTACTGCATTAGTATTGCAGTAGAATACTGCAAAATCAGTCCTTAATCGATCAACTTGTAAATTATTACCTGAAGCTTAAATCTTTTTAGTTTTCTTAAAATCTAAGTATATTTTTCTCAAGTTAAATTTTTTTGAAATATTTTGGCTCATCTGGAGGCATGCAGCTTAAAATTGGGTATTCTTTTTCTGAGAAATGTTTATATGAGCATATAAAGAGATGAATGTATGTAAGAATTTTATAGTTAATTGATAATACATATATGATTTCTATGTGAAATGTTAATAATGATAAACATTTTTTTTCAGCATCGAATTCCAAGAGAATACCATGATAGATCTGGGAGAATAAATCTGACTTTTAGAGTTATCTTTCCTGAGATATAGATCCGATATAGCTATTTAATGATTTTGTTTACCAACCTATTGACTGTTAAAATTTTTTGGCCAAAAAATTATTTATATGCAAAAAATGAAAATGTTGTTATTTTTTTATGTTGTAACTTGTTACACTGAAGATGTAAGGTAGACAATCATAATATGGAAGAGAATTTTCACATGAAGAGTTGTCTCTCCTGATAAATAGTTATAACAGAGTTTGTGGTATTTTTTTTTTTATTTCATACTGCAATATGTCGTTGGTTGTTTACATATTTCTAACTATTTATTTACTTTGCATGATTAATATACTTGATAAAACTGTGATGAATTTTTTTATATATTCAGCTTTTCACTTAATTGTTTTTGAAATTTGTTTTTAGTCAGTGTTTAATGTCAGTTTTTATTTTTGTTTACATACAATTTTGTTGAAATATAATATGATAAATATAAAATAGAAATTAGATAATTTATCCAAAGTTGCCTTTATTGATTTTAGCTTAAAGGTGCTTATTTCAAAGCATTTTTTATCACTTTATCAAAGTCTCTTTTTTTTCTTCTTTGCACTGTGTATGTAATATTAATTTAGCATATATAGAATGATGCAATGTATTAACTATTATACAAAAGACTTACTTGTATTACCAGCAATTAATACCATACTTTTTGCATGGACAATTGTTGTACTTGCATATTTTACATTGAAAATATGACTGCTTTGAGAGACTGTAATATTAGTAACTGTTTGAATTATACTGTAAAACAATGCAATATGTAATACATGTATTTTAATGTGTTATGTCTAGAATGTTGAGAGTAATGTTTACATGTATATAGTTGAAGTAAAGAGGAGAATAAAACTAGTTGATTATTTTTGGGGATTTATTTTGTTTTGCTACCCATAAACATTTATTTTAATTTATTTTTTTCTTAAATGAAACTTTCAAAAAATGTTAAAATGGCAAAATTGAAGAATGTTGCACTGTTGGCTTGATCTGTAACCATGTCTTTGCAAGCCTATACAATTCATTGTGTTCCAATTAGATGCAATTACAAGCACCTGTTACTTTCAATCATCCAATCACTGTACCTATCTTGGGAGCCTATAAATTTTAACTGAAATCTGTCTTGTAAAAAAAGACATTGACTCTTATTCTCTATGATAAATACTGATCACATGGGCGATACTTCGGAAGAAAGAAATAATGGACATAATGTCACGTAATGTACTTATTGCGTTGAAATGTGGGCCGCATTATGTTGCTAGATATGTAACCTTATAATTTGTTTTGTGTAATCAAATTAAATGATACAGTAGGGTGAACGTGTCAGTTTACACGCAAAACGCACGTTACACGCTATACGAACGCACGTTACACGCTATACGAACGCACGTTATACGCACGCAAAACGAAACGAAATACGCAGACGCACGCAAAACGATATACGCTAAACGAAATACGCTAAACGATATACGCACGCTAAAACGCACGCAAAATGAAAACGTTTCTAAACCTTTATTAAAACATCGTAATCATTTTAAGTTTTTAACAACTTTAGCTACATGTAGAACGTTTAAGCGATAAATTTTGATCATCATATACATGTAGATCTATACTGTAAGGTAGCTAGAAATGTATTTTAAACGAGTTTATGTAAGAACTGAAATGCACTCAACCTGGCACCGAAATAAATTTTTGTCACAGCCTCAACAAATGATTTTTAGATATATTTATAAGCTATCATGCGCTAATTTCGAAAGTAAAAAAGTTAATGTAAAGTGTTCCTTTTTATACGCAACTGGATAAAGAACTATCCCTTGCATTCACTACGTAATCTCTACGTAATAGTCCAAAATGGCCGACATTGAAAAATTCATTGCAAATTTTTATAAATATACAGTGGTAACAATTAAATTCAGATGGATTTATGTGGCAAATCTATATATTAAGTGAGGCTGCATCATAAACAATCGAAATATATAATCTTGAGTGTAAAATAAAGGAATTAACTATTTTGACAGAAGTCACGAAAACAGATTAAAAACACAGGATTCTACCACGGATAACATTGAGGGAAATGGATAACATTAAAGGAAAAGCTTCCAGAATCAAGAATGATTAAATTGCTGGCACAATACGTAGATTTAAGTTGATGTCCTGTATGTTTCTTTAGGACACCGCAATTGATTTACTGTCTTGTCGCCAGTAAAAGCTTCTCAAAACGAAAGTGAAAGTAGAAATAATCAGCGAAATCACTAAAAAAGGTAAAATTTCTAGGACATTACAATATATTAGTATAGATCTATATAAATATTAAGAACGCAATTTTATTTTAGGTCTGAAACTGTAATCAAGAGGAAAAAAATGAGGAAAATTATTGGATTTACAAAGACAGCACAACAGAAAATATTTTTCATATCACTTAAAATTGAAACTTATTGATCTGCGCTTAATATGTAATATGAAATTAGGCAGAGCCTATGAACGGGGAAGTCGTTAAAAAATTCCTTTCTTTCTTTCCGTTTTAAAATTGTCATTCGGTATTACATGCACCGCTTCCCTTTTCACTCGGAACACTCGACGTTTATTATTTATCCGAAAAGTTGAGATTTATTCCGTTATCGGAATACCCCGCCTTTTATCATTGAGTTACATTGTAAATGGTGGCCCCCGACTAGAACTGACACTGAAAATTTCATTGATAGGTATAGAATTCTATATATTTTTTAATTGTTTTTTATTTGATTTTCTTTTAAATATACACATGTAGTCTATAGCCGGGCAAGTCAAAGCCCGGACCCGCGGTTTTTGACTTCCCCGTATTAATATGCTTTATCACACACCAGTGCCGATTTTGCCACTCAGTAAATATGGTATTGCACATCCATGCATATAATTTGACATGACCTCATTAGCGTTATAAAAACATTATGTAAAGATGGCTAAATGGTAGCGTTATACTATAGGCGTATAAATGAACAAGGGTGCCATAGTCACAAAATACGCCCGTTTACGAAAAAGCTTTAGATGGAGATGGGGGCATTATGGATAAGTGTTATCTAGCAAGCAAGTTTTTATTCTTGGCTCTGTGTTGTTAAATGAACCTAAAAACAAATCAATAGGGAAGATATGCACAGAATGTGTGACCTTGACCTTGGTCGCAGGGACCTGAATTTTATGCACGGCACTCAGCCTCACAATGATGAACATTTGTGCCAAATTATATTGAAATCCCTCTATGCATGTAGAAGTTTTGCTCCAGACAAGTGTTTTTCTATGAGCTCTAACTGTGACCTTCACCTTTGACCTAGAGACTTGGTTTATGTGCAGGGCACTACGTCTCATGGTGGTGAACAATTCTATAAAAGTAACATTAAAATTCCTCCATGCATGTAGAAAATATGCTCCGGACAACATCTGGATATTTAATCATCTCCAGTGACCTTGACCTTGCAAATATTAACCTAAATTAAATGTGTAACACCTGTAGTCATGATAGTTACCATTTGTGCTACAATCCATCAATAAATGATGACTAAATGGTCCCTATAGCCATCTTCAAATTTTTATCTGAACTTTGACCTCTATGTGTAACCTTGACTTTGGTCGCAGGGATCTGAATTTTGCATGCGACACTCAGCCTCACAATGGTGAACATTTGTGCCAAGTTATATTGAAAACCCCCTATGAATGTAGAAGTTTTGCTCCGGACAAGCGTTTTTCAATGAGCTCTAAGTGTGACCTTGACCTTTGACCTGGAGACCTGGATCATGCATGGAGCAATACATATCATGGTGGTGAACATTTCCATAAAGTATTATAAAAATTCTTCCATACATGTAGGAGATATGCTCCAGACAAAATCTGGATATTTCACCATCTTTTAGTGACCTTGACCTTGCATATATTGACCTAAAGTACATGTGTCACATCCGTAGTCATTATAATGACCATTTGTGTTACAATCCCTCAATAAATGATGATTAAATCGTCCCTATACACATCTTCATATTTTTATCTTTTTTTAAACGGGCGTATAAAAAGTACATGTAATTTAATAACTAAAAAATTCTGATTTAAGATTTTATTCTAGGGAAATACATTTCATTACAATTCTTAATCTTTGAATGAGCTGAACTGATATTTACTTGAAAATCAAAATATAATTAAATTTCTATGAGAAAGTATTTACATTTGATAAGGTAATTACTGTATGATCTTTATGAACAAATACCAAAGTCTACAGAACACCATAGTTATCACAGTTAAGAATCTTGACCAATGAATGAAACATGTGTAAATAAATGTTACATTCTTTAGAACATACTCAAGTCCAAGAAAGAGGATTATTTCATGCCCTTTGATTTAATTTCTATTTTTAGAATTGAAATTGAAAATAGATCAAGGGGAGTAATTGTGTAAGTCATTTATGAACAAAGTAATAACTTTGTTGTCTCCCTTTTTGATTAAATTCTATTTACAAAATCTGGATATTTCATCATCTTTTAGTGACCTTGACCTTGTATATATTGACCTAAATTATATGTATCACAGCCATAGTCTTGATAATGACCATTTGTGTTACAATCCCTCAATAAATGATGACTAAATGGTCCATATACACATCTTCATATTTTTATCTGAAACTTTGACCTCTATGTGTGACCTTGACCTTGGCCGCAAGGACCTGAATCTTGCACGCGACACTCCGCCTCACAATGGTGAACATTTGTGCCAAGTAATATTGAAATCCCTCTATACATGTGGAAGTTTTGCTCCGGACAAGCATTTTTCAATGAGCTCTAAGTGTGACCTTGACCTTTGACCTAGAGACCTGGTTCATGTGCGCGACACTGCTCCTCATAGTGGTGAACATTTCTATGAAGTTTCATTAAAATCCCTCCATACATGTAGGAGATATGCTCCGGACAAAATTGGACGCCGCCCGCCCGCCCGACCGCCCGCCAGGGGCGTTCCCATAATACGTCCCGTTTTTCAAACGGGCGTATAAAAACTACTCTTATTTCACTTTAAACGGTCTTTATTTTTTGTATGTGATACAGTAGGGTGAGCGATTCAGTTAACACGCAAAACGCACGTTGCGGAAAAAACGCATGCACGTTACATGCTATACGAACACACGTTACACACACCCTTTATGAAACAAAATACGCAAACGCGTGCAAAACGAAATACGCAACACGATATACGCACGCTAAAACGCACGCAAAATAGAAATTGTTTCTAAACGTTAATAAAATATCCTTATCATATAAATTTTTAACAACTTCTAAGCTAGATCGTTTAGTGATTTGATTAACCCTTTCACTGCCATAGCTTAAGCCGTCCCTGTTATTTTCGGCGTATTTGCCATATGGACGGCTTTAGCCGTTTCTATAAAAATAATAGTTATAATAATAAATTAATTAATAATAATAAAAATAATAATAAATATAAAGAAAATTATACCATCGACAATAATTATTATTATACTAACAGATTTGGAAACATATATAATATATTATAGTACTAATAACAAATAATAATAATTATATTAATTAATAATATAGTAATTTCTTTGAAAATCCTCTGGCAAATAGGTGAACAATAAAGCAATAATCCTCTGGCAGGGAAAGGGTTAAATGATAGCTAGCCATTCATGTATTTTAAACGGGTATAGTTAACTAACTTATCTTATGTCCCCTCATTAGTGAATAGTTCAGAGCTGTAAAAATGAAAAAATCAGTTTTACAGTATCTTTTTTGTGATTCCATATACCATGCCAGTAATGGTCCCCTGACAGGGAAGGGAACACTTCCTTACTGATAGTGGATCTGAACAGCTCTGTCTGCATTATAGGACATTTGCCATACCTTTTTTTTTTTATTTTTCAATGAAATTTGGTGGATTTTTTCAATATCAATCAAACAGATGTAATTGTTACTCAATATTATAGTGATATGTTGCCTTACTAACTTGGTTTCATTTCCTAGGAGGTTATAATAAGGGAAAATTACCCCCATTTTTAAATACAAATGTATGTAATGTATTTGCTTGAACAAATAGGCATCATAGAAAATTTACCTTATCTCTCGTCATTGTCAATATAATTCAATGGGGTTTTCTTATTTTAGTCAATTAGATGTAGTAGTTACTTGATAGTATAACATTATTTGGCTTTACTTACTAAAGTTGTTTCAGTGACCAAAAGTTTATAACAAGGTAAACTTACCCAAATTTTCAATGATTTAGTGTGGTAAAGTTATTAATAAGGCATTATAGAAAATTAGCCATTATTTCTTAATTTGCA
This sequence comes from Ruditapes philippinarum, assembly GCF_026571515.1. Taxonomy (NCBI): domain Eukaryota; kingdom Metazoa; phylum Mollusca; class Bivalvia; order Venerida; family Veneridae; genus Ruditapes; species Ruditapes philippinarum. The sequence goes on from NW_026855528.1 coordinate 384,996, forward strand.
ATGAAATTTGTTGGGATTTTCTTATATAAGTCAATTTGATGTAGGTTTAACTTAATATAATAAAACTATGTTGCTTATATAACTTTGATTCATTTACCATGAGGTTATAATCAGGTAATATTACTCCCATTTTTAATGAATTAGTGTGTTAGCTTGTATAGTTATACATCATAGGAAATAAGCCATAATTTTTTGAATATTCAATGTAATTTATTGAGATATTCTTATTTTAATCAATTAGATATGCTTGTTAACCAGGTTTTCCGAAGGAAAAAACTGGTTATTAGATTGAGGTATGTCGGCGGGCGGGCGGGCGGATGGGCGGACGGGCGGGCGGGCGTAAACAATTTCTTCTGTGCGCAACTCCTCCTACATTTCTCAACGGATTTTGACCAAACTTTCACAGAAGCTTTGTCATCAAGTGCCCTGGCGCATATTGTCGGGGTTTTGCGATTAGATAATATTTGACCTAATTATGGCCCTTTGTTTTTTTTTCCTTATATAGAATATATAGTGAACAATTTCTTCTGTGCGCAACTCCTCCTACATTTCCCAACGGATTTTGACCAAACTTTCACAGAAGCTTTGTCATCAAGTGCCCTGGCACATATTGTCGGGGTTTTGCGATTAGATAATATTTGACCTAATTATGGCCCTTTGTTTTTTTTTCCTTATATAGAATATATAGTGAACAATTTCTTCTGTGCGCAACTCCTCCTACATTTCTCAACGGATTTTGACCAAACTTTCTCAGAAGCTTTTTCATCAAGTGCCCTGACACATATTGTCAGGGTTTTGCAATTGGTATATATTGGACCTAATTATGGCCCTTTGTTTTTTTCATTATAGAGAATATTATAGTGAACAATTTCTTCTGTGCGCAACTCCTCCTACATTTCTCAACGGATTTTGACCAAACTTTCTTAGAAGCTTTGTTATCAAGTGCCTGGCACATATTGTCGGGGTTTTGTGATTGGATAATATTTTACCGAATTATGGCCCTTTGTGTATTTTTTCCTTATACAGAATATAATAGTGAACAATTTCTACAGTGCGCAACTTCTCCTACATTTCTCAACGGATTTTGACCAAACTTTCACAGAAGCTTTGTCATCAAGTGCCCTAGCACATATTGTCGGGGTTTTGTGATTAGATAATTTTTTACCTAATTATGGCCCTTTGTTTTTTTTTCCTTATACAGAATATATATAGTGAACACTTCTTCTCTGCGCAATTCTGTGCGCAACTCCTACAATTCTCTAGGGATTTTGACAAAACTCTCGCAGAAGCTTTGTCATCAACTCTTGCTGCATGTTGTCAGGGTTATGAGATTTGATAATGTTTGACCTAATTATTGCCATTTATTTTTTTCCCTTATATAGAAATATATTGTTTTTGTTCCATATATAGAATATAAAGTGAACAAATTCTTATTTGCAAACCTCTTCCTACAAACTATTTTGACAAACTTTCACAGAAGCTTTCTCATCAAGAGTCCTTGTGCATATCATCCCGGTTTTGTGATTTTGGGTGGGCGGGCGGGTGTTCACTTTAAAACAAATGCCCCTGCATGACGAAGCTTCTGTGAAATATTTTGCTGAAAACCTGGTTGCATCGCATTGCGATGTTCCTTGTTAATTAATATAATAGATTTATGTTGCACTTATAATTCTGTTTCATTTCCTAGGCTGATATAATAAGGTAAAAATCCCCATTTTGTAGTGAATTGGTGTTCTATCTTAAGACAGTAAGGTATCTTAGGAAATTTGCAATAACTCTTATATTTTGTAATGAAATTTGGTTGGACTTCCTTACTTTAGTCAATTAGATACGTTTGTTAATTAATATGATAGATTAATGTTCCTCTTGTAGCTTTGTTTAATTTCCAAGGCTTTTTTAATTAGGTAAAATTTTCATATTTTGTTGTGATTTAGTGCACTATCTTGGACATTTAGGCATCTTAGGAGATTTGCCATAATTCTCATATTTTGTAATGAAATTTGTTAGGACTACCTTATTTTAGTCAATTACATATGTTTGTTAATTAATATAATAGATTTATGTTATATAAAAAATTCTGTATCATTTCCTAAGAGGTTAAGTTTAAGGTAAAATTACCCGGTGTATCAACATTTTATGTGGCACTGCTTTCTTTAATAGTTGGGGTCCAGATAAAATTTACTATAACATTTATATTTTTCCTGGACAATTATTGAAATCTTCTTTTTTAAGTCATCTAATGAAAGCTTTTAATTAATAAAGTTGATTTGGATTGAGTTATCAATTACATTACTTTTCATAGGGATCTTGTATTATGCCTTTTTTAATGAACTGACCTACCTATGAAGCATAAAATTGATATTGTAGGAAAATTAAAATTACAATCAATTGAAATTGTACAGGTCCCAAAAGATATATTAGTATGCAAAATGGGTTTATGTAAATTTATATAAATACATAGGTGATATTTAAGTATATTATAGTTAGAATTTTATCAGTTATGTCTAGGTTTATAACTTACTTGAGGGAAGTTAAACAAGTGACTTGGGACTACAGCATACCTATCTTACTCAGCTGAGAAAAATCTTTAAAGAATTATATGGTTATATATGGATAGGTTATATACTTTTAAGTTAGCAAAGGGCGACACAGGCTCATCTCGGGTATCTCAAAGGGGTATTATGTTAAGTAATGATTACGGATTGATAAACCTTAAAAGTGATTTTAGATAATATACAGAATAAAAATCAAGAAAGCTATATATGTTTATCAAAGTGGGTTATATTATTGACCTCATATAAGATTAAGATATATTTGAGCCCCGTCACGATAAAAGCAACATAATGGGTTTGCGACCAGCATGGATCCAGACCAGCCTGGGCATCTGTTCGCTATCAGTGTTATACGGTTTGTAAGTGACCAGTAAAAGCCCAGGCCACATACAAAAATAGTAGTCTATGGCTTGATTATGAGCTGACAGATAGGGGAATTTTGTAAAGGGTGGCTTAGCCTGTCTGTTGTGATTACATGTCTAAAAAGTTCAACATGCTATATTTTAGCCACCATAGAATTTTTTATCTAGAAAAATATCTAGTTATTTTTATTTGTACAAAAATATAGAAATAGTACAATGTACAATGTATAATTAGTAAAATGTTCACTATACATGTACAAATAATGAAACTATTAACAAATGTCGGTACAGCTGCGGTACAGTATTTAGACGGTCACGGGTTCGAGTACATGTCAGGATGCACTTTTTTCTCACCCTGTGACTTACAAACATTTGTATAGCCCAGCTAGAAATTAATTCACAATGCTAAGTAAGCCTGGGAAATTCGAAGAAATATTTGCATACACAGTAGGTTTATAACTATTCAGTATTTAAACAAGTAAAACGTGTAAGCGGCCGAATAGCTCAGAGGAACTCAAGAGCCGCGGAATCGTATTCCGAGTGTCAGGGGTTCGAGTGCCTGCCAGGCTGTTACATATCAATATAAATCCGTCAAGAAAAATAGGAAGGAACTGTCTAAAATAATTATCACCCTAAATAGTATTCGGATAGGATTCGGACAGTCTTTGATGAAAAGTCAGAAGATGAACTTGTAAAGAGGGTGGGGTGCTAGTCTGATCACATCATTTGATGTCTGACGAACCTCGTATCTAATATATATTGGTACGCATATAAACATCTGTTTGCTGAATTGAATATCAAAAATGTTGCAATTAATTAGTAATTATATCTTATGCGTATGTAAAATAGGATTAAAACTAATTGAGCTTCGGCTTTAAGCATGTAGAAATCTGACCAGTATTCACCGCGAGGTCACAAACTTTAAAACTTTAATGTAAATATCACAATAATACTTCTTTATATAATATTTCTATTCTTTGACAGGGACACAGAACATCTCTTACATGTTTAAGAAAAAACAAATTTACATAATATATCTATCTAAGAAATTCTTTTACTTCTCAATAGTAACAGACGCAAAACACGGTACTTAAGCGCTTAGACGAACGCAGACGCACGCTAAACGTTTCTGGGAATAAGAAACGCACGCTTTCAGACGCACGATAAACGAAAAACGATACACGGAAAACGATAAACGTTAAACGCTTGTAAACGATGCACGCTTGAGAAAGCGTTTCAGCAAACGCACGTTGCACGCTATACGCACGCACGTTACACGAAAAACGGACGCACGAAAAACGCTTTTTTTGACAACCGAAACGTTCACCCTACTGTATATAGCTGATTTTTTTGCATTCACTCAGCAAAAGCATATTAACATAGTAACAATCTTTCAGAAGTCAGTTTTTTTGTATTTAAATGCTGTTGTCCATGACAGCCCTCGTATATACCTACTCATTTTACTCAAACAATGAACCATGCATTATTCTACATTCTAACACTCCCCATGACTTTATCACTATACAAGAAAAAAAAAACGGTGTTAATCTGCCAATAAACACTGGTTAGGGACTACATGTATATGGGGCTGTTATTTGTGCTCCCTTTATAATATAGTGAACAATTTTTTTAAAGACAACAAGAGCTGTCGGTAGGACAGCAACGCTCGACTATTCTTAGTGCTTGATAGTAAAAAAAATTCTTGATACAGTTACCTCCTCCTGTTTACAGGTTGGGGTCATGATGGCGAACAAGTGTGCAAAGTTTCAAAGCCATATGTCAATGGACTTTGAAAATATTTGAACTATTACAAAAACTTTAAAGTAAATTCTAAGTTGAAAAAGGGGCATAATTCTGTCAAAATGCTTGATAGAGTTACCTCCTCCTGTCTACAGGTTGGGGTCATGATGGTGAACAAGTGTGCAAAGTTTCAAAGCCATATGTCTATGGACTTTGAAAATATTTGAACTATTACAAAAACTTTAACGTAAATTCTAAGTCGAAAAAGGGGCATAATTCTGTCAAAATGCTTGATACAGTTACCTTCTCCTGTCTACAGGTTGGGGTCATGATGGTGAACAAGTGTGCAAAGTTTCAAAGCCATATGTCTATGGACTTTGAAAATATTTGAACTATTACAAAAACTTTAACAAAAATTCTAAGTCGAAAAAGGGGCATAATTCTGTCAAAATGCTTGATAGAGTTACCTCCTCCTGTCTACAGGTTGGGGTCATGATGGTGAACAAGTGTGCAAAGTTTCAAAGCCATATGTCAATGGACTTTGAAAATATTTGAACTATTACAAAAACTTTAACATAAGTGGTTACGCCGACGCCGACGCGGACGCTCGGGTGACTGCAATAGCTCTACTTATTCTTATCGAATAGTCGAGCTAAAAATAATAACGCATTTTATTGATATTTTCCGTTCTTACATTTTCTTTTCATATTATGCTAAAATAATATCTTACATACATTTACGCCACAAGTTTGATCCATATCAGTTCATAAAATTTATATGAAAAATCGGCGCCAATGAGTAAGCAGTGTCATGACGTCATCCTAAGTAAACAACTGGTTCAAAAGGTGCTAGAATGACGTGGTTTTAAAATACTGATTTAAACACAATACAATTCATTCTGACACGTAAGTTTTCATTGTTTAAAATTTGATAAAATCAGTAACTGTGAGTAGGGTGCGAAATGGAACGGTCAAGTCCTACGCATCAAAACTCCAAACTGGTGTTAAATAGCCCATAAACACCACTGGGACCGATATTGTCTTTTAAATAATGCAATCAAAATTGATATCTTTTTCTTAATAAATTAACTAAGATGATGGAACGAAAGTGACTAGTCTTTACGATCATGATTGAAGATGAAGATAAAATGTTGATCTCTTCTAGATGTTAAAGGAACATAAACACATTAGTACATTTATATATATTTATTATTTATGACTTAAATCATATATAGAGGATATTAAATGAGTGCAGTTTAATACTAAATTTATTGAACAAGTTGAATAAAATCATATTATGCGAGCCTCTGGCGGGCATAATATTGTTTTATTCAACGAGTTCAATAAATTTAGTATTGAATCTACACAAATTTAATATTCTTTTTATCACATATATAAAATAAGAACAGTAAACTGTTGAAATGAGTTATTTTTCAATGGCACGTTTATAGTTTAACGCTAACATTAGCGCGCTTTAACTCTATGTTTCTATATAGCGCAAATGACGTCACGTCAATGTGTTATTACACTAGTGTAATATAGTTTTTATTAAATGGCTTTATTACACTCCTGCGCCGCGGTTTATGTGATAAATACATTAAATTGTGACCAAGCATTCTGAAAACTGATTTATAATGATAAATACAATGTTATTAAAACTAGATAAAATTTTAATGAAACTAGAAATGTGTCCATAGGACACGGGTGCCCCCACCGCGCCACTGTTCTATCAATCTTTTTACTAAGTCAAGGGAAATAACTCTACAAATACTGGATAAATCCACAAGCGAAACCCCAGGTGCAAATCTAAATATGCTGAGCAACCTGCCCGTAAGGTTTAATGAATATGTCAAATCCTTTTTGAGTAACTTGCGACACAAGTTGAAAATTGCAAAAAATTTCTAAGTGAAGGGCAATAACTCTAAAAATACTAAATAAATCCAGACGAAAATACCTGGTGCACAACTGCACATGCTGATCAATATTCCTGTAAAGTTACATGACTTTAGGTCAAATACTTTTTGAGTTACGTGCAACACATGTTGAAAATTGCAAAATTTTACTAAGTGAAGGGCAATAACTCTGAAAACACTAAAAATATCCAGACGAAAATACCCAGGTGCACAACTACACATGCTGATCAACATTCCTGTAAAGTTTCATGACTCTAGGTCAAATACTTTTTGAGTTACATGCGACACAAGTTGAAAATTGCAAAATTTTACTAAGTCAAGGGCAATAACTCTGAAAATACTAAAAATATCCACACAAAAATACCCAGGTGCACAACTACACATGCTGATCAACATTCCTGTAAAGTTTCATGACTCTAGGTCAAATACTTTTTTGAGTTACATGCGACACAAGTTGAAAATTGCAAAATTTTACTAAGTCAAGGGCAATAACTCTGAAAATACTAAAAATATCCAGACGAAAATACCCAGGTGCACAACTACACATGCTGATCAACATTCCTGTAAAGTTTCATGACTCTAGGTCAAATACTTTTTGAGTTACATGCGACACAAGTTGAAAATTGCAAAATTTTACTAAGTCAAGGGCAATAACTCTGAAAATACTAAAAATATCCAGACGAAAATACCCAGGTGCACAACTACACATGCTGATCAACATTCCTGTAAAGTTTCATGACTCTAGGTCAAATACTTTTTGAGTTACGTGCGACACAAAAGTGAACGGACGGAGGGAAGGACGGACAGACAGATAAGGGTAAATCTAAATGCCCGCCACTAACGTGGGGGCACAATAAGAAAATACAAAAATATGATTCATCTGGTATATATGAGCCGCGTCACGACAAAACCAACATAATGGGTTTGCGACCATCATGGATCCAGACCAAGGCTTGCTTTCCAATGTTGATAGCCATTTGAATAATAAATAACTATCAAATGAACACAAATATAAAAATAATAGTTTTAACCCTGTCTATAGCAACCTAAAGTTGATAAACACAGATTGTCTCACAGATTGTCTTATTAAACAGAGTATCTGCATACAATAACATTTTCCAAGACTGTGGCTTGTATTAACAACCAATATATGCAGTATTCAAACTTTAGACCAATATCCTAAACATTGTATTTTATTTATAACAACTAAAAGTGCATTTTATTTTCTTCAAGAACATTAAAATGGTTGACCCTTTTACAATATACATGTCATATATAGTATTGTTACTTGGCAATTTGATATCTGTTCTGATAATTTTTAATTATTTTGAAACTCATGGATAATGGATTTTTTATATATGAGTATCAAATTTTCTGCTATAAGTAAAGTTGGTGGGTAGACAGGGTGTTATTAAAACAGATAGTCACTAAGGCAGGATGGGCGCATCTGAAAACAAGAGGTGAGAGGGTAATTGACTATTCTCAGAACTCAACCGTAAAAAAGGGGCATAACTCTGTAAATAAGAAGGCCAAGATGGCCCTAGATTGCTCACCAGTCCTGACCCATCAAACTCAGCAGTCCCTTACTTGAAGTTAGACAAGCATCCTAACCAAGTTTTATGACAATTGAGTCAAAAATGTGACCACACGAGTATTAACAAGGTTTTTTTTCATATCTGGGCATTGTAACCTAGTTTCTGACCCCAGGTGACCCATATTCGAACTTGACCTAGAAATCATCAAAACAAACTTTCAGACTAATTTCTAGGATATTTGGATCAATACAGTAGCCACTAGAGTGTTAACAAGATTTTTCTATGACCTAGTTTTTCATCCGAGATGACCCATGTTAAAACCCATCCGAGCAATTACCTAGGCAAGCATCCTGACAAAGTTTGACGATGAATGAGGCAAAACTGTGACCTCTAAAGTGTTAACAAACAAATATGAACGGATAACCGACATTCAACGATCCTAAAAGTTCACCCTGAGCTAGCTCAGGTGAGCTTAAAAGGTAACTAAGAGTTATAGAATCTGTGCCCATCATGTTAAATAATCACAGAGAATGAGTGTGTGAAATTTCAACCCATTCCCTTCAGTAGTTTTGGAGATTCGAACTTGCACACAAAAGCTTAACCAAAGTATGACAACTACCCGCAGACATGAGAACAATTAATAGCTCTCCCTATTCTTCTAATAGTCAAGCTTTAAAAAAACATACACAAAATATAAAATCCTAACATTATTACATATATTATTTTTAAGTAATTTTGATTGTATAGATGGAATGAACATTAAACCGACATGACTGAACAGCATATTAGTATATAATGCTTAACTCTGATAAGAGTAGACAGGGGTCCAGTACCTCAAATATACACAAAATTTCTATGTCAACAGTGGTGACTGGTTAACATTATAAAATATTTATTCCTTTGTTAAGTGTTTAAATGTACGATCTAACTAAACAATCCTTCAGTATTACTTATGGCAATGTCTTTTGAAAGCCAAATATACATATTCATCATGATGCTATATAAAAAAATATCCTATTAACACATTGACAATTTAATACCCTAATGAACCTCATAAGACAGACATGAGACCAGAGTTTAAGAATGCCTTTTTAATGTAAAGAACCACACAAAAAGTTACAAGCATATTTTATCAAATTATCTTTCACATGACCCTCTCAAAGATTTAACCTGTCACCTTGTTTGTACATTATATTGTCCACAAGTAGTCCATCCTTGCTGAACAAAAGTAAGATAAAAATGTAAAACTGAGTTCCTTATAAATAACTATATAAAAATATTAATAAACTTACAAAGATGTCTTTGAAAGAAATGTATAAAATAGCTGCCAGCAATTGTATCTTGACAATAAAAATTTTCCTTGGCATTAAATTACATGTACATGTATGTAACCATAGTTGTTATTTAATTTCTATTACATAAATGGGAAGATACAAATATCTTGAGCCAATTTAAGATATAATTAAGACATTCTATTATCATTCACTATGTCACAAACTGATGCACATGAGGATAATTATTTTTAATCTTTCAAATCCTATATTCCATTACTCTCCATTACAATTGTCTCCTTTGACAAAGTTTTTATCAAAGCCATGTCTTGCTTTGAACCTCTCAACCCAACCTTTTGAGCATTTAAACGTCTCTGTAGTGTACCCAAACTGCTGGGCAAGCTGTTTTGCTTTGTCACAGATATTGACACTAGTTATTTTTGGAATTACTGCCTGAAGATGAACGATTTTAAGCCACTCGAGTAAAGCAGTCTCGATGTCATGAAAATTAGAAAATCGCCGTTTCTTTTTTCTCGGATCTATTATTTCTTTTTCAACATCAGCCTTAATTTGTTCAGAATGTTTCAACCATGTTGATAATGTGCTTTGAGGTACATTAAACTCTTGAGCAATCATAACTTTTGTTTTCTTTTTTAGTTCTACTTCTTTTATTGCACTGTACTTCTTCCAAAGTGGAACCGATTTAATGACGCGCTTTTGCTTCGGTAGTTTGTTTTTCTCCCAGATCAGCCTATCATTACAGCATAGAAATTCTGGCCGCAGAAAAGCTAGAAAATAAAGCAACAAGTAAAAGATTAATAACCAACAAATTCAAACTAGAGTGCTGTACATGTATTTGTAGAAACTAAGGATAAAATAAGAATCACAAAAAAGATAAATCCATTAAAATTTTTATAACTTTATTCACTGCCGTTACCTTTTGGTAAGACAGTGTCCCGTGAAAAACGAGCACTTCAACTATTAGTTATATTTATTTTGCAGACTTAACTGTATATAAGTGAATGTAAATAACCAGGGCTGATTAAAACTTACTTAAATCGCGCTAGATGCAACACTGCATATATACATGTATATGATAATTTTATTACATGAGTTTAGGGTGCGGAAAATATGTTTATTTAGGTATGCAAAATCTTAAGAATTGAGGTTTACGAACATGGTTGCCTTACTGTGAAAGACAACTGTTAAAATGATAACTTGTTTTAAACAGTCATTCGAAACTATGCCACCAGTACCGTTACATGATATAATATATTGTTTTAGAATATAAGTTTTTTAAACCTAATAAAGTTCTTCTCCAAACTTATAAAA